>NW_011501881.1:0-22032 GCF_000495115.2 Populus euphratica | reverse complement strand
AAGCAAACTTGAGGATCTTTCATGGCTGTTTTTTTTTTAGCGGCTAACATGTTTTTAAAAAAAAATTCTTTTAAAAGTATTTTTTATATATATTTTTTTGATTATTTTGATTGTTAATGTAAAAAATAAATTTTTAAAAATAAAAAAAATATCTTAATATTTTCAAGTATATTATATTTTAAAAATAATCGTTATTATAATATTAAACGATGTATGCATCTAACACGTGTCTGGAAAGCAGACAAAGAAGGAGGTTTGCCGAACAGATACTGGCTAACAAGAAGATGGAGCACATGATTCTGCAAAACAAGGCCATGCTGTATCAACGTGACCCTATGTACATGGACTTTCTACGATACACGTTCAGACAAGAAGATTCTCAAGACAAACTTACTTGTTATATATTCACATAAATTTTATCCAAAAACATCAAACCCTCTTCACCCCACATTTCCGTGCATTGGGTAGCTTCTTAATTTGCTAATGGGAGAGATAATAATGGCCGGGGAGCAGAGAAAAGATGCCAACTTCGATATTGGATAATTGGAAGATGCAGGAGAAAAGGAATTACTTAGGTTTAATGGAATTGAATTAAAAAGGCTGTTTGTGCAAGATATAGAATCAGAATATTATGACAGTTAAACCTTCAGGTATCTGATGCCTTTGACATTAATTTATTTTTTAACTACTTGTTTTCACTATAATTAAGACATTAATTATTTTTGGGCCTCGGTCACAAGTAGATCTGTGATTCTTGATGCCTCTCGGAACAACAGCCGTACGTACTCAGCTTTTGAAACGATTCATGAAGAAGACCATGATTTCTCTTCCATGGCATATATGAAGTTACCATGATTTAATTTGGTAAAAGAAAAAATTAAATTACCTAAAACCTTTGCAACTATATATATATATATATTACACTTTACATACCAAGTTAAAGCCCAACTTGAAATAATAAAAAAATAAAATAAAATTGCTCCGATATGCCATGTGAAAAAACAATAGTGTTGTTCTTGCATCAAGACTTTTAGGTGCTTTGTTTGACTGCGTTATTCGTGTGAATAGTTCATAAGTTTTTTCAATTTTTGATCGTTAAACTTTAATTCTTTGCAATCTCATCCTTCTATGCTACAATAGCATGTTTAATTATTTGGGAGGAAACACGTCATATACCATAGCTTAACGCCTGTCACCCATTTAGAAGAAGTAAAAAATAAAGCACGGGCCTTTTATGGTTGGCCATATGCATGGGGCAGCGACGTCTTATCATTATTTTTTATTTTTTATTTTAAAATAATAATTAATACTCTCTTTTTTTCATGGGGCAGCAACGTCTTATCATTATTTTTTATTTTTTATTTTAAAATAATATTTAATACTCTCTTTTTTAAAAAAATTATTTAGTTTAATTTTTCTAAATAGAAATTAATATTTGCAATTGTTTCTTAAATTTCATAATGCTTGGAAGAGATTATTATAATTTTTCTATATTTTTTTCCTTTTTTATTTTTATATAAACAAGTTGTATCTATATGATGCATCTATAAAAAAAAAGTGTTTCAAGAATAATTATCTCCAAGATAAAATAAATGAAAATATATAAAAGAAAAAGAAAAGTCAATAAAAAAAATATTTGTATGTGCATCTATTTTTTTTTTTCTTTTACTAGAAAGATTAGCATTTAATTGGGGTTAACAACTATTTTCTAATTTATCAGTTCATTTATTTTTATAATTTATTTTATTAAGTATAAACAATATCTTTTTGTTTCTCAATTAAAACAAAAACGCCATGAAACCTGGAAATGCATCCATAACTTAGGCGCTTCCTTCTTTTATTTTAGAAATTGATTTCAAATCTTAATTGCAGTGTAGCACAAGTATAGGACTAGTTTATTGTTTGAAAAAACATGCTATTTTTTTCTCCTTGGCCAAAAATGTACTTGCCTATTATGCTTTGCCACTTGTAATGTTAATATTATAAAATTAAGGATAATTATACTTTATTTCTTGTAGTTTAGTCATTCTTTCACTTTGTACTTATTCTTTCAAGAATTACAGTTTATATTCTTGATTAACCCAATTATTCAGATTGAATGAAACACCCAAATTACCTTCTTATATATTATATATGAAATTGGATCAAAGATTCAAGTTTATCTCTTAAAAATCCCTAGAAATTTTAACCTCGACTTATATTTAAAATTGTTTCTTTTCTTGTAAATAACCAAGCCTAATTTTTAGATTGTTAACCAAACCCTGTTATTTCTTACCTCTCCCTCTCTTTCCCTTTTCCCTTCATTGGTCTTTTTGCTTTCCTCTCTTCCTTTCTGTAAATAACAAAACCCAATTATTCATTAATTATTTCAGCTACTATATATTTTGATATGTAATATAGTATGGAAACCAATACTCAAAAAGACGTCATTTAGATCTGAGCTCTCTTTGCGGGTAATATTGGGCCAGAGATATGGGTTTTATCTACAAAATAACACTTTGATGGCTAAATCAATGTAGTATTTAAAGAGTGTTTTGTTATATATAAGAAAAATGTAAAGAAAGTAACTACAAATACATAGTTGTGAATGAGAATATTCCACCTCTTCTTCTTCATTTTACCTTGTTTATATAGCTTACCCTCAAAAAATAAATATCAAAAACTAGTTTATTATGAATTATAGATGATTAAGAGAAGCATAACTCTTTATATATGCTTTACGTTGTAGCTAAATAGTTGTAGCTAAATAGTGTAGGTAAAGCATAAATGAGGTGTAGTTTATATATCATGACTTTCTCCTTGACATATAAAATAGGACATGAATAATAATAATAATAATAAATTAAAGAGAAAAAAAATAAAAAGAAGAAAAACACTGAGTTGTTCTATTAAAGTGAGTCTAGGAGGAGTTAAACCAAATTTAATACGAGCTCAATCAAGTTTAATTTGACTAGGGTTAAATCAAACTTCATATTGATTCAAGTTTGAACTTAATCCTCAAATTTAATACGAGCTCAATCAAGTTTAACTTAATCCAGCAAGTTTAAAAAAAATCAAACTTGATTTAAAATATATGAAATTATTATAAATATCATTATTTCAGGTGAGATCAACTAATTTATTTTAGCTGAAAATGAGTTAGAGACTGTGGCTAGAGTTTTTTTTTTATATTTAATATAAAAGCTCTTTAATCATTAAATATAATATAATAACAATTTTGTTATTAATCTAATTTTTTTATTAACTTTTATTTGACCCATTAGAGTGAGGATATAAAATATTTAAAATTATAAAATCAAAAAATATTAATTAAAGTATAATTTTCCCTAAAAGAATTTAAAAAAAAAATATCTCCACCAGTTTCTTATTCCTCGTGACCTGGCTATTATACAAGGTGAGAACGATACATCGGCCTCAGCCTGGAGGCTGTACTTGCTTTTCAACCCATATCCAACCCTAACTAATTTAATATTACTCTTGTTATTTTTATTTTTATATAAAATAAAAGTTGCCATCCCATATCTAACCAAGAGCAGAGGGGAGGACAACAGCAGACCCAGCCCACTGCCATCCCTATTTGAGAAAGAGAAGAGCTTGGTATTGTCCCACTGCATTCTACCATATACCATTTTCATTTCACCTTCGTTCTTCTCCATCATTTCACGTTTCCTTCAAAAGACACGGAGATATTTCACATCCTCACGTTTGAGGAGAAGAACGAAAGTGAAATGAAAATTAAACAGAAGTTAAATATTCAAGAACTGGCCTAAAATACCCCTTCATCACCGAGTAAAACCTGGTTTTCTCAATACATACGCACGCCCGCCAGCCAGCCAGCCAATAACAATGTAATTTTGTTCTTAATACTCCTCGCATCTTTATCTTTCATCTCAACACCATCCATGATCAGGAAAATATCCACTCGAGCTACGAGAACCTTTTTCATACTTGACATTGAACTTTAAAAATCAAACCAATAGGAATCCACTAACCCTGAGTTTCAATCATGCCCTTGTGCCAGTAAGAAATGAGAAATCAGTCTAAGTCGATCTATGTCGCTGCAAGAAAGCATGTGAAGAAGAAACTGTATCACTTCAAAGCAATCAGGTTATACTCGACCAATTTGCTTCTTTCTCGAGCCATTTGGGCACAAATTAACAGTAAATTCAAGAGTTATTGAAAGGAAAACCCAACACAAAAATTAGCCATTGTTAACAGAATAAAGAAAATTCACATTTGTATGATGGTTACTACTCCTGTCCAAATTAAACAAAGCCACGAAGAAACACAGAACGAGAGACAGAGAATTAGTGCCCTGTGAAGGGTTCTCTTTACAGATCAAAAGCACATAGAGCTTTACAAATTTAATGAATTACTAGAAAAGAATAATCAATCAGGGATAGAAGAAGGAAATGCAGCACAGAAAATTCAACCACATTCCTCTTGAGCTATTTCAATTAACTGTTCCTTCAACTACAGAGATGGAGGGGGGTGAGAGAACCTGGCTGTACCTTCATGGCATTTTATAAGCTCACTCGCTTAGGTTGCAGCTTCGAAGGTATGGATGATCATACTTGATGTACTTGGTCCAATATGGTCGGTATTTAGTCATTGCTAACTCCAGCCAAGGCTTCATGTTACCGTTATAGTGGACAACAGATGCACTTTCAATTTCTGCCCTATCAATGCTTGGATTATAACCCAATCCAAGCACATGCCATGTCTTCTCAAGAGGATTTGTCAAATTATAAAATGTAATCAGCCCTGGAGGCAACGTCCCAAGTTTCCATAGCTCCCTATCTTCATTCTGAAATTCAAAAAAATCAAAAACGGAAATCAGAATACTATATCACACGGCAGTTACTTCTCAATTATCTAAAACAGAGCATGTTCACCTTTTAGTCCATTCAAACAGTAACTGTACCCACATGCCACTACTTCGATGATTACTACTTCGATGATTGAAGACGAAAAATAAAAACATCTTTTTTAACCACTTTTGGTTGAAAATATAATTACGTAAAGCAGTGCCAAAAATATGAAATGCAGGTTTTAAATAGACAAATTTCTCCACAACTAATTTTAAGAATGTTATGAACAAAAACATGTGTAGTTAGAGCACAACAAAGCATGAAAAAAACTAGGGTTTCAACAACTTACCATGTTTTGCCACTTGTGGTATATTCCTGTAATATCCTTCTTTTTCCACACCTTAAGATCAAAAATATTCATCCCATATGCCCACCCACAAGCATTTGGATCAAAGTGTCTGGCAATATGGGGATTTGAAAAGTTAAGGTACTTATCAAACCGGTGAAAACTTTCACCACAGGTTTCCACTGCACCATTCACTTTTCCATGTAGATCCACTGACCACAATTTAGTTAAATCCTTCTGCACAACAATGTCATCATCAAGAAACAGGATCTTATCCAACTTGGGATAGACTTCTGGGAGATAGAACCTCAAATGGTTAAGCATTGAAAGATACTTAGGGTTCCGATACTTCAGATTTGAAGAGCCAGATGAGAGAGAAGTTGGATGATTTGCTTTGAAGTAATACTCTTTCATTGCAGCAGATTCAAGCTGACGCAGAACTGGGCAGTAGGAGGAATTAAGCCACTTGAATTCATCTACATTTTCAACATGGATAGTAGCTTTTCCAGGAGGATTCAGTAGAAACCACATATTCATCGCTCCAAAGTTAAGTTTATCAGTAACAAGATGAAAGCCATGTTTGGAAGAATCCTGTAGGTGCAACCAAGAAGCATATTAGCGGAATAAGCAGCTTGCATCCAAATCTCAGAAATGAATAGAGTTTGAACTAAGAATTTCTTCGGAAAAAAAAGTTAGTTGAGGAATAAATTCATAAGAGGAAAAATAGCCGAGAATGATTTGATTGTTTTTCAATTTTGGGAAATGAACAGTGTCAATCTCACAAAATAAAAATTGTCTGCATCACCTTGGCATTCATGATGGTTGAGTTGACAACAACTGATGCAGCCAAGACATTGTCAGAGAAGAGCGCGTAATGGTAAAGATTTGGATTTTCCAAATTCTCACTTCTAGGAAACTTTCTCTTCTCAAGAGGAAGGAGATAGTAATCAATCGTTAAGCGCATAGACAAGCAATGGATTCCATTTGGAACTGTTTTGGCGGCCAACTGACTAAGGAATGTGCTCTGTTTTTTTAAGCTCCTGACTTGTTCATCTGCAGTTTGAAGCATTGCTCTCAGCTTTCCGGTGACTAACTTGCAGTCATACAATTGCTCTCTTGCTTTTGACAGGACTTGGCCCATAGCTTTTATCTTCTCAGGCGCACTAAACATAAATCAAGCATAAACACAATATCCTTTTTAAGAGACTGTCATAACCATCAACATAAAAGAAGAAAGAGCTGTAGATTATAAAGCACAATAAAGGACAGTGACAACCAATACTGTTCTACCTCGGATGTAGATCAGAATCAGCTGAAGAATCTCCTAG
This sequence comes from Populus euphratica, assembly GCF_000495115.2. Classification (NCBI taxonomy): domain Eukaryota; kingdom Viridiplantae; phylum Streptophyta; class Magnoliopsida; order Malpighiales; family Salicaceae; genus Populus; species Populus euphratica. The sequence goes on along the minus strand of NW_011501881.1, from coordinate 15,547 downwards.
GACACGCTGACTCTCTTTGATCCGAGTCTGAAGTTCCTGTAGCAAGTTAAGCTTGCTTTTCATCTTTGCAATACTCAAATACACCCTTGCCATTATCATCTGATCGCGCATTAAGCGTACTGTTGAATCAGAGTTCTCATTATCCATTTCTTTCCTCCATATACTGTATTTGCCCAAAACGGCACCATCAACTAATTTTGAGCGTTCAATGATGGCACTTTCAAGCCTTGCAATCGCTTCATCATCTTGGCGCAATAACTCCGCAGCACGCTTTTCACGTCGTTTCTCCCTCAATTGCTGCATAAACTCTCAAGGGAAACAAAATTTACAGCTCAGAAACTAAACAATAATTTGATAACTCCAATATTTTCCTAGTTCAGGGCTATGGATCTTAAGGCAAGTGAGGAAAGGAACCATAGTAACCGGATAATGCATCCAAGAAAGATAATTACCCTACGAGCTAGTTTTGCAGGTGTGTCACCAGATTGAGAATCATCATCTGCAGGGGACAGACAGAAGAAGACCAGATTAGCACTTAAGCAAGAACCATATGAAAATATCTGGTTAGAGAATCGTATCTACCAGAAATGTTGTCATCTTTTCCCTTAGGTGCTTCCTGCTTGACCACTGTAGCTGTTTGGTTTGGCTTTGAAAAAGTAATGAAAATCCAAACTTACAAATAATCAGCAATCACAAGTTGACATAAGACTTGCAAAAAATGGTGCACACAACATAGTGTTTATCAAGAGATTCAACCAAAGCATGACAGTCATGAGTCATCCTCACCTCAGAAGCAGCATTATCCTTGACTGAAGTATCTACGCCAATAACTTTCCACGAGGCAGACAAATTGTTTTTTCTAAAAGAATCAAGACTCAAAGGTCCCAAATCAGCTGTGCTGGATCTGATAACATCAATGACCTAAAAAGAGATTGCTCTAATTAGCACATCATGTGATTGAAAAGTAAAACAAAAACCTATCAACCATCACATATATGTGGTGAATTAAAATACACGAAATTTCCAATTAAAATATGAGCAATCTGTACTTACCTCTTCTGAGAAAATCGATTTCACATGTTGCAAGGCCAGCCGTTCTCTCCAATTCAAATGCTACACCAAACCAACCACCAGCTTTTTTTTAGATTTACACAACGTGACACAAACAAACAGATCATCATATCTAAAAATAACGATAAAGATAGGAGAACAGTATCTACCTGCTTACCAGAACCAACTGCATTCAAATTTTGATCTGCATAGCAACATTAATGAATACAAAGCACCGAAGCCAAAGCTTAATTAATAAAGCACACTAGCTATTAACTCATTGCCACTAAAGTACCTAAAAAGTATTCATAACTGGAATTGGAATTGGAATTTTTATTTTTATTTTTATTACCAATAAAACTAAAAATAATATTTCATAAAAAATTAAGAAATAAAATAAAGATCTGGTAAACTAACCAGTAGAAGAGCTTGTTTTATAGAGTCCTCGACCGACAAAGAACATCAACGGAGACAAAACGCAGAAGAATATCACAACTACAATCGGCAATCTAGATCCACCACGTCGGTTCTTGTTCAAGCCGGAAATTGAAAATCCCCGCTTCAACGCCATTGCCTCCTATCAAAACCTAAAAAAAAAAGAAAAAACACATAAAAAGGAAAGAGAAAGAGAAAGCGTGTCGTTAAAGGGAAATGCAGTGATTTGATACTATTATTATTATTCAGGAAAATGTGAAGTGAATTTTATTGTTTCTATTAAAAAGGAAATTATCAGTACATGAGGAAGAGCAGAGGGAGAGCTTTAGATTTCTTTCTGTTCGCTGGGTATCTAATCTAATTTTCGTTTCTTGACGCGGAGGAGGAGGCTCTGTAATTATTTTATTTTCTTCTTCTCTCCCCTTTTGTTGAGAAAGATTAAATAATAATAATAATAGTAGTAAGAGTGCGTTGGGACTACGATGTCGTTTTTTCATCGGCATGCCGGATCTTCCTTCTTCTAACGCTGGGACCCAACACCGACGCTAACAGTACTGTTTTTTTGAAAAAAAATTAGAGTGCTCTTAAAATAATTTTTAATATTTAATTTTATATAAATAATAAAAAAATCATATCCCATCTATCATAATTTTTTCACCTTTTCTTTTTATTTTTATGCTTATTTAGAATAAATATTAGTAATTACTCTAGAAGTAATCTAGATTTTTTCTTATCCTTTATCTGGTTGTTTATATATTTTTTTTAACACCAATGAGAATGGTTGATCATTTGGCTTTGCTTTTAAGTATAAGCATGATGTTTTAAAAGCTCTAGATAAAGGATTGGAGAAGGAGTTAGTTATGTAATATGAAAAATATTATCATCTTATTTATCTTTCATAAGATAAGTTTGTATTGTTATTTATTTTAAAACTACATGTGTTTTTTATTCTTGGAGATTGCCTAAATCTAAAATTTTTATTTTAAATTTATATTAAAGAGTGATTTTGCATTTAGGCACAAAAATAGTCCAATCCTCACTTTGATAAAAGACATGTATTGGATTTGATATAAATATGAATTTGGCAATTCAAATATTTGATAAACTATTAATGATTGGAGTTGAAAGGACATATCATTTCATTCTGGATATATATACACACGCAACTAATATACCATAATAAATAGAAATATCAAAATAATATATTGGAAAACACAAATATATAACCATCAATTATATTATAATCAACATTCAAATAGATGGGCCAATAACCTAATCTTGGATTGAATTCTAAAATAAAAGGTAACAGACAAGAATACAAAAATAATATATTAAGAAACATGAATGTGTACATACCAATTTTATTATGAAATAGTTAATATTCAAAAGACAAGAGGCAATAACTATGAAGTCTAATTTTAGATTAATCAAATATTGAAGAATAACATTGAAAAAAATTTCAATTATACAAAAAAATTTAAGAAAATATCAATTAAAATAACGAGGATCAAAATTGTAACAAAAAATAAATTTTATATTTGATTAAATGGTAAAATTAAAAGGTAAATTCAATTTTTCAAAGTGATAAAAAAATTAAAATAATAAAAATCAAAATCAAAATAAAAATAAAAATAAAAATTTAATTAAAGGGTGAAATTAAAAAAAAATAACTTTTATAGAAAGTCTAAGAAAAAAATTAATGTTTTTTTTTCTTACTTGTAATTAATAAAATATTTATGTGCTCTAGCATTTCATTTTATTAAATTCAAAACCAAATAAAAAGAATCATAAGCTCAAAATATTTTTTTTTTTAAAATAATAGTTGAATAATTAAATTGTTGGGCAATGGGTTGGCCAAAATCTCTCTATTTAGAGAGACGCACACACTTGTCGATTGCATGACAATAATGTTCTTGTATCATCAAATCCCAAGCCTTTATTCCATTGAAGGAAAATCATATTTTCATAAAATAAAATACATATAATAGTACCAAAATTCTCTAATCAATCTTACACGAAAAGTAATGATTAATTCCAAGAGAAACCAAAACTTAGAATAATAATAATAATAATAATTACAAAAAAATCGAGTGGGTCGCAAGTCTAAGCCCATGCACGCTTTTTTTCTTTTTCCTTTTTTACCATGTTGGAGGTAACCACTGCCATTCTAAACACATGAATGTCAATACATCGATCTTCATTGTCAGAAAAGGCATCCTCTCTCATCAATTATCTTCTATCTCAAACGTAAATTAAATAAAACATCATTTAAATATAATCGCTCCAAAAAACACAAAGATTTAAATATAAACACAAAATATAGCAACAAATAAAAAATCCCATCAACCAACCAAGACTCCAAAAGTATAATCTAATAAAAAATCATAAAACCAAATCTAACACTTCCGAAATATCATTTAATGAAGGTCCTTCCAAACAATCCAAAACTTCAAGAATGCCATTGAATGAATAATAATGATTAATAAAACCACATTAACAAATTTTGTTAATGGATAAAAAATAATTTTTGAAATAAACGCTGCTGCTGCTGCAATAATTGTTTTCTTTAACTTAGATGTCTGTGAAAAATTCATTTTATTTTGAAAAGTATTTTTAAAATTGCTGAAAAATAAATTATGTTTTGATACTTGACAATATCATAAAAAATAGATTATGAAAAAATAAATTATTTTCTAATGTTTGAATAAAAAATAAGATAAAAATCATTTTATAGACTTCATATACATATATAAAAATAAGTTGAGAAATAACACATTTTTGAGTTACTATCTTTTTTTTAAAAGGTACAGTTTTTATTTTTATAAAAACAATTTGTTGTTTGAAGAACATTGATAATAAATTTCTTTTCTATGATATCCTGATTTTATAACACAATTTATATGATTTAAAATATATCATTATTGTATAATATAACATATTTTGTATTCAAATGTATTTTTTAGCAATAGTATATAAATTAAAGCATCATAGGTAATAATATATTAAATTAATATACATGTGTATTAACATGTCCTAATATATTATTTGCTATATAAATATATTAGTAATTTGTTATTTTTTTAATAATATTATATTTTCAAAATTTTATTAATATATTATTGTTTTTATATATAAAAATAATAAATAGTTGTACCATTTTAGTTTTTAAATCTTTTATTAAAAATATTTTCCGCTTTTTTAAATTGAAAAACACTTTTCTCCATCTAAAAGTTATTATTTTCTTGATTTTCTTAAAACAGGAAACTTCAGCAACCAGTTTTTCATAATATAATCAAATATAATTAAACATGAAAGAGCTAGGAAAGTACTTTATAGAAAAACAACATGAATGAGCTAGGAAAGTACTTTATAGAAAAACACTTACTAGCAAACAAGACCTTAAAAACAATCTACTTTTCAAAAATCATAAAATATCTTGAACTTCCAGATTATGCACGATGATAACGACTTACATTGAATATCATGCATAAATAGCTAGCCTTCACAGGCACCTGGATTTTAAAAGACTGCGTAACCGGACACCAGGCATCAGCTGCCCAATCGTTGGACAAATTTTTAGTCAAGTGCAAATATCATACAAATAATTCTCGGCATGTAAAGTAGAGCAAGCTCATTAACAACACATCATTTTCAATCTCTAAAGCATTTTTCTAGCTGGTAAGCCTGTAGGATTCTGGACAGGGTAGCCATTCTGAGGTGTAATTATTGACCTTCAAGCAGATCCAATCGTTTATGCCAAAATTAAATCCAGAACACAGTGGAATTAAAACCAGGGAAAAAAAGAAAATGAACTAAAACCTCATTCCTGGTAGATTCACAGATCTCTAAAGCCTAAACACTTGGAGTACCTCCGAACATGGCAGAATAAGATGTAGATGTGATGCAGAGCACAAATTCTGTCATTTATTCTTCAGATTACCCTACATACCATCTTGTCCAACCAAAAATGTTGAAGCTCTTTGCACGCGATAATTATTAGTCCACTGTCTATCCATCCCTTTCTGATAATACAAAATAAGTAGATCTTAGGTCCTGCTGCTCATCCCATGCACCTCAAGCCTACTGAAAAAAGAAAAAAAAAATAATGTGCAACCTAATTACCTCAATTTGACATAATAGAGCCTCTAAAAAATAGCCACATCCAAGTAATCCCCAATCTGCATAAGCGAAATACAAGTTAGTGACATTCAAATATGGTTATGGTACAGTTTGTGAGAGAAGGTCATCTTGGTTTACCTGGAAGCCAAGCTGAGCCAATGCTTTGTTGTCATCGAATTTCCCATTTCTATGAGAATTGGTCTTGCCCACCTTCATCAAGCAATGTAGAATTCACAATCAGATGAAAATTGAACTTTACGGCAGGTCTCATTATACCTCAAGCAGGACAGCAGGCGTGCATTAATAATGCTAAAATGAATATTAAGATTATATTCACCCATCCAACAGATGCTTAAATGCAAAAATGAAATACAAGGACATAAACTGACTCCGGAGAAAAGGGGTCATGTAACATATAAATGTAATATGAGATCTTCACATATAATTTTTTGAGATGATAGCACTGTAATGAAACAAGGAAAATAGCATGATTTGTTCTTACTCTTGGTGATACCCATCGCGAAAAGATGACAAACATGATTATAGACAAAGAACATTGAAATGATGCTTTTGCACAAGCCATGGGTTGATATGTCACCATAAGCTTTTGAAAGATGGAGAAGGCAATAGGAGATGGCTTGTGCATACAGCATATATGAATCAAAAAAGAAAAAGAAAAAATCTCTTCACATACACAGTGCACAGAGAGAACTAACCTCTCGTACTACAAAACGGCCATTTTTATCAGGATATACAAAAGCAAAGGACAGTCTTGCATCTCTTCTCCTAGCTGCTGGAGTCACCTCTTTGACCTGTGAAAGAGATGGAATAAAAATGGAACCAAAAATACCAGAATTAAAACACTCAATGCAGAAAATAGCATGCATCACCACTGAAAATAAGAAACAGTTGATTTGGCATAGGCATGAATAGTGCATTCTTGGAAGCAAACAAAAATTAAGAGACTGTTCTGATGTACTCATGAATTCTCAAACACCAAATATGTTTAGTCAATACCATTTCAAGAGCATCCATGACCCCAATTTCTAATCTCATTACATCTCTGCACAGAATAATATCGCTAAGAAACAGATTCTGCTCTGTGGATAGCTAAACCACACTTCCTCCAGGAAGCAGGACCTTAGAGAAAACCATGATGGGTAATTTTCCAACCTTAATTTCTAATCTGGTTTTATCTTATGAACAATTGCTTCTGAAAAAGCAATGAGATGCCACATGGACACCAGCAGATCAGAAACTGCCCCAGGGAAAAAAAGAAATTTATCACATAAGAATCCAGTGCTATCCCCACAAGAGTAGTGGAACCCCTCCCCTTTCTTAGAAAAGGAAAGACAAGAGCTTCAAACTCCAATTGCGAGTATCAAGTATCCAAGCTGATTGTCTTTCATGTATATCTTATTCTAACTTGTGACATCTGAAAATAAAGAAATAAGAACATTATGTATATCTTATTCTAAGAACTTATGACATCTGAAAATAAAGAAATAAGAACAGACTACATGTTTGCTCCAACTCTACTATGCAATCTCCTTGTCCATGCAACCCCCCCCCCAAAAAAAAAAAAAAAAAAATAATAATAATAATAAATAAAATCCTTAAGTTCAGCCTCAGCCCATACTGAAAGGAAGCCCAATGCAAAAGCATTTGGATGCTTCACAACCTTGGGAGAGCATTCACTCCTAGGCCATCGCCCATAAACGGCAAGCCACTTCCCATTCAACGTGCATAAACAAGGCGATACAACATCTTCTCAACTTACCAGATCAGTTAACTCGCGAAGAGTGGCATCCTTCCACGTATAAATTTGAACCTCATCCTTCGGCTCCTTGCCTCTCACCGCAAAATCCTCGTTGCTATGATGATCTCCAATCTGCCAGGAAATTCAGCAAGTCACAAAGTACAGTTCAATTTCTATAAAGAATATTACAATTTGTACCAAAAATTAGACATACCTTAGTAAAAACCCGAAGCAATAGGGGACATGTCTGCATATTAAAAAACAAAAAAAATAATTATAGAGGTGTAGTACATTTGCAACCCTAGAAAAATCCAGAAAGGGAGAAAGAAACGTGTACCTTCTCACGATCAATAGGAGGAGGAGGAGGAGGAGGAAAAGCTCTTGCAGTAAGAGAAAATGGTCTACCTCCTTGTCTCCTCTGCATTTCTGCCATTCCCGCCATCGATCGTTTTTTTTTGTTTCCCCTTGCAGACACTTTCAAGAGAACAGAAAAGCTTCCTCGTGTTTGCTCTTTCGAATTGATAAAGTGAATGATAGTATGAAGCATAATTTGGGTTTCGGGTCTGGGCTGGAGAAGTCGGGCTCTCCATAAGCTAAATCTACTTCGACTTTAGCCCATTGGATCTGTGACTTGATTTTTAGAAAAGTAACTACATCCTTATCGGCATGGGATGCATTACATCGTGGTTATAATTAATTTTTTTAAAAGAAAAAAAATATCAAGTTATTACCTCAAGTAGAGAAACAGTTTTAATTATGAAATTAAAATTTAAAGCATATTCAATAATATTTTTTAAAAAATATTTAGAGGTGATTTATCAAACGACATCTTTTTTTTTAATATTAAAATTATAATATATTAGATTGACTTGAGTTATTTCTAATTAACCTAAAATATTCAAGAATTGAGGCATGAGATTGCGGTAAATTAATAGAATTAAATTATGAAATATGATTCTTAATCAATTTAAATATTGAAGAAAAAAAATACAACTTAAAAAAGAAAAAACACTTAATTCAACTTGTGTAAACCTACCAAGCCCTTAATCTAAGTCATGAGAATGAAATAACTTTGTAGAAAATAAATTGAAAAACTTATGAATCTCAATTTTAAATCAATCTAGTATTAAAAGATGAAATTGAAAAATAAATTTAATTTTTTAAAAATAACATGAACCCAATTCAATCTAAGTTAATTTATCAAACCCGTGACCTTAGTCATGAGATATGAATAACCTATTAGAAAGCAAATAAAAAAATTATGAAGCCAACTCCTAACAAACTAAATATTAAAGGATGCAATTAAAAAATATATGAATTTAAAAATGGAAGTATAAAAAAACAACAAAGTCCACCTCAGTTAACATTTCAAACTTGTAACCCCGATCATGAGACCGAGATAACTTTGTAAAAAAAATCACATAGTCTAATTCCCAATCAACTGAATGTTCAAGGATGAAATTGAAAAATAAATTAATTTAAAAGAAAGATAAAAAAGAACCAAGCTTACTTGAGTTAACTTCTCAAATATGTGACTGAGTTTATGAAACTAGAACTATTTCATAGAAAGTAAATAAAAAAATTACAAAACCTAATCCCCAATTAACCCAATGGTTAAGGATGATATTGAGGGAAAAAATAATTAAAAAAATAATGAGAAAATTTAATAAAAAAAAAATTATAGTTCAGCTTGCAATTCTAGAGAGGGACTTACATGAAAATCAATGAAAGAAGAAAGAAAAAAGGGAAGAGAAAAAAAAAAAAGATCATCGGAGACATACCGAGATTTCAAAGTACCACGCGCCACCTTATAATAAAGCCTCCACCAAAACAATTCTAATGGTACCATGGAAGTCCACCTTTGGAGCATGGATGAAGGTATATGTTCCATCGCATCACAATGGCTTCACTTACATGTTGACATGTATATTATAAGTGTCAGTCACTCTTTCTATTTATTTCACCTTAGTCCTTGGTTTGACCAAAAAATAGCATAAAGTTTTGTAACATTTGTAACTCATGTCCCTAAATCTTTAATTGTTATAAATCAAATTGAACTCTAGTTTACAAAATCGAGCATCAATCAAAACTAAAAACAATCCTCATAAACAACATTAACACATAAAAAGTAAAACAAAATAAATCACAAAGTTTAATTTCAAGAATACACAATTTCAAAGCACGAATTTAAAAGAAAAAATTGAATGATAATGCCAAAAAAAGGTCGCAATTTAAATCCACAATGCATGGTGATTTTCAACCATAGTTTTATAACTCGACCCAAATATAATGATTTTAAACACTACATATTTCTTTCATGACCTTCAAGTAATGATGTCAAACTATTAACATTGATTTCCATGTTGTACACCTGGTTAAAGATAACAATCATTAATAATTAATGAAAAAAATTAAGTCAATGTAATCTTATTTTATTTATAAATTATTACATACTTGGGTTTTAAACCATGTGAAATATTATTCATTCTATACTTAAAAAATTTGAGATTCAGTAAGATAAAAATTTTGGGATAACAAAAACTAACGATTTTGCCGATAAGGAAGTTACTGAGATTTTAACCTATATGAAAATAAAAAATAAAATGATTTAACACTATAAAATCATAAAATTAACTTACTAATCAAACTATATCAATTCATTACAGTTAAATAATATATAATTCTATGCTTGTTTGAATTTGATGTCTATCAAATATCTTCTTGAAATTGCATTATTAAACAATGGTCATCTAAGATGGAAAAATATTGACAAATTCTTTCTCACAGGTGCTTCACCACTATCATTATGTCTTGGAACACTATTAATTTTTGTTTTCATATGAGGCTCAAAACAATATGAGATAATTGTTGAAATGTCTTCAATAATCAAGTTTCTCATATCAAAGCTTCAACATGTACCCTGTCTTTAATATTTTTTTCTTAAGGTTAAACAAGCACCTATATGAAAGTAAATATAGGTTGAATAACCAAATGTTTATAAAAAACACAATAGACACTTATGATGATGCAATCCTTAACCTTTTTAATAGATACATATAAACATTTACGATGATATAATCCTTAACCTTTCGGATAGATACATCTATATATACTACATAAGCCCTCCAACTTTTACTTTATATGCTAAATATATAGGTATATGCTCCATTGAATCGAAGAAGAAAGGAGATAAGATCATTTCAAGTTTGCAGATTATCTTAATGATGTTCATTTCAAGATGTTTAACGTGTTGGAAACACATTTTGCTCTAGGAAATATCTCTAAAAAATAACTAATCTTTATGAGTGCATTCCCTATCCATTTTTAGAACAAATCCTTATAAGCAATTATAATGAATATTTGCATAAACACAAAGCAATCATGACTTTTTATTTTATAAAATTTGTATTCCTCCAAATTCACCAATCTTCAAAGCATATTCTTAAGTCATTCATAAACAAGAAACTATGCTTTTTATAAAAGGCAAATATGGTTTTGGGCTTTGTGACTCGTACTCCATCATTAAGCAACTCCATGTTCTAACAGTCACAAAACAAAGCTATATTCATTCAAGTTTTTATATTGTCTTTTGTTTTTTTTTTAATGTCAATGACCATGTTAAAAATATTTTCAAACACCTTCTTGATATGCAGGATATTTCAATTATGGTAGATAATATTAGTCTTCCAATAAGAAAGCTTATAAAAAATACTCTATATTTTACACAATCATAGGTCATACTAAAATCATAAAATTTTTGCTTACCAAGCTGAAAGCTAAATATTGAGTTTATATCAAGCATACTTATATGCTTTGCATTTAGTTAAATTTATATCTTCATCATATTACATGTAAAAGTTTAGGCACATATTAATTTTTTTGTATTATAGACCAAGGGTTTCATCATAGATTTCGCGACATAAAAGTTCTCTTTTAGTTTATTCTCTTTAAATAATTTTTTTTTTATCAATTCAATGATGTTATTATAATCAGTACATTTAACTCATAATCTAACTTGATGGTACATACTCATACAATGGTTGACAATTTAATGTGATTGATACACCTATCCTATAATATTTCATCATTTTTTTTTTAGAGTTTAAAAAGCCTAGTTGTATTTACTTTTAATTCTTTATTTACATGCAAGCCTTCACCTGAATAACCATGATTTATTAAAATTGCATCAATTACCATACTCTTATAATGATTACTATTATGATCTGCAACTACATGTACCTTGCTAGATCTAGATGTTGAGCCAATAATGCTTACTAATATGGTCTCATAAAAAACATAGAGTTATATGTATGCAAACCAACATGTGTATTTCTATATAAACTCTTTTTAGAAGATGTGTCATAATAACATTTGATTGGTAAAACTTTTTAGTTTTAAAGTTAACACATGGATATTTAATTTCACTTCCACTAATATTCTTTAAACTTGAAAGTATGAAATTAATAAAACCCTCAGTCCTTTTACAATAATCTTTCTTATACATTTTTTGGGGTAAATCTCGATATATCCAAGAACAATCATCCATTACTTATAAATTTATATAAAATATTGATGACAATATTTATTAATAATGTAACCATCAATTCAAAATTCAACTTTGATAATTAAAATGAATTCAACATCTAATAATCAATTATCATTTGTAACCAATATCTAACCAATTAAAATGTGAATTAAATAACTCAAATTAACAATAAGTAATTAGTACCTAACTGATTATCTATCATTTCTTTAATTTAAACTTATTCAATCTAAACTAATATCATTTAATTGTTATCAATTCTATAAAAAAATTATTTTTTTCTAATTTTTTCAACTTAGTAACAATAAAATTGATAAAATATGATTGGTGCCCATTAAATAACCTATCATTTCTTCTAGTATAACACATCTAAGTTAAAAAATCAAACTTAATTTCATCAAATTACCAATAAATTTATTTTTTCTCAAAACCCAAACAAACCCTAACACATAAATCATACTTTAATATTAAAAAAATTCTCTATGAAAATGTTGTAAAACACTTAAATATACAAGAAAACTTTAAATACTAACAAAATATTAATAAATTAACTTAAAATATAAATGGGGTAAGTTTGTTTACTTTGAGTGGGGAATATTTAGAAAAAATTGAACAAAGACAATGATGTTGACACCGTTGAGTGTTGGGATGACCGAATTTGTAAGGATGAAACTTGGATTTGTGGAAAAAAGAGGAAAGGGCTATTGTTTTCTATAATTAAAGAAATAAAAAGAGGAAGAAAAAGAAGAAATTAGGGATGAGATTGCTATCAGTTAGAACACTTTTAACACTTTTAAATTTATCGATGAAATTTGTTATGGAAATTGGTGATGAAATATTTCTCTTAGTAATTTCATCAGCCAACGATGATGTGTCATGTTAACAACACAATCATTGATAAAGTATCTCTTGATTTTTTAATTATTTTTATTTTATTAGCAATTCTATTAGTAATTATCGACAAAATATATTACATCACTAATGGCATTAGTAATGTCCAAATAATATTTTTCATTGCTATTTTCAGTGAACATTACTGACAAAATATCTTTTTTCAGCAATGTTATTGCTATTTGATAATTTTCTAGTAGTGAATCAAGAATCAATTTTTTGTAATTAATTGATTGAAATGAATATTGACAACTAGTCTTTTTTACTTGTTTAGAAAAATACTTACATAATTTAGCAAACATAATACAACATACGAAATAAAAAAAATACCCCAATTTTCTTGCTTTTCTTTTATAGATAAAATTAAATTTTCAAAATTTAATAAATCTCATAATTCAATTAAGAATAAAATTTAATAAAATTACCTTAAACTTTTTATATATGCTTTGAACATGGAAACAGTGTTCTTTTATATTCTAAAAAATTATAATTTACATATCGATTTAAATGTTAAAACTAAATTACAATAAAAAAATAAAAAATTTCCATGTTTATATTAACTTAGATTATTTTTTTCTTCAACCAGAAATTCCTAATTCAAAAGGCAGAGACTTACCTATAGACCATAGTAATTAAGAATTTTTCAATTAAAATTTTAGAAACAAAGCAATATTTTTCTATTCATATAAGAAAATGTATACAAAGATAAAAAGCACCAAACACTCATTCTCAAAACCAACATTGTTTTGGTTTGCAATCATCGTAACCCCTTATTTTTATTTTGCTTTTTTATGCCTACTTTCTTTTAAGATTTGTTTGCTTCTCTTGTCATATTTCTTAGGTTTTCATGGGTGGTAATTGAACAGTGGTGAGTTGTTAGTGATTCGTGCCAAGCTGGTGGCGTTGCTTCTTCTTCTTTTTTGTAGTGGTCATGATGGTGGTTGGGCAAGAAAAAAACAGCTATTGATGGGTCTGTGGTGGTTTATGGTGCCTGTGGCTCAGATATATGCAAGAATCCATTGAGAATCTTAACTTTAATGGGTCTTGGAGTTTCTTTTCCAATGAAAGGCTTCTTACAATACCCTTAATTCTATGGGTGTCTCTGTCTGGATTCTAAGTTTTTTTTAATTGAAAAGTGAAAAGAAAAATTTCTTAATCGCAGGTTTTGGTGAGCTTTTGAAATCACGGACTCTTGGGATATAAAATTTGCAACCGTAGCAGCAATGAATTCTCATCAAATCGCAGTCTTTTAGGTGCGATTTCAAGCCGCACCAAAATGCTAGCTCTATGGAGATCAATTATTTGATTTAAAACGTAAGGATTTTTCGAATAGATGAAATGAATTCTTGTCAAATCCCAATGCTCCAAACAATCTGTAAATGATTTAAAAAGTGTGAGAAAATTTGTTGTGTGAATTAGGTTTCGTTCTTGTACCACTGTGCAAGATCTAGGGTTTTCTGTCGTGTTTCCTTTATTGTCCTTTTCGGTTTTGTCTTCATCTCTTTTCATCCTTTGATCCTCTGGTTTTATCAATGCTTCTCCTCTCCTCTCTCTCTCTTTCTCTCTCTCTCTCTCTTTTATGTCTACTCTATAATAAACTGATTAGAGCGGCATATCAAATTCTTTGCCCCCATCTTCAAAGTTTTACACTGGGTTTGTTTTCTTTCGATCTTAAGGTCTTTTGAGTTCTCTCTCTGGGTGGTTGATGAAGCGGGCCAAAGTTTTGATCTTTAGGTACATTGTTTTTTCCTTCCTTCCTTTTTTTTTTCTTTGTTCATCCTCAGTCTCTTTCTTGCTAAGCATCTTCCAGGGTTGAACATCAAGCGTCTTAATTAAGGTCAAGAAAATGTAGTTTTTTTCCTTCAACTTTTTCTCCGAACTCACTATAATTATTATCACTGTGCAAGTACGATATCTTTTTTTTTTTATCTGTTTGTTTGGCATATCAACTTTTGAGTTCTCTCTCTGGGTGGTAAAATTAATGTTGCACCTTGATATAATTTGTTTATTTCTACTTGTGGCCAAAGGTATAATTATTGAAAATTAAGAAAATACGTGTCGTATTTTTACCAAGAAACTTTGATAAAGTTTCTCAAAACAAATTAATGTTCATGCAATACAATTCTTCAAACAAGTTCACAGAAGTAACAAAAAACCTCTCTTTAGACTGTCAAAAGTACGTAAATGGTTACTTCTGGCTGCATGCGCTGTGGCCATCTCAGGCATTCTTTTTCTTACCCGAGTTTGTTTATTTTGGCCATGTTAATTATGATCTAGAAAATATGTGACTGTACCATTGTGATTTCATTATTTCTCGAGGCCACTCTTGCCTATTGATGAAATTATTCGTGGAAGAAAATCTAATTTTGTAAAAACTTGCAACTCTTTGGGTTTTGGTTTTCACGTTGAATAGCATACACATAATTGATTGAATTAGGTTTTCAGGTAGAGTAAAGATTTTTACTGTGATAGAAAGATATCATAATAAAATATTACACTACCACTATTTTTATATTTATTGAGAGAAATTTTTATTGGTATTTATACTATAAATTCTGAAAAAAATAATAATGATTTTACTAATAGACTTTATTCCGTTGGTAATTCTGTTGGTATAAATAACACGTTATTATTTTTTTTCTTTGTTTAATTATTATTTTTCCAATATAATTCCCTTGGTATATAGTAAGGGAATATGTTCGTCAGTAAAATTCATTGGCCAAATTGTTGGTAAACTATAAACAGTGTTC
>NW_011501894.1:0-30129 GCF_000495115.2 Populus euphratica | reverse complement strand
GCAAGACCAAAGTCAACCATAGGAAGGTTAATTGTATAAATTATAATCAACAATAATATAACAACAACAACAACAATAATAATACTAATAATGCTTCTAAGAATAGTAATAATATTAATGATAATACTAGTAATAGTATAATAATAATAAAGAAGAAGAAGAAGATGATGATGAGAGCTTTGAGATGAAATATTAATGTAAGGATTAAACAATGATAACAATAAATGTCAAGGTTAGAGGATTCACTAATGATATGTCAAATAAGTATAATATAAACTTTTATTATTTAATTGGAAACCACACACAAAAGAGGTTCCAATCAGATTATAAATTGTTAACATAATTATATTAGTTATTTTATTCTATTAATGCTAATACTTGTAAATATTATTAGGCATTCATAATTATATCTTATGTTAACAACAAATCAAGTTCCTTTCATAGCTCAGGTGCTGGTTATACCATATAGTATGGGTTATGAAAGTGTCAAGTATTTGTTGTACCAAGTGTTATACAACATAAATCAAGATTAGTCATTTAACAAGCAAAGTATTAAAGAGTGAACAAGATAACAAATACAAAACATGATAGTATCAAATATTAAAGTCCATGTTAAGTTTACACTATATTTATTCTTACATCATTAGTATAACCTTTTCACCTTGACATGATAAACTTAACTAAACATAATGAAAGAAAGAAAAATAAATAAACAAAATAAGAACATAAATAAGATAAAAGTTAACTAAGTAAAGGAAAGGAAATGAAAGGCATGAAATTGATATTAATGAAAGCTAAACATTACAAAAATACAAAGAGAGAAAGCAAGAGCATGATCTTGATCTGGAAACCAAGATGCCTAAATGCATGGCAAATGCCTCCTTTTATAGGCCAAAATTGGGAACTATTGTTTTGATGACTAATTGATAAGTGGGTGATCAACTCTTGACTTGGTGATAATCCTTATCTTCTCTTGTCTGCCCAAAACATCATTGATAACATTAAAATTGGAGTCAGTTGCAATCATGAAAGTTCTATGAAATTATCTCCGCTTTCTTGTCTAAAACATTCAGCTCATTTCAACTTCTAGAACTCCAGATATGGCCAAAATACTGAACAGTGCTCGGGCTAGAGGACAGATTCAGGATTCTTTGTTATTGCAACAATTTGGACTTGAAAATGGCATTTTTAGATCTTAGGCTCCATATAAAAGTTGTAGGCCTATGTCTTACCTTTCCATCCATATAAGGTAGACCTAAATTTGAGATCTATAGCTCCTGATATGACCCAATTACCGAATAGTGTTCTGGTTTGGATTGCACCGACATCTCTTTTCTAAGTTTGGCCATCTCTTTATCCTTTCAATTTCAGTTCTTAAATTCATCAATCAATCCTTTTATTTATATGATAGACCTGCATTTGAAATGAACATTTACCATAAATTAAAGGTATCTTATATTATTAGATATATTATTATAAAACATGCTTTAGTTAAGGAGTTATTGATACTTCAAGTGCAAAATGATGATATAAAACCTTGATAAAAATACACTTTTAAGTATCAATCAAAAGCTAAGATCAAGATGGAACAATCTTTATGGGGCCTGTGATATTGAGAATTCAATGAATGACAATGTTTTTAAGGAAAATGGACATTGTTTGAAAGCTTACTTTGATAATTTTCCTAATAAAAATGAATCAAATGGTTTGAATGATCTTGTAGATAAATGTTGACTATTTTGTTTTTCTCACATTGTTTTTGTGTTTTTTTTTTAGTGATTTTTGCTAGTGTCTCTCACCCCGGTCAAATGGCGGACAATGGTACTCCGTGACTTAAGTCGGTTCTTTCAATTTCCCACAATAACTGATATCTGTGTATATATTTGTGCAATTCTTTGAATCTCTCTTCCAATTCTCATTTGAAAATGGACACTAATCTTGATTGATGAATTTAAGAACTGAAATTGAAAGGACAAAGAGATGGCCAAACTTAGAAAAGAGATGCTAGTATAGTCCACACCGGAACACTGTTTGGTAATTGAATCATATCTAGAGCTGTAGATCTCAGATGTAGGTTCACTTTATATGGATGGAAAGGTAAGACATAGGCCTATAACTTTTATATGGAGCCTAAGATCTAAAAAGGTCATTTTCAAGTCCAAATTGTAGCAACAACAAAGAAGGCCGAATCTGTCTTCCAACCCAAGCACTGTTCAATATTTGGCCCATATCTGGAGTTTTAGAAGTCCAAATAAGCTGGATTTTTTACACAAGAAATCTGAGACAATTTCCTATAACTTTCATGTTTTCAAGTGGCTTCAATTTTGACGTTATCAATGACGTTTTGGGCAGACAATAGAAAATAAAGATTGTCACCAAGTCAAGAGGTGGCCACCTACTCATCAATTAGTCATCAAATCAATAGTTCCCAATTTTGGCCTATAAAAGGAGGTATTTGTCATGCATTTAGGCATCTCAGTGTCCAGATCAAGATCATGTTCTTGCTTTCTCTCTTTGTATTTTTTGTAATGTTTATGCTTTGCTTTCATTAATAACAAGTTTATGCCTTTCATTTCCTTTCATTTACTTAGTTAACTTTTATCTTATTTATGTTCTTATTTTGTTTATTTATTTTTCTTTCTTTCATTATGTCTAGCTAAGTTTATTATGTCAAGGTGAAAAGGTTACACTAATGGTGTAAGAATAAGTATAGTGTAAACTTAATATGGACTTTAATGTTTGATACTAACATTTTTGTATTTGTTATCTTGTTCACTCTTTAATACTCTGCTTGTTAAATGACTAATCTTGATTTATGTTGTATAATATTTGGTACAACAAATGCTTTGCACTTTCATAACCCATACTGTATGGTATAACCGACACCTGAGCTATGAAATGAACTTGATTTGTTGTTAACATAAGTTATAATCATGAATGCTTGATGAAATTTACAAGTATTAGCATTAATTGAATAAGATGACTAATTTAATCATGTTAACAATCTATAATCTGATTGGAACCTCCCTAGTGTGTGGTTTCCAATTGAATAATAAGAGTTTATACTATAGTTGTTTGACATACCATTAGTGGATCCTCTAACCTTGACGTTATTTGTTATCATTATTTAATCCTTACGTTAATTTTCCATCAAAAAATTCTCATCAACTTTTCTTCTTCTTCTTCTTCTTCTTCTTTTTCTTTATTATTATTATTATTATTATTATTATTATTATTATTATTACTACTACTACTACTACTACTACTACTAGTATTATTAGTATTATTATTGCTATTATTATTATTGTTGTTGTTGTTATTGTTACTATTGTTGTTGTTTATAATTGTTGTTTATAATTTGTACAATTAACCTCCTTGTGGTTCGATCCCGGTCTTGCCGGGTTATTTATTACTTCGACACTCCTGCACTTGAGAGAAGACATCAATCTTTTAGTCGTGTCACATACATAAAAAGTCAAGACATTAACATTAACATAAATTCTATTTTAGTTTAATCATGTTCTTAGGAGTTTAAGCATGTTCTTAGGAGTTCAACAAGATCATAATTTATGCATTTCATCATTTTAGTCCACATATCATTCATCTCTTCAATCTGGTTACACCCTTCTTAGGTTTACACATTCAAAATCACCTATATTCACTCACATTTTTTTGGTAAGAGTTTGAACTTGTGTTTAAGTATTCATTATTCTACTTAGATCTTTTCATTTAATCATTTTTGGAATTATAAGTGCAAGGACCCTAACCTTTCTACTTTGGGGTTTCATCATCTCTTTGTCCCGAAGTCATGAGGTAGTAACCAACCAAGGAATGATACTTCTCTTACCTCATGTTTTTAGCAACTCTAAGGAAGGTTTTGATGAAATTGTTTTTCTCTTCCTCTCGGTTTTCTTCTCTTCTTCTCCTGACGCAACAACCAATCCTCTATACTCCCTTTCCTTTCATGGTTTTGGTTACTTCTCTTTCTCTAACTGTCCCTTTTTCTGAAACACTCAAGGAAGGCACATGTGGCTGGGTTTGTTAGGCTTTTCTTTGGGGGAGAGAGAGACTATTACAACTAGTTGTAACTGGTTTTAGGGGAGAGAAAAAGTCACCTCTTTTTCCTCTCAAGCATTTATACCCGTCTTAAATGAGAAGGGTTGTTTGGGTGCTAGTCATCCTTGTTTTTATCCCTTTTTTAGGTTATCTTAGGGCTAATTTTATCCTTCAAAATTGCTATTTAAGGTAGGCCAGTTTTCCTCCTATAATTTTCTCTAGGACAGGCAAAATTGTTTCCCCTAATTTCTTCCTAGCAGCTAGCCTAATATAAATTTTTTTTATTGAGTTTCACAATTGTTAAATCTACTATATGTTATTATGCATACCACTAAAGCTTAACTCTATAATGTGTGATTAATTTCATATATGAGTTCAAAATTGTTTAGTTATTCTATATTGTTTGGCATGCTATTTTAATGAATGTCAAGTCATTTTTACAATCAAAACACTTTTAATCTTTTAAGATTGATTAGCTTTAATTTTGTATATTGGAGTTTAATCGAGATATTTTATTATTCCATCAAAATACTTTTTGAAAGAAAATTTTTTTATTTCAAGACAATCATAAAGCACAATTCATTGAAAGCATATGATGCCAAATCAAACTTAGTCGCCCCTTTCCCCAAGTTTTCTTTCAATTTTAGATCTCTGTTTCTATCTTTTCTTTTCTTCTCCGATGAAAATGGATGAAACAAGGGAGAGGGTGAACTTGTGCCAACATCCTTTAACTTTTACGGAACTTTTCTTTTTCCCATATTATTTTTTAGGTGCATCTTCATTCTTGGTGTTTTAGATATATTCTAGATTTATTCCCCCATCTAGTTTACCATGACTTCCTTAATGAACTCCAACTATGGCACCTCCAACAACTTCTTGTATCTAAACCATGTATCATTGTTGATAATTATTAAAAAGTAAAAATATATTTTTTGTTATTTTTATCTCTAAAAATTTTAGCTTGATACTTTATTTTCTATATTTTTATTCGTGAATTACATTTTTTTATAAAATTAAATTAATTTTATATGATTTTTTTAATTCAATTAAATGAATTAAACCAAGTTAGAATTGGTCGATTTGAACTGATTTTAATTTTTAATTTTTTAAAAAAATTGATATGGTTATTTTTTTAGTTAAACATCAAACCAAAAATTATCATTCTTGGTGTATGTTGGTGACATTATATTCTAACTATTCAAAATTCAAAGAAGTTAAGCTCGAGCTTGTTAAAACATATAGTATGGGTTGCATTTAAGCTACACAATGATATTTTGTGTGTAGAGGGAGCCACTCGAGATGGCTCAAACAACACTAAAGGTGGTTATGGAAGCTCACTTCTTAAGACGTCATTTCAAACTCTGCTATTCTTATACACAAACTCTACAAGTAAAAAGCTATACTCCTCGCACATTTTTATAAGAGAATCGTAATTTTTACAAGAGACAAATAATACATGCAACTCGCAATGCAATGCAATGCGTAAATGTCATATAAAACTTGCTAAACAACGCTATTTTTTAAAATAAATTTTGAACTGTGTTATTTCTCTCATTTTCTGATGTGCTCCTTCGAAAAAACAAATGACTCTAAAGATCATCCAATTCCATGCTATAGAACATTGGGCAAACCTTTTCTGATTGATGGCAAGGGCAGAGAGATATGCAACATAAATTTGCCCAGACCATTCCAAGACACGGTGTATCACAAACCCAAAAAAAAAAAAAAAAAGGAACAAAAAAGAAATAAGGTGATTTCAGTTCACGGTAAAAATATAAAATTTTCTAAAATCAGCTGCATACAAAAACTTCCAAGGATTATTATAAAGTACCATCGGCTAGGTAAGTGTACAAGTACAGTGTCTCCCAAAAGTTCAAGTTAAACATGCTGGTTCAGCGTGCAGAGAGTTCGACTCAAAGCCCACAATGGCCATGGAACCAAATCAATATAAAACAATGGTAAGAATCGGCTACATACAACTGTTGAAAAACAACAAATAAACACTTCTCTTGAAGGAGCCGCAGATAAACTTTACACAGAATTACATCAAATACACTTTATGCTCAGATGTTCATGTTGACATAAAAGCAATCCCAACAACTCTTAAGGAGTTCTGCATTTACCTTTGTTCATTATACACCCAGACCATCTAGGGGTCGTCATCATAGGGAACATCCACAGCAAGATATGATGGAAGAATTAAGATCGGCCTTCCATTATGGTGGAATTCAGCAACCATTGAAGCGTGATTTGGCTGAAAGTCCCAGTTATTACCAGTCAAGTCCAAACGCTCAAGACTACCTAAGTGATAACAAGTTTAATATAGGTTAGGATTCAAGTGTTCACATGAAATCACGGGCCATTAGCATCATGCCCAAAAGTAGTCATTTCATTTTGTACTACTGCCACCTTCCATGGAAACTTGTAAGCACTTGAAATTTGGCTAACTTTATTGTATATATCATAATACCTTAATTTTCCCAACAGAAAATGACGAGATTTCAAATGTAAAATGTGTTACCAATGTTATACCAACAAAGGAAACAAGTGGAAGTCAACAGCCAATATTAATAAACAAAAAATCATTCAAGTAGATAGATACCTTTAGATAACTTCAGAGCAGAGCATATAACTGTTAAAGATTCTAAAGGCATGAGATTGTATGCTGTGTTGATGGCAATAATGTTTGGAGCCAATGAAATGAGCTTTGCCAAAAATCTTGCAGTTTCAAACCCACCGCGGTTTTTGCTGTACCAATTAAGTCATTAGTCGATCCATACTTTTGGCAAGAGCCATAATATCAGTTAAGAAAATAAAGAAATAGTTTCAAACCTTATATTGATATCAACAAGCTTCAATTCTGTCATCAATCCTTTCTCTAGTTCCTGAAAGCCAAGTGAACCCAGTCCAACGCCTCCAACATTAAGTGTTTTAATAGCTGTGCCCAAAATTTTTTGCAGAGGTCCTGCTACTTCACTGGTTTACAGTAATTACAAAGTTAATGCAACTCAAGAACAAAACATAAACAATAAATTGTTACTTCTAAACCAGAGCCAAACAGACAAACCTGCCAAGGCCATTATCTGCAAGTGAGAGAGAGTTTAGCGGTCTTTTCAAGTTTGAAAGGCTATCTAAAAGTTCAGTAGCTCCACTGCAGGAAAGCTCACAATTCTCTAAATACAACTCAGCCAAGGGAGAGCATCTATCATGAGCCTCGACAATATAAGGGATTAAGCATCTGCAAAGTTCAACTGCAGCTTTGAGACTTTTGCCTACTACATTGAAAGTGGATGCGGCAAATGAAAATTCATCTAACCTGATGCCATCATCCTCAATGGGATTGTCACTTATATCTAGGATCTCCAAGTTCGGCATGGAAACAAGTGCACATCTAAGACTCTCCACATCATCCTTGTGAAGATCATTTCCCCTGAAACCAGACAATAATTTTATTAATTAATAAAGTAAAAAACTGTCTGAAAACCAAAAGGCAGTCATACAATCTTATTAATCATCAGAGTGCTATGCCCTAAATTGAATGGAGAGAAAAAAATAACAGTGGACATGGTTATGACAAAATTGGGATAGCTTGGTTTAAGATATTGTTCAATAACACGAGAAACAGCAGATCATATCACCTTATATTGAGTACACGTAATGATTGCAAAGACTTTCCTATTCCTAACGATAATGGAACTTTGCATTTTGATTTCCCATTGAGATTACAAAGCCATCCTGCTATCTGTAATGTTATTTCAAAATATCAATGTTTTGCAATTATAGACAAATTCGAAATGCATGATAGATCTAATAGAAATGCATTACTCACATTGTAGATCTAATAGAAATGCATTACTCACATTGTTGTCAGAAAGGTCAAGGATGGATAGGCTAGAGGAAGCGTCAAGAAGAACACTAAAAAGCATCCATGCAAAATTCCTGTCTAGATGGTTGTCATGTAATTTCAAAGAACACAAAGACCTGAAACAAAAACATTTACGAGTAAGGGCAGGTATCATTGAAGTAAACAGAGGAACCTTCCCAGGAGAACAAACTCCGTTTACACACCCAAGCCATTGAGATTTGTAAATAGGTTAATGTAATATAGTAATCATAATTTTCTGCTTTTATTCGCTATGCAAGTCCAGGGAAGAGCTCTAAGGGGCTGTTTCAGCAGAAAACAATTCCAGAATACATTCCAGAAAAATAAAAACCACACCAGAAGTGGTACTGTGTGCATTGATTGGATATTGAAATACACCCAAGAAACTAACAGCAACCAAAATACAACGAATAATATTTGGCACTATGGCAGCTGAGTTACAGCTAAGAGTTCAAGACTTCCAGGGGACTTGTCCAGTATATTTACCCTCTAAGTACAGACATGCTGATGGCTCAACACAACCCATTAGATTTGACAGTTTATGAGCATCTCAACAACCTCAAGAAATCAGAGAAAAAAACATACAGTAAGAAGCTGATCAAGAACAAAGCACAGGTTGAGACGAATCGATATACCTGCCTGATGAAAGGAATGATACAAATCCAGGAGGTAAGGAAACTGGATTAATTTCAAGAAAGCTGGATGTGTTGATTGAGAAGTGCTTTATTCCATGTGTGTGTGTATTAACCACATTTAAAGAACCACATATTGCACTCACAAAAGTTGGTGAAAGCTTGCAGTAAATGAACTCTAGTGATGTCAAAGTTTCACTGTTTTGGAGCAACAGTTTGCATAACCCATCAACCTATTGATACAATAATCAAAATTCAGCATTTTTCATTGAATTTGGACACAGGGTAACACAAATAAACATTAGTCTAAGGAGCTTGACTACATTATGATAAGGAGAATTTCCCATTTTCAAGCATAGGTTGCATAAATTTGATATTTAATTACATGGTCTCACTGAACGACTGAATTATTATTATCCAAGTAAAAAATAGCGGCATTCAAGTGCTTCTAGATGTACCAAGAAAGTCACGTCAACAGGATCTAGAGTATTTGCTTGGCTGCACAGGTTGGTGATTACATTTTCTTAGAGAAATAATTTATCATTGACACAAATTGATCACTAGTAATGTATATGCTTTTAACATGAGGGTCAGATAAAATCAGATTACATTTTCTTCTCGCAAGGAGCATCTTATCGCCTCTTAGGAAACTATTATAAGTTGGTACACACAAATTACTTTCATTTCCTATTGTGGCAGAGCAGTATTTGGAATGAGTGTATTTATAGCATTTCCAAAGGCAGGGTAAAGAATCTAGGTTGTAAAAGCTCTTATTCATCCCTGGTTGACTTGCATAAGTTCATGATTTTTATCTAGACTTCTCAAAGTAGTTCAATTCTTTCCTTTTAAATTCCATATTATGGTGTAAAACAACAGATACATAACTTGGAAATTTGTCAAGAAGCATATCCATTCAGTTTGTCACCGTAGTCAACATTTGTAGTATGTACGGCAAGAGCAGTGCTATTTGTTAAGTTGTCAAGTGCTATGCTTGTTTACATTTTTTTCTCTTTTTAGTGCCTTTTTGTTGTTTTGTGGATATAAACTGATTATAATTATAGCTTAAGTTATTGGTCTTGCACTCTCTCTCAAAAATAACAAGAGTTCTTAGCTACTTATAATATCCTAATGCACATATAAAAAGGAAGCAAGCATACATGTTTCTCAGATATGATCCACCGCACTATCAAACTTTGCAAGTTGCTCTTCCTTAATAATACCTGTTTCAAAATAGTTATTAGCATCGTGGTATTGATCATTCTGTCCAGAAGCAATGTCTTGAGAACGATTAACGATGTGAGACGTGGCTTTTAATGCAAATCATAAAAACAGGTTAATATAATAAAATTTATTCCAAACATGACTAAGATTGCCTCTTGACAGAAAAATACGAAACAATAATGATACTAGAGGTTGCATCTTCTCTCCCTCCTGCAACTTCAGTCCAGAGGAGGTAAGCAAATGTTATCATTATATTGAACCTCATGCTGCTTGTACTTTTCTTAGTTAATTTCCACGGAAACCCTCAAAACATGAAATATCTAAAGATGAGTTGATCTGGTATGAAAACATGCCTAGGAAAGCTTTGACAAAATGAACAACAAAAACTCCTTCCATGATTGTCAGGACAATGGTAAGAACATTTAGTATCACTTTTAAAAAGAATACTATCTAAACAACCCAACTTTCAGGTTTTCAGCATATATGAAGGCCAGCAAAAACCAAAACACACTCCAGCCAAAATGAATCCATTCAAAATAATAATAACAACAACAATAATAGACATAGAGACTCTAGAAACAAATTCAAAGTTGTTGATGGTTTTATTCTACTAAAGGGATAAGAACATACACAAGTTTCTGCAACACAGAACACATTTTGAAGTCTCAAACAGCTGCACAGAAAAAACAATATAAATGAACCTAAACCATGTTAGTATAAATAAATTGGTTTAAACATAATGGACATATTAAAGAGACTCCACAATACATGTTACGTTGCATAAGTAAAATCGATTTGGTTTCACATTGAACGGTCACTTGCATGAAAGCCTTGATGATGGAATAAGCATATTGTCAAAAATCAAAGGAAGAAACAAGCTTTTCTGCATAATGGCAGATTTGAAAAGATGTTCACATAAGCAACTCGGTTTCCTCCAGAAATTAAAGAGGCTAGGCAGAAGCTCTCCTAATACAAAGATTTAGCAATACATGTTACCTAGCATAGTGCCCAAATTGTTGGCAGTGGTATGATAATTTAGAATAATTTGCATGATTTACATGTCCCTCGCAACCAATACATTTCAGTATACCATCTGCAAGGAACATAACAACATTTGATGAAACAAATTCCTCAACTTAACAACGCTAGAAGCACATGCAAATACATTAAAAACAAAAAAAGACAAAAACAAAAACAAAAAAGTCACAGATGTGTTTCTGAAATGCACTATCTTGATTAGTTGCCTCATCTTTTTCTTCTTCTTCTTCTTCTTCTTTTTTTTTTTTTTTACGTGAAATAACTTGATTCATTACCTGAAACATTCATCTCACCGATGCATCCATCAAAAGAGGGGAGCGAAGCTAACTCTGCTGCTTCATCAAGGCAACTGTTTATCCGGTTAATACAAGAAGAAGAAGAAGAAGAAGAAGAGGAATCCAAATACAAGCAATATATATATATAGAATAGGTAGCAATACTTCTGCAAGTGTGTTTGCCAGTATATCTGTCGCCAGTCAAGTTGTGTTTCAGAAGGGTAAAAACGATCCGGCCAGCGCAACTTAAACAGCGCCTTCCATGCCGAATCAAAGTTTCCATTTCTGTTGTAAGAAAACACCAGTGAACTGTTAGAGGGGGCAACGAGAGGAAAAACCCAAATAAAAAGAAATTATGACGACCTCCCACGCTTTCTCCCATCATCGTTCGAAGGAGCCTCGTAATCATTGCAGTCCTTAAAAGGCCTGCTCCACCCAAATAAAAATCAAATCAAACAAAACATTTCTTCCCTTTTTTTCATAAGCATTGTTCTGCACCGCACCCACTTACTTACATATCTCTTTCTAATTTGTGCACAGCCAGCGGGGGTAATTTTGTCAATAAACGATTAAATAAATGCGACGGGAGGTCATATATATCCGGTCGAACATCATTATCTCCGGCGGCTGCTGTTTTTTTATATATATATCTTAAAGAAATCAACAATTTTGCAAAATCAGAAATTCACAATTGAAATCGTGAAGAAGAAATTACCGTGCACTACTTCTCTTTTGATAGTTTCGATGACTAGAGATATTAGAGAAGGAACTTTTCTTGCCATTCCTATTCCTACTTTTGTAATCTTAAAACTAACTGGATCAGCTCTTGATGGAACCAGCGCGGCGTTTATCTATGGTCTAGCTACTCACCAGGCCAGTCAAGTATAAGAGACGACCGCAAACTAGGGCTTGGCCTAGCGGTGGAAGGGGCTTGTCTCCTTCCACTGCACTTGGGTTCAAGCCCTAGCGTGCATACCTGTCATTCTTGCGGTGCCTTACATGTCTACTGGGTTTGCAGGATATTCAGTGAGCCGTGGGGATTAGTCGTGGTGCGCTCAAGCTGATCCGGACACCCCACATAAATTAAAAAAAAAAAAAAATAAGAGACAACCCATCTCCTATTCCTTTGCTCCTTTGTTTTCAGCTTACGATGTCGTGTTGTTATAAGATTTCTTTAATTTTCAATTTCATATCAAATACTTGTTTTTTTCCTTCAAAAGCGAGTATTTTCATTTAGTTTTCTTTTAAATAAAAAAATCAAATTAAATATTTTTTAAAAAAAAATTTAAAATAGAAACCGATTTAAACTAATTATTTTTTATTCGATTGGTCATATTAATTGATATTAAAAATCTACATAAATTTATTTGAGCTTTTATAATTATTTTTTAGGGTTTTTAAAAATTTGGTGATTCTTGTAGTTTAATTTGCAAATCAACATTGTTGCATATTTAAAGAACAACTCAAAGACAACCCAACTTATTTATTTTGTAAAAGTTAATGTTATATATTTATTATTAATAAAAATTTAATTTATCTTTAATATTCATATAATATTAGATTAATGAATCTAATATTTGATTTATGAATCTAGAATAAATATAAAATTCATAACAAAAATGATTTGCAAAAAAAAATAGTTATAATTATAAGATTTTTATTGCATCACAACATTATTTTTAAAATATTCCTTGTTGATACTCTCTTGAATACTGAATATTTATTAGAGTCATAAAAACTTATACATATTATATTCTTTCTTTTATAAAAAAAGTAGTAGTTGTTCTCATAAGCTGAAATATAATGAATATCAAAAATTAATATGTAAGTACCTTTCATAAGACATGTACACTGAATTAATCTACATGAAAAGTTCATATGGAGAGATCATTTATATATATGGAAATACTCATATGATAGTTGGGTAAGTGATTTTTAAACTTAACATCACTAATTTATTTTATATAAATAATTTTATACTTTCATTATATTACATGTTATCTTAATTAAGGTAATGAAGGGAATATATTGTATGTAGCATGAATTGTATAAAGGTACTTGAATAATAATAAAAAATCATCATCTTAGATGAATTAGGAGGAAATGTTTTATCTATTCTCAAATAGTATTGACTAAGAAATCATTAGCTAAAGTGGAATAAGATATGAAAATAGTTTCAAATTTTATTCAAATGATCAATGACTATTATATAGAGAATAAACATGATAGACATGCTTCATACTTTAATATTAAATCAGAATATTATTGATGAAATGATATTAATTACATTAAGAACCGGTCACTAAAAGATTAAGTCAAAACACTAATGACTTTTCTAATATTTGAGGGACCATGACACAATATTAAACAATGCACTTGATTTTCAAATATAAATTATCAATTATTGAATTGATAATAAATTAATTTTTTTAATTTAGTTAATTCTATTCAATTTTAATTTTAATTATAATTTATATTTGGGTCAACTTATTAAGAACATAATGAGTCACACACATTAAGAACTATTAGTCAGAAATTAAACTAGGATAATTTAATTAAGTATCACTTGATTAAAATATATTTTAGGGATTATATTTCTAAACCTAAAAAAACTAAGGACTTGATTAAGTTAATTTTTAAAATTATCCTGAATTAATATATGAATATTATTTAGAGGGTAAATTGATATTTTGTTAATTTATAGGGTTTTTCAAAATTTTCCTATAAATAGTAAGCCATGCCTCTTTTTTTGTTATTGTCTATTAAATAAAAAAAAATATGTAACTCATATAATAGAGAGTTAGCACTCTAGACATAGCAATCCCTTTATCCTAAATAGAGATTTAAGAAATTTCTCACTAGTGGTTTGTGTGAATTACTGTTGGAGGTCAAACAATTATACGACTTGTGGTTTGTAACAACCCAACCTTTAAAATAATTATTCACAACTAGAGAAGATAAGATCTTTAGGTAATAAATTCTTAAACAATTATAAATCTATCTAACAGGATCTTGGAAACTCCTAAATAATTTTGTTTTATTATCATTACTGTGTGTATGATGTTCAGGAACCTAATAAAAATTTGAAGTCATTGGCATATCTTATGGTCGGTACATGATGCCTTCATAAAATATCAAACTTTGTTTCACCTAAAAAATCATAACTGGGTATGTGATTAGTACTTAAAAGTGCATTTTTATCAAGGTTTTATATCATCATTTTGCACTTAAAATATTAATAACTCCTTAACTAAAGCAAGTTTTATAATAAAAAGTCTTATACTATAAGATACCTTTAATTTATGATAAATATTCATTTTAAATGCAGGTCTATCATGTTGTTACCCATTTTTGGGTTCCCACACAAAAACGAAATATATATATATACAGCTTATCGTTAATTGATGAGAGTTTTGTTAACAAAGAAAATTTAATTTTTGAAAAATTATATTTAAAATTAGATGTTTATGAATTCAATTAAATTTTATCTAAAATTTAATTGAATTTATGGAGGGTTTGATTACAAAAACAATTGATTTCTAAGTCAATTTTGGCTTTTATTGGAAGAAATTAAAGTTATGGGGTCCAATTATAATTTTGAAGAGTTGATTTGGCCAAATCAGGAGTTTAATTGTATAATTATTGAAGTTTGATGGCTAATTAGGAATTTAATTGACACAATCTGAAACCATGAACCAAATTAGAAAAGGTGCCAAAATTAAGGGATCGAATTACAATTTTATTAGGGGTCTAATTACAAAACTGCGAGAACTTCAATGGCTAAATCAGGATAACCCAAACAGCCCCGTTTCCATAATTCATGGTCTTCACACAGCTGTGAATCTGTGACGATAATGGAAGGAGACGTTAGTAGTGATAATGAAGTCATTCTCAAATCAATAGGGCGTGTATTGTGGCTGACATCCTTCGCCACCGTGATGCACGCCAGCTTACCAAAAATCCTTGCGTCCTCTAGCTATAAAAGCTAGAGGAGGAGCCGAACCAAAAAAAAAAAGGAAGGAGAGAGGAGGAGAGGTTATAGTGAGGAGAAAGCAAGAGGGAAACAGATTAGGAGAACGAAAGAAAATAGGAGAGATTGGAAAAATAGTGAGAGAGCAAAAGGGAGAGAAGAGGAAGCAAACCAAATGGAAGTAGAGGACATGGTGAAGTAGATAGCACAGCACCACCTTCATCTTCGTCTTCTCAAAACCAGGTATGTTTGCTGCCTTTCTCTATTCCCGCAGAACATAATGATGCATCTTAACATATAGAAACAAAAAGAAAATATAAGGAAACCAACACCTGAAATCACCAGTTGCAACACTCTGTTTTTATGTTTTTTTCATTTATGCACTGCCAAGGAAGGTGATGAACAGTGTGAAGGTAATTTAATTACTATTTGAGCTTTTATGATTATTTTTTAGGGTTTTTAAAAATTTGATGATTCTTGTAGTTTAATTTGCAAATCAACATTGTTGCATATTTAAAGAACAACTCAAAGACAACCCAACTTATTTATTTTGTAAAAGTTAATGTTATATATTTATTATTAATAAAAATTTAATTTATCTTTAATATTCATATAATATTAGATTAATGAATCTAATATTTGATTTATGAATCTAGAATAAATATAAAATTCATAACAAAAATGATTTGCAAAAAAAAATAGTTATAATTATAAGATTTTTATTGCATCACAACATTATTTTTAAAATATTCCTTGTTGATACTCTCTTGAATACTGAATATTTATTAGAGTCATAAAAACTTATACATATTATATTCTTTCTTTTATAAAAAAAGTAGTAGTTGTTCTCATAAGCTGAAATATAATGAATATCAAAAATTAATATGTAAGTACCTTTCATAAGACATGTACACTGAATTAATCTACATGAAAAGTTCATATGGAGAGATCATTTATATATATGGAAATACTCATATGATAGTTGGGTAAGTGATTTTTAAACTTAACATCACTAATTTATTTTATATAAATAATTTTATACTTTCATTATATTACATGTTATCTTAATTAAGGTAATGAAGGGAATATATTGTATGTAGCATGAATTGTATAAAGGTACTTGAATAATAATAAAAAATCATCATCTTAGATGAATTAGGAGGAAATGTTTTATCTATTCTCAAATAGTATTGACTAAGAAATCATTAGCTAAAGTGGAATAAGATATGAAAATAGTTTCAAATTTTATTCAAATGATCAATGACTATTATATAGAGAATAAACATGATAGACATGCTTCATACTTTAATATTAAATCAGAATATTATTGATGAAATGATATTAATTACATTAAGAACCGGTCACTAAAAGATTAAGTCAAAACACTAATGACTTTTCTAATATTTGAGGGACCATGACACAATATTAAACAATGCACTTGATTTTCAAATATAAATTATCAATTATTGAATTGATAATAAATTAATTTTTTTAATTTAGTTAATTCTATTCAATTTTAATTTTAATTATAATTTATATTTGGGTCAACTTATTAAGAACATAATGAGTCACACACATTAAGAACTATTAGTCAGAAATTAAACTAGGATAATTTAATTAAGTATCACTTGATTAAAATATATTTTAGGGATTATATTTCTAAACCTAAAAAAACTAAGGACTTGATTAAGTTAATTTTTAAAATTATCCTGAATTAATATATGAATATTATTTAGAGGGTAAATTGATATTTTGTTAATTTATAGGGTTTTTCAAAATTTTCCTATAAATAGTAAGCCATGCCTCTTTTTTTGTTATTGTCTATTAAATAAAAAAAAATATGTAACTCATATAATAGAGAGTTAGCACTCTAGACATAGCAATCCCTTTATCCTAAATAGGGATTTAAGAAATTTCTCACTAGTGGTTTGTGTGAATTACTGTTGGAGGTCAAACAATTATACGACTTGTGGTTTGTAACAACCCAACCTTTAAAATAATTATTCACAACTAGAGAAGATAAGATCTTTAGGTAATAAATTCTTAAACAATTATAAATCTATCTAACAGGATCTTAGAAACTCCTAAATAATTTTGTTTTATTATCATTATTGTGTGTATGATGTTCAGGAACCTAATAAAAATTTGAAGTCATTGGCATATCTTATGGTCGGTACATGATGCCTTCATAAAATATCAAACTTTGTTTCACCTAAAAAATCATAACTGGGTATGTGATTAGTACTTAAAAGTGCATTTTTATCAAGGTTTTATATCATCATTTTGCACTTAAAGTATTAATAACTCCTTAACTAAAGCAAGTTTTATAATAAAAAGTCTTATACTATAAGATACCTTTAATTTATGATAAATATTCAGTTTAAATGCAGGTCTATCATGTTGTTACCCATTTTTGGGTTCCCACACAAAAACGAAATATATATATATACAGCTTATCGTTAATTGATGAGAGTTTTGTTAACAAAGAAAATTTAATTTTTGAAAAATTATATTTAAAATTAGATGTTTATGAATTCAATTAAATTTTATCTAAAATTTAATTGAATTTATGGAGGGTTTGATTACAAAAACAATTGATTTCTAAGTCAATTTTGGCTTTTATTGGAAGAAATTAAAGTTGTGGGGTCCAATTATAATTTTGAAGAGTTGATTTGGCCAAATCAGGAGTTTAATTGTATAATTATTGAAGTTTGATAGCTAATTAGGAATTTAATTGACACAATCTGAAACCATGAACCAAATTAGAAAAGGTGCCAAAATTAAGGGATCGAATTACAATTTTATTAGGGGTCTAATTACAAAACTGCGAGAACTTCAATGGCTAAATCAGGATAACCCAAACAGCCCCGTTTCCATAATTCATGGTCTTCACACAGCTGTGAATCTGTGACGATAATGGAAGGAGACGTTAGTAGTGATAATGAAGTCATTCTCAAATCAATAGGGCGTGTATTGTGGCTGACATCCTTCGCCACCGTGATGCACGCCAGCTTACCAAAAATCCTTGCGTCCTCTAGCTATAAAAGCTAGAGGAGGAGCCGAACCAAAAAAAAAAAGGAAGGAGAGAGGAGGAGAGGTTATAGTGAGGAGAAAGCAAGAGGGAAACAGATTAGGAGAACGAAAGAAAATAGGAGAGATTGGAAAAATAGTGAGAGAGCAAAAGGGAGAGAAGAGGAAGCAAACCAAATGGAAGTAGAGGACATGGTGAAGTAGATAGCACAGCATCACCTTCATCTTCGTCTTCTCAAAACCAGGTATGTTTGCTGCCTTTCTCTATTCCCGCAGAACATAATGATGCATCTTAACATATAGAAACAAAAAGAAAATATAAGGAAACCAACACCTGAAATCACCAGTTGCAACACTCTGTTTTTATGTTTTTTTCATTCATGCACTGCCAAGGAAGGTGATGAACAGTGTGAAGGTAATTTAATTACCTTCGCACTGTTGATGCACTCATAAAATATTACACATGCATGGGCAGAGGGGGGCTGGTCATTGGTATAAGCCAGTGACCAGGCTGGCTAGGTCTAGCCTAGTCATATGGGTCGTGCTGGACCCAACATGAAAAAAACCAAAGAATTATTTCAAAAAAATCTATGAGAAATTATTTTGTTTTCTTTTAATATCTAGGTTTAGGATCTTATACGTAAGACGCATTTCAGATATTAAATTATTTTTATTGATGTCAGAATTACCCAATAAGATAAGGATCTCCTTACCGAGGAGGACTTTTCTTAAACTATAGACGGACCACCAACTAGAAAACATAACTAGACCTTAGATTTTATCAGACAATAAGAGAATGTCGCTTACCTTGGGTAGGGCGTATTTGAGGTGCTAATACCTTCTCTTTACGCAACCAGTCCCCATACCCAATCTCTGAGACCAGTTAGGGTTCCTAGTGACCAAAATACTAGATGGCGACTTTCATTCTAATTTCCCATTGATAAGAAACAAGAATTTCTTATCTCCTAATATTTGCCTTATTTTTAAATAAGATAACATTTTGAGGGTGAATGTGTTCATCGCGACGTCGCACATATGCAATGGTGACTCCACTAAGGACCTTATGGACTTAGTTTTGTTGTTGTTGATAACTGAGTTTTGTTTGGTTTGCGTGTTTTTTGTTAATAAGCTTATTTTATTTATTTTCTTACATGCTTTAATTTCTGTAAATATATGTTCATGCATTGTATAGAACTACCTCATGTATCATATATTTTAATTTTTGAAAAATACATACAAGCTTCTAAGTTAAGTGAGGAATTAACGATTTGCCATATGACTATTGGTCAGGATTTAGATGCGTGAAACACCCAACTCATATCTGAGTCCCTACTGGTAATGATGGGCATATGTGCCTTAATTGTTCCTTACAACACCCCCATACTGTCTTTACAAAGATCGTCACTGGGTAGATATAAGACCCTTTTGAGACTAAATAGTCAACCTATCTTTTGTCTCAATTATTGAATAGAACCTGTTCTTAGGTTGGGTATTTTACCTTTTGTTTTGCATCAAAGTAAACCCTTCCTAAAGCATCTTGAACTCAAGATTTATGGTTAACACAATGACCGTTACTTAAGAAATTTTCGTTATAGAGCAAAAATCAAAATTCTTAGGGTTATGACCATGTGTCAACCCTTAAAGGGCAAGCTTGTCATATAAAACATCCTCATACATTTAAACATGCATGCTCATAGTTTGAAATAAAGCCCCCTCAAATCTGCTCTCCTCTTTAGAGTTAAAAGTTGCTAACATTTGATAGTGGCAAGGAAAATTTGCTCAAGAGACATAGCCTGTGGTAATAAGATTCTTTGTTTCAAATAGACTCAGCTAGTGACTTGTGTCGAGATGCCATCTATGAAGTGCTGACACGCTCATCAATGGAGATTGTAGAGAAATGTAGGCTTCTTTCTAAGAAATACAACTAGTTGGCCTACGAATCTCTTTTCACAAGGCTACACAGCCAAAGAACCAACATTGTCTCTAGTTTCCTTATCCAAAGCATGATCAGGAACAAATATCAAGTTTCCTTTGTTTCAACTGATGCTATGAAGACCCATATGCAAATACCCTTTGATTTTCTTCCAGAACACATGGAGATTGTGTCATCAACAAATCAAGGAGTTTTACTTTGTCAGGCACATAATAAATCATGCTATTATGTGTGTATCTCTTCGATCCAATAATGACAAAATATCCCACATCCAAAGACACAATATGATACTATAGAAATTGGCCTAATGATTAAAAGGTCAAAACCTTTACGATATAAGATTGTGAGATTCTCAAAACCCAAATTCTGACATGTACTAATGTATTAGAGTCGAGTTGTTTGAATCAGCAATTTGAAAATGGAAGTTGTTAGATGAAGTGAAGTTGCCTCATGAAGAGTCCCTTCATTGCATGACAAAAGTATCCGTAAATGGCTCATTTCATTGGCTCACTTGGAAGGGAAACGTCTTTGCATTTGATATAAAAAGGGAGAGTCATTATTTGTTCCCACTTCCCCTACCAGCCTCTGAGGGCAATGATAACAAAGATATTAGACTTATTGATTACAAAGGAAAGCTCACCATAACCTACATTAATAGGAAGAGAAATTTCATGGAAGTATGGATCATGGAGGATCATGACAAAAAATGATGGAGCAAGAGGCATTTGATAAACATAGGGGTTTTAACAAGGAAAAAACCCCCCATAGAAGCCCCTTAGCCTTTTACAATGTTGATGTTGTGATGATGGGAGAATACTTTCATGATATGATATTCTTTAACTTTAAGACTCGGCACATTAACATGCTATAATTAGGAAGGACTTTAAAGATTAAGTCCAAAAGATTGGTGAGCAAGAGACAAGTAAATTTTGTGAAGAATGATACCAATGGTCATATCATCAATTAGCCATCACCAACATGACGTGAATGACCAATGAAGAAGCTGTTTAGAAATGTCATGTAATCAATTATATTTGGTTTTGGGATCACATCTCACCTTTTAATGGATTATGTTTTGTTCTTAATCTTATTATTGTCTTGAAATAAGAAGATGTTTCTTTCAAAATTTATTTTGGCAAAATATTTTGATTAAACTTCAACATGTAATTAAGGCTAATCAATCCTAAAAGATTAAAAGTATTTTGATTGCAGAAATGACTTTATTCTTATTAAAATGATATGCGGTGCCCAAACAAATTTTGAGCTCACACATGAAACTGAATCACCCACCATATAGCTAAGTTTTAGTAGTATGCATAATGACATCTAATGGATTCAGTAGTTGTAGACTCGTAAATCAAGGTTCTTGCAAGTCCAAATCATTACACTAGATAAGGTTAAAATTTATCAGTTCATACCAACCTTGCTTGAAATGAGAAAAAGGTCATCTTTGTTTTATCCTTTCACAATATTGGAAGTATATCATTTGAAATCCCATTGTGAGCCTGATATAATATTCTTTTAAAAAGAAACCATAACCAAGATCACACCCCACACTAGGGGGCAAATAAGAGAAGACAAAAGTGAATGGGAAAACTTAGAACAAAAGTACAACATTTGAGAAAAAGCTAAAAGAAAGAAGACCTAGACTAGGGGCATGTTAGAAAACTACGAGAAATGCTATATATATATATATATATATATATATATATATAACATCGCCCATAATACTGAGCTACAAACATGACTTTTGGCATTCATGATAAAGCCTTTGATTTTATCAGATGATTGAGATTGATTATTCATCAAAGAAAATGTTGGATTTGCATTATATAATACTAAGCTACAAACATGACTTTTGGCATTCATGATAAAGCCCCTAATGTTATCAGATGATTGAGATTGGTTATTCATCAAAGAAAAAGTTAGATTTGCATTATGAGTTATGTTAAGAAAATTCTAATATTTAAGGTTAATAAGGTTATATATCATTTTCTCTACAAAGACAACAAGATAAAGAGAAATGATGAATAATTGATTTTGATCCTAGGTTTTTGAAACTCTCAAACACCTTTTAAGCCTGTAAATTTCCTTTCTTTCATAGCCATAAGTCATAGCCTACATTACATGTTTTTAAAAGCCCTTTTCGATCAAATAATCAATTCAAACCGATAAATGGCGCTTTTAAAGCTTGAAGAGTTTTTTATTATGTGTGTGTGTGTGTGTGTGTGTGTGTGTGTGTGTGTATAAAAGGTTTGTGACTTCATGGATTAAGCTACTTGTTATTATGCATACTGATAAAATAAGTGCCAAAAAAAGAAAGAAAGAGAAACATGCTTTCTTTATAAAGCTTGAGTTATGACTTTAACATCTTATTAACACAAAGAACAATGAAAAAAACCATTTTAATCTTTCAATGGGTCAATTTTTGTTTTCAAAATACAAGATAATCAAAGGACTACATGTATTGAATGACGCGTGTTGGGTCTTTGAACAGAGGAGCTTCAATTTCAAAAAAAAAAAAAAATACTAACATCTCTCTAATTTCATTTCAATAATTAGACTTTGAAATAGACATAATCTTTGAAATATAAGAGTTGATTCCCGAACAAGAAAGATTGTTAAACAAAAAAAGCACAGATCGAATTTGCAAAATCTTGACAGAAGTGACATCATACTTCTCGACACTTTCTGAAGAAAAAAAGTTGAGCAGCTTGGGGCAATACAGTGGACCCTAAAAAGGAAAAATAAGCAATATTCAGATAAGCTAAGAGGCAATAAAAAAAAGAAGATTAAATGATGAATTGGTGAATTGAGGACAATGGAGTTCAAAGAAAGATAATTCAGATCATACTAGAGGTAAGTCAATAGTTGATTAGCAATCTAAGATAAGGACGACATCAGAAAACCTATTGATAAGTGCTAGTAGGATGTACACAGCTAATCAAAGAACGATTCTCAAAGGCAATATAGTGGACCCTAAAAAGGAAAAATAAGCAATATTCAGATCAATTAAGAGGAAATATAAAAAAAAAAAGATTAAATGATGAATTGGTGAATTGAGGATAATGGAGTTTAAAGAAAAATAATTTAGATCATACTAGAGGTAAGTCATAGCGGATTAGCAATCTAAGATGAGGACGACATCAAAAAACCTCTTGATAAGTGCTGGTAGGATGTACACAACTAATCAAAGAATGATTCTCAAAAGAATCCAGGATATTAAATGATTTGTTGAGCTCTTTCATGACGAATCAAGCAATACCATACTTGGGGGCATTGTCAAGCTTGATAAATAGTGAAACCAATAATTATCGAAGACAACCTATGATAGGCGTTGCATTTACAGTGGAGTGGGTGACTAGCACAATAACAAGCTAATACATGGAAAGAATAAATAAGACTTTTGGATAGGAAACAAAGGCACCCTATAACGATGGAACATCAAAGAGGGGTGGACCTATATTTCAAATTAAGTAAGGATGCATGCATGTCATCTAAGCTCAAATCATTGCACATATATTTTTTATTCATTATAGGAAAATCCTCAAAGAAGTCTAGAAAGATTTTTTTTTTAAAAAAAAAACAATCATTAAGCTGATAATAATATAGAATCATGATCATGACCCTAGAATGGGAAGAAGATAAGATAAACCTTATTGTTAGGAAAAGATCAAAGAAATGAGAAGGCCAATCTTATCATCATAAGGAGTCTTTAGGTCAAGCTTGCAATCAGGAAGCACCAAGTTTTCCAACCCTGTCATCAAGAGAAAAAAATCAGTTAATTTTAGTTATCAGGAAGGACAGATGTCAACCCTGTAATTAGGAAGAACAAATATTAGTCCTGCAAAATCAAAAATAAAAATAAATAGTAAATAGTAAATAAAGAAAGATAAGAAGAGCCCTACTATTAGGAAAATTCTCAAAAAAAAAAAGAAGGAAAAAGAAGTAGAAGAAAAAGGAAGCAATTTCAAACCTTGCATACAGGATGAACATGTGAGGGCAGATCGCCTATGAAAATAGACCATGTGAATATGTGGGTCAGTCGCCCCTGAAAATATACCATGATGAACATATGTGGGCAGGTTCCCTATAAAAATAAACTAATGTGATTGTGAGGGCAGGTTGCCTATGAAAATAGACTGTGTGAGTGTGAGGGTAGGTTGCCCATAAAAATAGATCATGTGGGCTAGTCGCCCTTGAAAATAGACCATGATGAATATGTGTGGGAGGTCACCTGTGAAAATAGACCAATGTGAATGTGAGGGCAGGTTGCTAATGAAAATAAACTATATAAGTGTGTGGGCCGATTGACATGACGAAAAGATTGATGTCTTCTCCCAAGTGCAGAAGTGTCGAAGTAATAAATAACCCGTCAAGACCGGGGTCGAACCACAGGGAGGTTAATTGTACAAATTATAAACGACAATAGTACAACAACAATAATAATAATAACAACAACAATAATAATAGTAATAACAATAATAACAACAATGACAATAACAATAATAACTATAATAATAATAATAATAATAATAATAATAGTAGTAGTAATAATAATAATAATAATAATAATAAATAAAGAGAAGAAGAAGAAGATGATGAGAACTTGGAGATGGAAAATTAATGTAAAGATTAAACAATAATAATAACAAATGTCAAGGTTAGAGATTCCACTAATGGTATGTCAAACAAGTATAATATAAATTCTTATTATTCAATTGGAAACCACACATAAAGGAGGTTCCAATCAGATTATAGATTGTTAACATGATTACATTAGTCATCTTATTTGATTAATGCTAGTACTTGTAAATCTCGTTATTGATGACTTGAAGAACTTAAATTGCAAGGATAAAGAGATGGCCAAACTTGGAAAAGAGATATCGGTGCAATCCAAACCGGAACACTGTTTAGTAATTTTAACAACAAATCAAGTTCCTTTCATAGCTCAGGTGTCGGTTATACCATACAATATGAACTATGAAAGTGCCAAGCATTTGTTGTGCCAAGTGTTATACAACATAAATCAAGATTAGTGATTTAACAAGCAAAGTATTAAAGAGTGAACAAGATAACAAATACAAAACATGTTAGTATCAAACATTAAAGTCCATATTAAGTTTACACTATACTTATTCTTACACCATTAGTGTAGCCTTTTTACCTTGACATAATAAACTTAGCTTGACATAATGAAAGAAAGAAAAATATATAAACAAAATAAGAACATAAATAAGATAAAAGTTAACTAAGTAAAGGAAAGGAAATGAAAGGCATAAACTTGATATTAATGAAAGCAAAGCATAAACATTACAAAAAATACAAAGAGAGAAAGGAAGAGCATGATCTTGATCTGGAAACCAAGATGCCTAAATGCATGGCAAATGCCTCCTTTTATAGGCCAAAATTGGGAACTATTGATTTGATGACTAATTGATGAGTGGGTGGCCAACTTTTGACTTGGTGACAATCCTTATCTTCTATTGTCTGCCCAAAACGTCATTGATAACATCAAAATTGGAGCCACTTGAAAACATGAAAGTTGTAGGCAATTATCTCAGCTTTCTTGTGTAAAACATTTAGCTCATTTGGACTTTTAGAACTCCAGATATGGCCAAAATACTGAACAGTGCTCGGGCTGGAGGACAAATTCGGGCTTCTTTGTTGTTGCTACAATTTGGACTTGATAATGGCCTTTTTAGATCTTGGGCTCCATATGAAAGTTGTAGGCCTATGTCTTACCTTTCCATCCATATAAAATAGACCTAAATTTGAGATCTATAGCTCCAGATATGACCCAATTATCGAACAATATTCTGGTTTGGATTGCACCGACATCTCTTTTCTAATTTTGGTCATCTCTTTGCCCTTGCAATTTAAGTTCTTAAAGTCATCAATCAATCCTTTCATTTATGTGATAGGCCTGCATTTAAAATGAACATTTACCACAAATTAAAGGTATCTTATATTATTAGATATATTATTATAAAACATGCTTTAGTTAAGGAGTTATTGATACTTCAAGTGCAAAATGATGATATAAAACCTTGATAAAAATGCACTTTTAAGTACTAATCACACCCCCCAACCAGCTTATTACTAGTCCCTAGTAATCAAAGCGTTAAAATAGAAAAACAATTTGCAAATTCCACAAAGCAAGGTATTCATCATTTAACTTCCATTAATCTATCTAGATAAACAAATTTTCGTTAAATTTATATACCTGCTCAATACCTCTTAACAAGATATTCATAAACCTTTCTTTTGTGCTCAATGTATCAACACATAATTATAGGGTTTTTCTTGGAAGAAAACAAAATTTTTGTTCTAATGTTTAAGGTTAACTTTCTTAGGTTGGGATTATTATTTTTGTCTCTTTTTTTTTCTTCTTTTTGTTTTAAATATATATACATATAATTTAAAAACACCATGAATCTTTAACCCATGTAACGAGCTTTCGGCTAATGACTCCCAAACCAGTTGGTCTTAGGGCATTAGGTGTTAAGACACCCTTACGAGCTTAGTAACTCGGGTCGCAGATACTGATATGTAGATAATGCAATGTTTGATTTCCTTAAGCTTTT
Organism: Populus euphratica; assembly: GCF_000495115.2. Classification (NCBI taxonomy): domain Eukaryota; kingdom Viridiplantae; phylum Streptophyta; class Magnoliopsida; order Malpighiales; family Salicaceae; genus Populus; species Populus euphratica. The sequence goes on along the minus strand of NW_011501894.1, from coordinate 3,504 downwards.
CTCCTCAACCCATGTAACAAGCGTTGGGCCAATAGCTCCCAAGTCAGTTGACTTTAGGGATTAATTACAGGAATGAAAGATTGTAGTTGGTCAATCAATTGTTCAGCAGTAGCAGCAGAGATTATGATTTATCGTGCAGAAGATGTTAGAAATTCTTGTTCCACAGCATGATCAAGAAAAGACAACAACTTATCATAATAACCATTAACATTTAACAAACCTATGGGTTTATAGTGAATGTGTAGTTGAGCCCAAGAGGAAATATGAAAGATCTCTTCCAATGTACCTAGACCACCTGGTAGAGCAATGAAGGCATCAGCATGGTTAAACATTGCATTCATTCGAGCCAACATTGTGGAGACCTGAAGTTCCTCTCCAATTGTTTTTCCAATGATGTCCCTTTGTGCTAAAGCTTCGGGGACGACCCCCAAAACTTGACTACCTCCTAAAAATGCAGCTCTTGACACACCTCCCATTAACCCAAGACTGCCTCCCCTATACACTAAATGAATCTTTCTCTCAGCTAGCACTTGACCAAGATGATTTGCTGATTCTAAAAACTCCTTTTCTTTCCCAGGACTAGATCCACCGAAAACACAAATATTTCTTATATGATGACCTGAGGAACTTGCCATTTCTACACACTTCTGTAGTTGTTGAATGTATGGGTTGAGTAGAAATAAAAGGAAGGAAGAGAGGGTTTTATAGATGAGAAATTAGAAAGGCAATCATACCACCTATATGTAGGCCAGCTAGAGTCTCACACACTTTCTCTCTCTATTTATTTATTTACTTTTCAAAAAACATGTGTATGTACAGGTAGTTGTGATTGTGGCTCACATCTTCCCTTGGTTTTACGTTCAAGAACGGCTTAAACGCCCTCTGTGGGTCGGGGATAGGCTTCCCATCCAGTTTTCTTAAAAACTGGCAAACAAGGTCTTTTTTAGTCATATTCCCAAGACTAAGTCAATCATGTTCTTTATGAAATAGTGGCCATAAATCATGAATTACACGATGCACATCTCCACTAGGATGCGTCTCAAGAGTCAATAGAAGATTATTTAAAGACTCCTTACTTAGGCCATCTTTAATGAATTGTATTTTATCTTCACGGTTTATAGATACCATTCCTAAAGAACGACATTATGCATTACAAGTCCATCTAGCACATCGATGATAGACTTTCAGTCGTTTTGCACGATGTTTCTTTGCAAAAGTGCTTTTACCTGTTCTTGGCATGTGTGAAATGAAGGAGTTAGAGGACTCACCTGATAATCGGACCTTTGCTTCAATCAACAAGCGAATATCTTCAGGAATTCCATGATTCATTAACAATCTTAATCTTGCATATCTAGCATGGTAAATTTTTATAATCGCATTTTGAGGTAGAGCGGGAAAATACTTTTTCTCAATCTTGCACATCTAGCACGGTAAATTTTTGTAATCGCATTCTGAGGCAGAGCGGGAAAATACTTTTTCAATTTTTCAAGATTAGTGTCCATTTTCAAATGAGAATTGGAAGAGAGATTCAAAGAATTGCACAAATATATACACAAATATCAGTTATTGTGGGAAACTGAAAGAACTGACTTAAGTCATGGAGTACTGTTATCCGCCATTTGACCGGGGTGAGAGAAACTAGCAAAAATCACTCAAAAAGAAACAAAATAAAATAAAATAAAATCAATCTTTATATACAGGATCACCCAATTCAATAGAGTCATGTTTAACTGAAAAATTGTCAAAGTAAACTTTTAGACGATGTCCATTTACCTTGAAAACATTGTCATTCTTTGGATTTTCGATGTCATAGGCCCCATATGGATACACATGTTTCACAATAAAAGGACCGCTCCATCTTGATCTTAATTTTCCAGGAAATAAATGCAATTGAGAATTATAAAGTAAGACTTTTTGAGCAACATTGAATGTTTTTCTCAGTATTTTCTTGTCATGAAACTCTTTAATTCTTGCTTTATGAATTCTTGAATTTTCATATGCATAATTTCTTATTTCCTTAAGCTCATTTATTTGTAATTTTCGCAGTTGACTAGCATCATCCAGATTTTAATTAAAAGCTTTAATAGCCCAATAAGCTTTATGTTCAAGTTCCACAGGCAAGTGACAAGGTTTTTCATAGACTAGTCTATAAGGTGACATACCTAATGATGTTTTATAAGCAGTTCGATAAGCCCAAAGTGCATCATTAAGTCTTAAAGACCAGTCTTTCCAATTAGGGTTCACTGTTTTCTCCAAAATATGTTTGATCTCCCTATTAGCAAGCTCTACTTGTCCACCTGTTTGAGGGTGATAAGGGGTGGCAACTTTGTGTGTGATTCCATATTTCTTCATGAAAGACTCAAATGGCTTGTTGCAGAAATGTGTTCCACCATCACTTATTATGGCTCGAGGGACTCCAAATCGACTCAAAATATTTTCTTTCAAAAACTTTATCACTGTTTTGTGATCATTGTTTCGACTTGGAATTGCCTCTATCCATTTTGAAACATAATCTACTACGACTAATATGTATAAGAAACCAAATGATGGAGGGAATGGACCCATGAAATCTATACCCCAACAGTCAAAGATCTCAATGACAATAATAAGATTTAAAGGCATCATGTGACGTTTTGAAATAGATCCCAACTTTTGACAATTTTCACAAGACTTGCAGAATGCATGTGAGTCTTTGAACATGGTGGGCCAATAAAATCCACTTTGTAAGATTTTTGCAGTTGTCTTTCTTGATGAGAAATGGCCCCCACATGCCTCAGAATGACAAAATTTAATGACACTACTTACCTCATTGTCCGGAATGCATCTTCGAAATATTTGATCAGGACAATATTTGAATAAATAAGGATCATCCCAATAAAAGTTCTTCACTTTGTTCAAGAACTTTCTTTTATCTTGGGTACTCCAATGAGTTGGCAATTGTCCTGAAATAAGAAAATTGACAATATTAGCAAACCAAGGCATTGTAGAGACAGAAAGTAAAGATTCATCGGGAAAGTAGTCATCGATTGGTGTGATGTCAGTTTTCGAATCTGCTGTCAATCTTGACAAGTGATCTGCGATAACATTTTCGCTGCCTTTCTTATCTTTGATTGTGATATCAAATTCTTGAAGTAATAAAATCCAACGCACCAATCTAGCCTTAGAATCTTTCTTAGAAAGAAGATATTTCAATGCTGCATGATCACTAAAAACAACAACAGGTGAGCCAACAAGATAAGATTTGAATTTTTCACATGCAAATACTACTGCAAGTAATTCTTTTTCAGTGGTGGTATAATTCATTTGAGCACTATTTAAAGTTTTACTTGCATAGTAAATTACATAAGGTTTCTTATCTTTTCTTTGTCCCAAAACAGCACCTACGACATAATTGATTAGTACTTAAAAGTGCATTTTTATCATGGTTTTATATCATCATTTTGCACTTAAAGTATCAATAACTCCTTAACCAAAGCATGTTTTATAATAATATATCTAATAATA
>NW_011501882.1:29498-30325 GCF_000495115.2 Populus euphratica | reverse complement strand
CTTGTCAGGTCAAAGTTTTTGGCTATTTATTACAACAGCTGCAAGGCTGTAAACCAGGGAAGAAAGGGATAAAAGTGTAGTCAAATGTTAGAGGGTGAAAATGGTATGTCTGTTGTCTTGTTTGGAGGATGAATAGAGCATTAAATGGACTCCAAAAATAGTTTCACATGCAACTTTTCTAGCATAAGGTAAAGGTGCAAAAATAAAATCAGACAACATGTAGTCTGATGACATAACCAAAATATTGATCTCTTCATTCAAGTGTAGGAGTGTCGAAGTAATAAATAACACGGTAAGATCGGGGACGAACCACAAGGAGATTAATTGTATAAATTATAAATAACAATAACACAACAACAACAAATCCATAACAACAACAACAACAACAACAACAACAACAATAATAATAATAATAAAGAAGATAAGAAGATGAAGATGAAAATGAGAGCTTTGAGATGAAAGATTAATGTAAGGATTAAACAATGATAACAATAAATGCCAAGGTTAGAGGATCCACTAATGGTATGCCAAACAAATATAGTATAAACTCTTATTATTCAATTGGAAACCACACATAAAAGAGGTTTCAATCAGATTATAAATTGTCAACATGATTACATTAGTTATCTTATTCGAATAATGTTAATACTTGTAAATGTTATCAGGCATTCATGATTATAACTTATGTTAATAAAAAATCAAGTTTCTTTCATAGCTCAAGTGTCAGTTATACAGTACAGTATAAGTTATAAAAGTGCCAAGTATTTGTTATACCAAGTGGTGTACAATATAAATCTAAATTAACCATTTAACAAGCAAAGTATTAA
>NW_011501882.1:12162-29394 GCF_000495115.2 Populus euphratica | reverse complement strand
TCATCAATTAATCCTTTCATTTATGTGATAGGCCTGCATTTAAAATGAACATTTACCACAAATTAAAGGTATCTTATATTATTAGATATGTTATTATAAAACATACTTTAGTTAAGGAGTTATTGATACTTCAAAGGCAAAATGATGATATAAAACGTTAATAAAAAATACACGTTTAAGTACTAATCATCTGACACTATTATTTTTCTCTTTTTTTTTTTACCAAAATAACATCTTTTTGGTCAAAATAACATTAAAAGACACCAGCTTACTTAAATGAAATGATGTAGTTTTTTTTTTCTTACCTATATTAGGTCATTAACCTATTTTTTTAATTTTAGCCCCCAATATTTTAACTTAGTCAAATAAGTTCTCAATTAAATTTTGATTATAAAAATCAATTCAATTTCACCCCTGCCGAGTTTCAAAATGATTCCCTGAGTTTAATGCCTTTTTCATCTTAGTCCCAAGTCTTGGATATTTTTCATTTCATCCCTAATTGACCTTCAACTTCTAATTCTTTTAATTTCACCATTGTTTTTAGTTGAATTGGGTCCTTTAATTCACATGCCTTTCGTAAAAAGGTCTTTAGTTCTTAATTTCTTCAATTTTGGCCTTAATTTACACCTCTAAACTTTGATTTTTCTTATAATTTTATCTATGATTTTATCCAATTGAGTTTGGAAAAATTATATCTGGTCATCTCAAATTCCAATCTTCGTATTTATGATCAAATTAAGCTTTAAAACTTAATTTTTCACTAATTAAGTCTATAATAAAATTAATTTGACCTATTAAGTGTCTAATGTAGCCCTTGCACTGAATTAATTCTTTTAATTTGACCTAAATTAATTCCTAAACTTTTAATTAAGCCTATGATTAAATCAAATTGGCCCTATGAAAAGTCTAATGGGTGAGGCTCACATACACACTATCTAATGGGTGAAGGCTATAAAATGCACTTAAAAGAATATTAATAGCGCCAAAAAGTGCATTATCTAGTATGCGAATGCTAGAAAACACACATAATAACAAAGAGATAGGGTTAGAAAACACATTATCCGATATACAAGGGCTAGAAGACACACTAAAAAAGAAAGAGATAAGGCTAGAAAGCATACTCAAAAGAAATGGATATGACTAAAAAGTGTACTATTTGATAAGCAAGGATTTGAAAACGCATTATCTGATATGTGAGGGTTCAAAAACACACTTAGAAAATAAATAAGTATGGTTAGAAAGCGCATTATATAGTATGTGAGGGCTGAAAAAAGCACTCAGAAGAAAAATATAGGGCTAAAAGGCATATTATATAGTATGTAAAGGATGAAAAGTGCTCTCAAAAGAAAAAGATATGGCTAAAAAGTGCATTATCTTATATGTAAGGGCTATAGAACGCATTCAGAAGGAAAAAAGATAAGGCTAGAAAGCATACTATATATGGTATGTAAAGGCTAGAAATCGTATTATTTGGTGGGTGAAGACTAGAAAGCACACTCAAAAAAAAAAGTTTGATTATATATGTTATAACCTATTTTGGGTTATTATCCAAATTTTTTTTCCCAACCTTAAAAAAAAAAAAAAAACAGAAATAGTGTCGTTTTGAATGACAATATTCTCCTCCTTACCCTGCACATGCAGAGGCAAGGGAAGAAGATGTTTTATTTCCCTTTAACGCCCATTTCACTTCTTCCCCTACCCACATGTAAAAACCCAAAAGAACCAACATGACCCACGCCCCTCACCTGGCACAGAAAAAAAAAAAAACAAAGCGGACAAGCCTTGTAGGTGGTTGCTTAACAGCTACACAGACACCCCTTACCCATGTGTCATGACTGGATAGGGGTGGTAGACCTCTCTCCCTATTTTTTCCTTATAAATATCGATAGAAAGAGGGGAACTAAGGGGGGATGAATGTAAGAGAGGAGGAAGAATTGTGTGAGATTATAAAAAGGATAACGAAGAAAAAAAGAAGAACATAATAGAAAGAAAGAAAGAAACAGAAGGGAAAAAAGAGTAGAATTGACAAGGGGTGAAAATGAAGAGAAAGAAGAGAGGGAAGATTGAAAAACAAAGAGGAATTGTTTTAAGATACAGAACAAGAAAAGAGGAAAAACAGAGCAAAAGAGAGAACAACCATCATCGTCTGCCTTTCTCATCAGCACCATGAGAAACGCCTTGAGCCATTATCGACAGTAGCTCCACCACCAACAAAAATAGAAAAGAAACCTAAACAAAAAAGAGAGAGAGAGAGAGAGAGAGAGAGAGAGAGAGAACAAGAGGGGGGCAAAAATAAAGGACAAAAAAAACATAGAAAAAAGAACCACTGGCCACCCTCATAGAAACGTAGAAGTAGGAGAGTGAGAGAACAAAAACAAGGAGAAAGAAAAAACATAGAAAAATAGAAAGAAAAAAAAAAGAAGAACAACCACCATCTAGAATCTCTTATCCACCACGCTATTCATCCTCAACACTGTCATTGCCTGTCGCCGTCAACACTAGCACCGCCACCACTGTCAGGTCAACTTCTTCTCCTTTGTCATCCCTAGCTCCTCCACTATTCTCGATAAATAGTGAAGAGTGAATTAATTCCCTCTCCACTATTCACGTGAACAGTTGAGAGTGCTTCACTACCCAAAATAAATGGGTCCGGTGTAGGCAAGTCCAAAATAAAAAAATTAAATCATTTTAAAAATTTATGATTTTCCCGCATATTTTTCTGTCTATTTTGATTACAATCGGTTTGTATTTTTATATCGTAAGGATACGAATCTGGTTTTCATTAAAACATGGCAAAAATGAAAAAATAATATATTGCTTTCATGCATACGGTAAAGTCTTAAAAAATCATATCATATAAGTCTTAAAAAATCATAACGTATTTTCATATAACAAAAAAAAAATCAAAAATATGTTTTAGCATGCATTTGGTTTTAATAACCAATTTAGTAAAGCCATGAGAACTTGGCCAATATTTCAAAAAAATTTAAAAAATCATTTGTTTTCTTTTAGTATCTAGGATTATAAATTTACACGTAAAATGTATTCCCAATATTAAAAAGGTATTTCATTTGTTGACATTGAATGATTAGTTTTTACCAGATAAGATAAGGATCTCCCTACCGATGAGAACTTTTCTTAAACCATAGACTGACTAACAATTAAAAAACATGACAAGACCTTAGTTTTTCATCAGACAATTAAATAATGCAACTTACCTTAGATAGAATGTATTTGGGGTGTTAATACCTTTCTTTTATGCAACCAATCTCCATGCTCGATTGATCATGCCCCAAGTATTTTTATCATTCTTAGTTGCTTGAACTTTCTCAAGGACGATGTCATATAAAAGAGGGCTTGGTTATTTACAAAAGGTTGCTTTCGTAGGAAAATTTTTGGAATTTCAAAGCTAGTTCCAAATGCAAGAACTATTTTGATTCTGGTTTAAAGCAAATTTGTTCCAAAAAGAATTCAAGTGATCCCCATGGAAAAAATTTCATGAGAGTTGAAGATCTTTATTGTTTTTATATATATATATATTTATAAAAGTGTGAAGTGACCTTTTGTTTCATATTTTGTTGGTTAATCAATTTTAAGTTGAGAATTTCAGAAATAGGTCTTTCAAGCATTCATTTTACTTGTATGAATAATAAAGCATAACTAAGGTTTCTTGAAAAAACTCATTTTCTTGAAAATCTTGATTGATTGCCTTCGATTATTAGACACATAACTTAGGTTTTGGCTTTTGGCAATTAAAAAAATTGGTTATTGCAAGCTCAAAGGTGTATAAAATATCTCAACACAAAGGATCACCTAAGTTTATTCTTGAACCTTCTTTTTGGTCAAGGGATTCTTAGATCATAGGGTTGACTTTGTAAAATAGTTATGCATGCCCCTAACAGTTAGACTATTTGACAATGAATGTCATCATTGTTTTTATTTTGTATGTCATGCTCGACCCTTTTTAATTATTTGAATTTCTTCATTCCCCCAGTTTTGATTTGGCACCTTTAATCATTAAAGATTATTTTGTATATTCTTGGATTGCCCTATTGTAGGGTGTGTTCCTAGTAGGAGTTTATTTTTAAGAAAAAACCTTACTAGTCTAAAAAAAGACTATAAATGATATTTTTGAGTGTTGTGAAATGATGATAAAAAATGGTCTTTTCTTATTTCAAACACATGGATTTAAGATTGATAAGCTTTGTTTTCCTTTATTTTGGCCATGCAAAATTGATTTTTAATATGATTTTAAATCATTATTCATTTAATTAAAACTCAATTTCAATGTTATTTTATGGTGTTTGGTTTATTTTTCAGATTTGTAAGTGTTTGATTATCTTATTAGGAGATTATTTGAATTTTTAAAACTCATTTGTTAAAAACAAACACCAATTAAACTTCTACATTTGTACTAATAACTTTGATTACCCAAAAACCTTTATGAAAACACAAAAACAAGGTTTTTAAGCTTATGAGATCATATAAAGTTTTTTTTTTCAAGAAAAAAAAATACATCACAGAATTTTTTGCCAAACTTTGACTTTTATTGATTTAAAAGACAAAGTACATCATATATAATACTTCTTTACAATATTAGAGTTTATAGGTTTAGGCAGATTATTTTCGTCCATCTTAGTTAAAAATTAGTGCTTATTTGGAAAAAGCCTTCTTCAACGTAAGGTCCTTCATTGTTTGTTATCCGTTTACTTTAATCTTCCCTGATGTTGAAAAGATCTTTATCAATATCAGATCTCTCTTTTTAAATACTCTTTACCTGACCTTCCTGTTGTATATTTTAGCCACTATACTTTGGTACAGCAAGTGGTAACAGATGACGATCAATCTCTTTTCACTAATCAGATTCAACTATTCAAATTTCAGCTTTGTCATTATGATTCTTCTAGCTCTACATCTATTAGAACCTTTAATAATAGAATCTCTACTTCTAAAGGCATCACTACTTCCATCTTATATACCAGAGAGTAAGGGATTGCAACCATAAAATTTTCGACGCCGTTGCGGTGCACTTAAGATATGCACGATAAAATCTCTTACCAATCCATATAGATGACCACCATTTTCCGGATGATCTTCTTAAGATTTTTATTGGTTGCCTCGACTACCCCATTTATTTTAGACCTATAAGGAGAAGAATTGAGATGTTTAATCTTTTATTTAGTGTAAAGCTCATCTATTAACTTCCTATTAAAATTATAAGCATTATCAGTTATCATTCTTATTGGCACACCGTAGCGACAATTCAAATATTTTTTAATGAACCTCTTGACCATCTTTTGTGTTACATGTACGTAAAAGCTAGCCTCTACCAATTTAGTGAAGTAGTCGATGACTACTAAGATGAACCTATGTCTGTTGCTAGCTTTTAGATTGATTGGTGTTATAATATCCAATCCTATATATCAAAAGGCCAAGGCAAGATCATATTAAACAACAATGCTTAAGGTACATTTATCTTGTCACCATGTATCTGAAACTTGTGATATTTTCTAGTATCGTCTACACAATCCCTCTATATGGTCATCCAAAAGTACCCAGATCTCTACATTTACCTTGCCATCATATGCCTGTTAGCATTAGTGGTATAAATTCTCTCGTGGATTTCTTGTGATGCTTGCACAACTTCCTTCTCATTTAGATATTTAAGCAAAGTTTCGTCAAACGACCTCTTATATAGAGCATCTCCATCTAAGTAACAATCCATAACCATTCTACTCAAAATCTTTTCATCCATTTTGGAGGCTTCTGAAGAATATTCTTGGTGCTGGATAAACCTATTGACATCACTGTCCTATGGTTTTCCATCTAATGACTATTTAAATGAACATTAATGAGCTTGGAGAGTCCTGATTTTGATGCTTATTAGTTGGATTCTACTTCTAATATTGATATATGTTCTTGAAGTTAGGGTTGTCAAAACATCGACAAACTAATTCTTATCTCTACTTATACGAGTGAATTTTATCTCCTTGAACTCATAAGCTAACTTCAAGAGATAATCCTGATATGACTTTAACTTCTCATCATTGGTTTTTTATTCTCCTTTTACTTGTCAGATAATTAATAATGAATCTCCATAAACATCAAGTTTCCAACTTTTAGTTTTAAAGAAGCTTTAAGATCAATGATGCAGGTTTTATACTCAATCATATTATTAGTGCATTAAAGTTTCAACCTTACCAAAACAAGGTGTTGTTGCTTTTCTAAAAAATTATCATTGTTCCTAATACATTCACTGTTTTATCAAAGTACATGGTCTACTAGTTATTCATCTCACCGTCATCATCAATTGGAAGCACATCCTCGTCAGGAAGGTTAAAATTCAATGGCTTGTAATCTTTAACAGCACGATTTACCAGATAGTCAACGATTATGCTTCCTCTTATAGCTTTTCTTATCAATATAGCCTTAGTGAAACTTGACAAGAAATTGAACTCAGGGAGGCTAGCTTAAGTATTGAGAGAGTTACTCTGTTGGCTAGATTTATGAAAGTTTTATTTGTAGGTTTTGGCTGTTGATTTTAAAACGATGAAAAAAAAAAGATTTGTGGAGGCTAGGTTTGAAATCAAAAGTTGGTCTAGTCGAAATTTTCTTTTAAAATCATTGAAGAAATTTTTGTTGGTGATTTGATATATTAGAAATACCAATGAAAATCTTAAAGAAATTTTTATGATCTGAAATGACCGATAGAAAATTTCCTTCACTTTTTTTTTGCTTTTCTATTTTTATTTTATTTTATGTTTGTGGCGGGAGTATTTGAATTAGAGTTCTTGGAGTGGATGAATTTTTTGTACCACTTGAATCAAACAACTAGTATAAATAAATGATACCTTGAATTATTTTAAATATTCAACGCAAATCATAAATAAGGTTTATTTAAGTATTTTAAAAATATTGTCACACCTCTCTTCCGCACAAAGAGACCTGATATATTAATTGTTTTCCCTAAATTCCTGATTATATATTTTTCTAAAGGAGAAATATCCTTAACTACTAAGTAATAGACCTCTTAGATTATAGTGATCATGACCTGTTCTTGAGTGATCCTGCTTGTTGCTGCTTTGTTTCCTGAAGGTTGAGCTCGTGGGCAAAAGCATCGACGGACCACACAACAATGAGAAATGTCCAAGCGATTTACATAGCGTAAAGTGCTCATATATTTGATGGGCCCAGTAACCCGAGGGTCCTCAAATTTAGGATTAAAAGTGAGCTTGGGCTGATAATCATTCTGGATTAAAAAATATCACTTCAACTTCACACATTCCAACAGTTTTTATTCGGCCTAGACATACATGGAAGTTCAACTTCATGTAATTCATGCCAGTGTCCTGGCAGTTCAACCAAATTTACTGGAGGGTACTCGTTTACAGCCAGCATCACGCTGTGTTGAAATTAAGAATTTTTAATGTAATAAAAATTATGTTGATCATAGAAAATTATTTGGTTTTTATCTAAACCCAGCTTAGCAGGCTATTCCATTATAAAATTAAATTATATGACAGTTTGTTTTATATGATTTATTTGACATAGTTATTTAAAAAAATTTCAGTTAATTATAAATTTAAAGATAAAATTAAAAAAATTATTTAAATATTGATCAAATTCTTATGAATTCAATAAACTAATTATTAAATTCAAAAATATATAAAAAAATATGTTTTTGAATTTTTTTGTATATATAAAAAATGTTAAATCATACAATGTTTATATATTTTTTTAAACAAAATATTTTTTTTTTAATCTCATGAGAGAGTTGATTGGATGCACACCAAAAATGAAATACATTTTTCTATTTTTAAATGAGATTTTTTTTTCTAGAAATTTTGGAAAGTTTTGAGATTTTGATGAAAAATCAGTATTTTAATACTAAATCAATATTTTACAGTGTAAATATGCAAACATGATATTAAATAAAATTATTGAAAATATATTCAAAGGCTCATCACAAATTGGTCCTTGAGATTTTTAAATTTTTTTGAAATTTTACAAAATCTTATTTTTATTCAAAATAAAATTATCCAAATAGGCCTAAAGGTGTGTTTCTCAAATAACCTCCTAGGCCAAAAATCCCTTAACAAAAAAATAATCAACCAAATTAAACTGAAAACCATGGTTTGACCTGAAAACCCTTGATTCTACTATAAACCGAACCAAAAACTACTGGTTTGACCTAAAAACAAACCAAAACTTGAACCATAAAACAAAATGAATTAGACTAAAAAAAATAAAAAAACTAAAAAATTAATCAAAAATAACCATGGTTTGACCTGAAAACCCTTGATTTTACTATAAACCGAACCAAAAACTAAATTGAGATATTTAATTAACTATGACTTAATTAAGATATATTTTAGAAAGTAAGGACTTGATTAAGTTAATTTCTAAAATTATTCTGAATTAATATATGAATATTATTCAAGAAGAAATTAATATTTTGTCAATTTATAGGGTTTTCCAGATTTTTCTATAAATAATAAGTTATGCCTTTTATTTATATATGGTTGTTTGTTATATGTAAAAACTATACATGTTACATAATAAAAAACTAGCATTTTAGACATGACAATCTCTCTTATCTAAATAGGGATTTAAGAGATTTTTATTTGTGGTTCGTGTGGATTACCAATATAAGCCGAACATTTAGACGATTTATTGTTTGCGACAACCTAATCTTTAAAAAATTATTCAAAGTAGAAAAAGACCAGATCTTTATATAATAAATCCCTAAACAATTTTAGATTTGTCTAACAAGATCCCAGAGATTTTATATAATTTTATTTTATTATTTTTTCTGGATGTATATATATTCCATAACCCAATATAACATTTCATTATTAATACATTTGGTATAGACGTCCTTTTAAAACATGATTATTTTTATATGTTTTTATTTAAAATCAATTTTTGATTAATATATGTTTTATTTCAAAGTCAAAATGTATGTTTTTTTTATTTATGAAAAAAAAACAACTTTTTTTTAATTAAAGTAGGATATGGAAAAAAATTATTTATTTTGTATTTTTTAAAATTGAAATAACAACTTTCTTCATTTTTTTTTAAATACACATTAAAAAATCTTAGTGTTTTATGTAATTCTATATTAAAATATAATTTTTTTTTTATACATGTGTTTATATATATTACCATCCTATTTGAATTTTTCCTTTTTGAGTGTTTTTTTTAACATAATAATCACTCACATTAAAATTATACAGGCATCTCCTATAAGATATAAAAAAGAAATTATAAATCATTTAATATATATATATATATATATTTGTGAAAATAATTTTATTATTTTACAATTTCATTGCTCATTTCATATCTAAAATGAATCTATTTGATTATGCTGCTACGGTTATGGTCGAAATAAAATACAGCAAATATATATTTAGTTACAGGAAAAACATCGTTAACTATTCATAGGTCCCATCTTTTACGTCCCATTTTTGACTGCATTGCAAACTCAATAATCACGAAGCAGCAAGAGACTACTTTTGTTTCAACAATAAACAATGAGAAACACGTATTTACGCACTATGCATGCTAATTAATTAGCATGCACAGTGTAACTTTGCATACACTGTATGCATGTTACACATGCTAATTAATTATCATGAGTATGAACAGTGTAATATGCATATACTTCCAGTCGGATCGGTTCGGTTCAAAATTTAAAATACATTGAACCAGGTTCAATATAGTAAAATAAAAATTATTTTTTAATTTTTTAATTGTTTTTATTAAAAAAATAGTGTTTAACATTATTTAATGACATTACATAAATTAGACAGAGATCGCTTAATAAAGTAACATTTATAGAATTTGATCGCAATCCCAATTTCGTTCTTGATTATATTTTATCTGATGTTATTGCGCTCTTAAAAAATCAAAAAAACTGTAATTCTTGTTGGATGTATTTTAATGAAATAATAAAAAAATATTTTATATAAAGTATTATTTATTTCATGATGTAATAACAAAAGTTAAATCTATAATATTTAAATTTATTTTATAACCTCAATTTCAAAAGCATTATTAACCAAATACAATAAATTATTTTTTTAACCTCAATTTTAACTATAGTTTTAACAAAACATCTATTTTTTCAAACCAACCTCAATTAAAAATATTTTTTATAAAACATTTTTTTTTAAACCACAATCATAATAGCTACCGCAATAACCTAAACCACAACCATAATAGCTACCGCAATAACAAACACTAATATAATTTAACAAACACTATTTGTTTTTAAATATTTTGAAGCTCAACATATATAACAATTATTTATCAAATATTACTTTAGTTTTATCCGATAACACAGTACACAGGAACACTTGGAATGTGTTGGCACTGTCTTTCTATAATTAAATTAAAAGAACCCTAATTAAGCCTCTTAAATGAAAATATTTAGATAGTCTAGAGTTTTGGAAGACCAGTGTGCCCAGAATCGCGTTAGAACTATAGTTAACCTGAAGCACCTGCTTGAGGAGCTTGTCAAATGGTTAAGTCCTCACGCGTCTGACATCAAGTCCATATCATAGAACGTTCCAAGTTCTAAAATATTCAGTTGATGTATCTGGTTTTTTACTTTAAATTAATTATAATTTTTATTTAAAAACATATTAGAATAATATATTTTTTATTTTTAAAAAAACTAAAAAATTAAATTTATTTAAAAATATTAAAAAAAAGACCGTATCTGAGTAGGTGGAAAAAGAAAAGGAAATGTCTGATGTGTTTATATGGTGTAAATGCAATGCTTTAAGCATGGCCCTCTGACACCCTTTTTCTTCTTTGACTTTCACAAGGTAGAAAAGTCTAATAGTGACGTGTGCTCTTGGAAATTATCAACCATATAAAACAAATTATTTAAAATTGATGTTTAGGTGGAAAGCTGTGGACAATCTACTTATTATTCTCCGCATGTCTCGAAGTTTATCTAACATCGCAGAAGTTCTTTACGCATTGATATTTATTTAATACAATTTAAACCCATGAAATTAAAAAAAAATATACCTTTTTAAATAACAGAATTAGTATTAGTCATGGCTCTTTAATTCCTTAATAAAAATGGTATTTTAAATGGCAGCTTGGTGTCATGTGAGCTATGAAACCTCACAAACGGGGTTCAGTGGTGGATTTTTCTTTCTTTCTTTCCTAACTCAATCATTTGTCATTTTCGGTAGAATTTTTGTTAGTCTTTATATTTTGGTCAGAAAGAGGCTCCGCCACAAATACTAAATGATGGCTTGTTGGTGTTGAATAGGTGTTAGCTACTTTATATTCTTTTTTCCAATTGACGGTCCTCAGTCTATAAACTATAGCTTTGGGTGGTCTCCGATGGCTCGACCCTTCACCAACCCAGGCTCAAGTGGGGTGTACATCACCTCGTTTATTGTTGCTTTTTGCCTGCCATTTCCGACTTTTATATTGTTAGAAATTTCACATATGTTATGTAGAACGCTTTTATATTTAAAATATTATAAGTTCCATATGCAAGGAGTGATGGAGATATTAATATACCTAACTTTATATATATATATATATCTTTCGACACATATATATACATGGCACAACGATGCATACAGTTCAAATCAAATTATTGCATTTTATTTTGTTTTGTTTATTTTTATATTTCCTCGTATTATTATTATAAGTCGAGGTAATGGGTTTTACATCACACAAAATGGATAATTCCTTTTTTTTTTTCAAACCTGAAATACCAAGTTTTTTCTTTCATAAATTAAAGTTATATAGGGAACACAAAATGGAAGCCTGTAGCATCTACGAGATCCAAGTATTATCACAAGAAATGGGTAGAATTAATACATGGCTAAATGTTAATAAGCCTAGTCAAACCAATAACAACACCCCCCCCCCTCCCCCCCCAAACGAGTACCACTAGTATGATTACATCCAGGGACGAAACTAGAATTTTAGAATTGGAGGTACCTCTATACACAAAAATTGGAGTGAATTTAAAAATAAAATAATAAAGGAATATAAGAAATAATATTTGGGATGCAAAATAATTATCTTCTATTAAATAACCCTTAATTTGAATGTTTTAATTTTTTTAAATATTTATATCAAAATATGATTTTTTATATATATATTTGAAAAATACCACTGATGATATCAACTATATTGAAAAAATCAATCATGAGTTTGAGAACCTTAACTTATAAGCTCTAGATAGATTTGATGATATTATAAGTCCATATAATATCTATTTTGATAAGGAAATTGGTATGATTTTGATTTGGACAATTGTAGTTAGTAGAGGTCTCTTGGTTCACATGGTCAAACCAATTCTTCATCATCATTATTATTAATTTTTAAAGGGAAGAAGGGATACATAACATATTTTTATTGATTCCAATTTGAGACTTTATTCTCGAACCTTTTATTTACATTGGAAATATTTTTACTTTATTTTCAAAAACTAAGAACAAAAGATATTAATTTCTTTGTTATTTTTATTTATTCATGTTGGATTTAATTTATATATATATATATATATATATATATATAATTCTTTTACTTATTCATGCTAATTAGTTTAAAATAACAAAAACAAGTAAAACAATTAACAATAAAAAACTTAACCAACTTCTTACTTGTTTTTTGACTTCTTCAAACAAAATAAAGGTTTTTCTAGTGTGAATTAAAAATAAAAATAAAATCAAAGATAAATAAATAATTGGATTTTTTTAATAATTGTTTCTTAAAATAATCTGATTACATTTTGAAAAATTAATAACAAAAAAAACATTATTTAAAAACAATAGACGGAGGAACCTACATTGCCTACCAGACTAAATTATTGGAATCCAACTATCCAGATTAAAACCACAAATATGTGTTTGTAAAAAATACACATACCACGAGAGACTTCAGCGCATGAAAAGTTCGCAAGTATGTGTTTAAAAAGTCGTGGGGAATTCCACGTGGCAATATGATGAATCATGAACGTCAGGATGACGTCAAGATATACACACCGGTGTCCGGCTCCTCTCCTCTGTGTTATCATCGTACCGATCCTGTCACTATTCAATTTTTTCGTCAGAAAAACTATCTCGACGGCTATTCAATGTGCGGGTGGAAGTAATGCTTGGAGGCACGGCCCCTCGTTAATCGTCTGTCATACAATGGCCTAATTAATCTCTACATTAATCACGGGTATTTTTTTGATTGAGTTTACTAAATTTTACAATTGTTATATGATTAATTTTGGTCAAATATATGTCACATCGAATAATTTGTTTAGTTGATACAAGCATCACGACTCTTCTAAAAAAGGTTTTTTTTTTTCCCCCACTAAAGTGTTCTAGTAATTAATTGTGTTTATTCATGCAAAACCCAGACCATTAAGTTATTAACTTTAAGAATCTATTAAGATATCTTATTGTTAACCGTAACCAGGATATTACATACCAAATCAATAATAATAATAATAATAATAACAGCAACATCGCCGTCGCCTTCATCGCAGTAAGTGCAATTGTCGACATTTAAAACCCTCCCGTGCTCACAAGGACTGTCGTAATCTCCTCTTTATTGCATGGTGAATGACTGAAAAGATACAATATTCAACACCACCATTATTTATTATTAAAAATCTATAGTAGGGGTTATGAATTTTGAACTGTCATATTATTTAGCAGGGAATACCAAGATGAACTACATGCATGCAAATAAAAAAAAAATTGTCATTTAATTTTATAATAATTAAAAATCTTATCTGATTTCTTTAGAAGTTAAAAAAAATAAAAATCTAAAAAAAAATAAAAAATTAACTACTCATAATATGGAGGATAACAATCTTTATATATATCCCACCTAATAAAAGTTTTTTCATATGTTGTTTTTAATAATAACAATACCTATTATGTTTCCATGTTGACAGTTTGTTTAAACAGGTGTTTGTATGTTTGTTATTAAAATAAAATGCTACTAAAACTTAAGGCAATAATTTAAGATCTTAACAAGATTGAATTCTTTTATTTAAAATACAGGTGATGGACTAAAAAAAATAGTAGGCATAAGCATGTTCTAGATTATATTGATTGAAATGGATTTGAAAACTACCATTCACATGTAATAGGCTCATGTAAGATTCCACTCATCCAATCCAAACTCATTCAAAATATCAAATAAGAGTACCTCAAAAACAATAACATGAAAATAAACTCCTACACTAAAGATGAACATAAAAATTCAAATTCATACAACAATGAATTATTTACAAATGGTATTTACAATTTGAAATTAACATTAAAGTCTTACAAATATTTACATTAATGCGACTGAGTGGATAGTTTTACATATGATGGCTGGAACATGTATTTATTCTTCTCATCTTTCTTTTTATGTAGTGACATGACCAAAAAAATGATGTCTTTTTTCAAGTGTAGGAGTTTCAAAGTAATAAATAACCCAATAAGACCAAGGTCGAACCAGAGGGAGGTTAACTATATAAATTATAAACAACAACAACAAGAGTTTAAAGAGAACTTTGAGATGTAAGATTAATGTGAAGATTAAATAATGATAATAATAAATGTTAAGGTTAGAGGATCCACTAATGGTATTTCAAATAAGTATAGTATGAACTCTTTTTATTACTTAACTAGAAACCACACATAAAGGAGGTTCCAATCGGATTATAAATGGTTAACATGATTACATTAGTTATCTTATTCGAATAATGATAATACTTGTAAATATTATTGAGTATTCATGATTATAACTTGTGTTAACAACAAATCAAGTTCCTTTCATAGTACAAATGTTGGTTACACCATATGGTTGGGCTAGATTAACCATTTAACAAGCAAAGTATTAAGAGTGAACAAGATAACAAATAAAAAACATATTAGTATCAAACATTAAAGTTCATGTTGGATTTACACTATACTTATTCTTATGCCATTAATATAACTTTTTCTCCTTGACTTAATAAAGTTAACTAAACATAATAAAAAAAAACATAAATAAATAAAATAAAAATATAAATAAAATATAAGTTAATTAAGTAAAGGAAAGGAAATGAAATGAAAGGTATAAACAAGAGATTAATGAAAGCAAAACTTAAGTATTACAAAAATATAAAGATAGAGCAAGAACATGATTGTGATCTGAAAACTAAGATGCTTAAATGTATGTCAAATGTCTTCTTTTATAGGTCAAAATTGAAAACTATTGATTTGTTGACTAATTGTTGAGTGAGTGGACATATCTTGAATTGATGATAATCCTTATCTTCTTGTCTAAACAAAATATCATTGCTAACATCAGAATATGAACAAACTTGATTCATGAAAGATCTAGAAAATTGTATCAACTTTTCATTAAAAAAAATTGAGATCATTTAAACTTCTAGAACTCAAGATATGGGCTAAACATTGAACAATGTCTAGGCTACAAGACATATTCAGACTTCTTTGTTGTTACTAAGATTTGGACTTCAAAAAAGTATAATTGAGTCTTGCATTCTTATGAATGTTTTAGACCTATGTCTTAACTTTCTAGTCATATAAACAAATTGAAATCCAAGATCTACGGCTCTAGAACAATGCTTCAGTTTGGACTGAACCAGCTTCTCCTTTCTAAACCCTCTATTTGTCTTCTTAATTTTAATAGTTAAACTCATCAATCAATTCCTTAATTTATGTGATAGGACTACATTTAATATGAATATTCACCATAAACTAAAGGTATCTTATAGTATCAGACTTGTTATTATAAAACATCCTTAGTTAAGAAGTTATTGATACTTCAAGTGCAAAATGCTGATATAAAACTTTGATAAAAATACACTTTTAAGTATGAATCATACAATGGTGAGACTCACCTCTGGTTAAAATGAGAAATCAATCAATTTAAAATTATAGTAATTTATCTATCTATTTATTGGTTTGATCTTATCTTTCTTTTTGGAAGTTTGGACACCGCTATTACTATTTAAAGAGTTGTTAGTTGTGTGGAAGTGATAGTTTGTGTTGCAATGGATGATGGTTGTCGGAGTTGGTGGCTTGGGGTTAGAGAAGAAAAAGGTTGAAAGGGCTTCTAGTATCATTGCTAGGTTGTCAAGATTGTAAATTTATGACTGATGCTATTGTTTTTTCGATGACATGGGTGGCTAGTCATAGTTATAGTTGGAGATTGTGATGGAGAGAAACTGAGAGAGAGAAAGAGGTTAAGGTGTTTTCTCTCTTTTAATTTTATTTATTTTATTTTTGTGTCTTTCTTTATTTTTCTTCTTCTCTCTCTCCTTTCTCTCTTTCTACATGTTTTTCCTCTCTTTGTTTTGTTTTTTTTTTAAATCCCTTAAAACTTTTCTTGTTTTCACCCCTTTTTTATACTACTTAATATTGTTTTATCCCTACTCTGTATTCCTTATTTTTATTCCTTATTCTCCCTTATCCTATCACATTCTAAAACCTTCCACATCTTTCTTGTCATATTTTTTTAATTTTATTTTTTAATTTTTATTCTTATATCTTCATCTTTAAGTTGCTTGGAGAATAGACTAGAAATGTTTATATTAATCTCTCATCCCTTCCGTAATTATTACTCCTTTCACCAAACTTTTTGTTTCTTTGATTTTCATTTCTATTATATTTTTTAATACTTCAATTTTTTTAAAAAAATTATTAACATGAAAATGATAAACAAAAAGGTTAAAAATCATGAAATGGATGAAAATTGACTGAATTATGTTGAAAATGTATTTTTTTAATTTAGATTTTTTGTATTTTTAAAATATTTTTTGAAAATGTGATAGATGTTAGAGAATAATATATATCATATCTTGAAACCTCACCTAACAGCTTAAGCTATTGAGTTGAATTGGTTTCTTGATATGGTATCGAAGTTTTGATGACCAAATAGTCAAGAGTTCGAATCTCACCATGCCCATTTATTTGATAAAAATTAAGCACAAGTTATGGTGGGTCTATGCATGTTTCAAGTCTAAAGGGCTTTCACTTTAGGGGGGGTGTTAGAAAATAATATTGACATGACTAAAAGATTGATGTCTTCTCCGAAGTGCAGGAGTGTCGAAGTAATAAATAACCCAGCAAGACCCCCGGGGTCGAACCACAGAAAGGTTAATTGTACAAATTATAAACAATAACAATAATAATAACAATAACAACAACAACAATAATAGTAGTAGTAGTATTAGCAGCAGCAGCAGCA
>NW_011501882.1:11565-12070 GCF_000495115.2 Populus euphratica | reverse complement strand
AGCTAAATATAATAAAAAAGAGAAACATAAATAAACAAGATAAGAACATAAATAAGATAAAAGTTAGCTAAGTAAATGAAAGGAAATGAAAGGCATAAACTTGATATTAATGAAAGCAAAGCATAAACATTACAAAAAATACAAAGAGAGAAAGTAAGAGCATGATCTTGATTTGGAAACCAAGATGTCTAAATGCATGGCAAATACCTCCTTTTATAGGCCAAACTTAGGAACTATTGATTTGATGATTAATTAATGAGTAGGTAACCAACTCTTGACTTGGTGGCAATTCTTATCTTCTCTTATCTGCCAAAAATGTCATTGATAACATCAAAATTAGAGCCATTTGAAATATGAAAGTTGTAGGAAATTGTCTCAGCTTTCATATGTAAAAAATTCAGGTCATTTGGACTTCTAGAACTTTAGATATGGGCTAAACACTGAAGAGTGCTCGGTATGGAAGACAGATTCGGACTTCTTTGTTGTTACTACAATTTGGACTTGA
>NW_011501882.1:1653-4360 GCF_000495115.2 Populus euphratica | reverse complement strand
CAAGATGCCTAAATGCATGGAAAATGCCTCCTTTTATAGGCCAAAATTGGGAACTATTGATTTGATGACTAATTGATAAGTGGGTGGCCAACTCATATTTTTGGACTTCACCTAAGTGCAAAATGATGACATAAGACCTTGATAAAAATGCACTTTTAAGTGCTAATCAAATATAAATCATATTTTTGGACTTCACCTAATAGCTTAAACTATTATGTAGAATTGATTTTTTAACAATAGAAACTAGGGGGGGTCAAAATCAATGTAGAAAAAAAAGTTAATATGTTAATTCCATCTATGATCGTCTTGGGTTGGAAATTCGAAGACACCTTCCATGAAATAATTCTTGAATTAAATAATTCTTTTAACATGATGTATTTGTTTTTCAAATTAAGCTACAAATACAACTTATTACAATGAAGCCTTTTTTCAATAACAACCCAACTAAAAACATATTAATTTTAAGCAAAGCCAACTAATATGAAAGGAATTGTAGGTGGTGAGGTGAAACTTAAACTCTTCACCTTCTTCAAGGTTGTCAACTTTAAGTCGCTAAACATTTATAACCATATATAGCAAATGATCCAGCTACTTTATATGAGTAATTCATTTAAGTTATATTATCAAAACAAGAAATATTTTTTTTATGAGAAAAATAAAGGAAATCCAGTTCAAAGAATAAAGGAATAAACTATGAGAAAGTGAGAGTCTAAGATGATGGGATGATTGAATTTATGGTTGGTGGTGGAAATCATTAGGGAGAGAAAGGTTGTGTTGTAAATGTGGAGAGGACAAATAAGTAAAAGAGAAAATTAAGAAAAACAAATGCTACTTCTTTGATTATTATCTATATGAGATTAAGAGGAGAGAAAGAAACAAAATTCATGGTGACAATTGAGACATATCTTCACAACATAAAAGAAAAGGAAATAAAATGAAATTTGCCACATGAATCCACAATGGTTTATGTCTATGTTTATACTTGTCTATATATGAAAGACACAATTTTAGTTTCTTTTATAATTTGTAATAAAATAAAAACATATGTATCATTGATAGCTCATCCATAACCTTGAAAAATAACATCATCTTTAATGAAGGTTTATTGTTATCCTTTTTAAGAGGGTCATTTTCCTTTGTAACACAAGTTGAACAAATGTTTTGGTAAAATAACAGAGGCTAATAAAGTTTAGGGAAATAACACAATTCGGTTAAAGTCGTCGAGTGAAAATTATGACTTATAAAAAGTCACAAATGAGAATCATGACTTTAACTAAAATAACTGAAAGGAAGTCATGACTTTGATAAAAAATCATAGGCGAGAATCATAATTTTAACTAAAAAACAATAACCAAAATCTAAACTTTAATCCTTTATCTAACCCTAAACCTAAACTAATCTTAAATTCCAAAAGCAAACCCTAAACACTAACACTAATTACTCTTGTTAACTCCAAACTCTAAATGCAAACCCTAAATATAGACCCGAAACCTAAAACCCAAACCTCAAATCTTAAAAATTAACTGACGTAGGCATAAGCATAATAAGGATAGTAGCAAGCACAAAAAGAAAGAGTAATGGTCAAAATAGAATTATAACAACATAACCCTAAGTCATAATTTTTATTTTTGAAATAAATTCTTATAAGTTCTGCCTCTCTAAAAGGTTTACATCCCCTTAAAATAGGCCACCAAACTAATCTTAAAATAGAAATCATCAAAGAAAAAGGAAAAGATAATTTTTTTTTAAAAAAATCAAAGAATAATAACAAAATTCTCTCAAACATGATGTTCTAGCCTTAATTTGGTGTCTTTCGAGTTTGGCTAGTTTAAGTAAGTTAATTAGGCCTCTTGTAGAATTGAGCTTGTAGAATTGATTAGTACTTAAAAGTGCATTCTCATTAAGGCTTTATATCATCATATTGCATCTAAAGTATCATTAAATTCCCTAACGAGAGCATGCTTTATATTAACAAGTCTGGTAATATAATATACCTTTAATTCATGGTAAATATTCATCCTAAATGCTGGTCTATCACATAAATAAAAGGATTGATTGATGAAATTGAAAGGACAAAGAAAGGGCTAAACTTAGAAAAGAGTTGCTTATGTAGTCCAAACTCGAACACTATTCGGTAATTGGATTATATCTGGAGCTGTAGATCTCAAATTTAGATCTACTTTATATGGATAGAAAGGTAAGACATAAATTTACAACTTTCATGTGGAGTCGAAGACTCAATTCTATATTTTTCAAATTCAAATCTTAGCAACAACAGATAAGTTGGAATTTGTCCTGCAGCTCAGACACTGTTCGGTTTTTAGCTCATATCTTGAGTTCTACAAGTCCAAATGAGCTTTGGTTTTTTTGTTGGAAAGCTTAGACAATTGTTCACAATTTTCATAATTCAGCGGGCCTTAATTTTGATGTTAGTAATGATATTTTGGCAAGCCAATAATATAAAAATTCAGCGAATAATATCAATAACCAGCAGCCACTAATGTAAAAAACCAGCCACCAAATCAATGGTTGGCCACCAACTAGTTTCTTATTTAACTAATCAATAGTTCTGAATGTTAGCCTATAAAAGGAGGCATTTGCCATATATTTAGTCATATTAATTTTCAGATCAAAATCATCGTTTTGCTTTCTCTCTTTATATCTTTGTAATGTTCAAGTTTTCTTTCATCTTATATTAATCTCTTAT
>NW_011501882.1:0-1591 GCF_000495115.2 Populus euphratica | reverse complement strand
TATTTTGTTTATCTATTTTGCTTTCTTTCATTATGTCTAGCTAAGTTAATTATGTTAAGGTGAAAAGGTTTCTCTAATGGTGTTAGAATAGGTATAATATAAACTCAACATGAGCTTTAAATGTTTATATCCAAGAAAGATTGTTATTAACATGTTTTATCTTTTTATCTTACTAATTCTTAATACCTTGCTTGTTAAATGGTTAATCTAGATTTATGTAGTATAACACTTGGTAAATTAAATGCTTGATCCTTCATAGTCTTCGGCCGACATCATTATTATGATAGGAACTTGATTTGTTGTTAACATAAGCTAGTAGCATGAATGCTTGATGATATTTATAAGTATGGTGTTACTTAGATAAGATGATTAATTTTATCATGTTAATAATTTATAATGAGTTAATAACGATAAATCATCCGATTAGCATCTTCTTTGTTTGTGGTTTCCAATTAAGTAATAAAAAGAGTTTATATTATATTTATTTGAAATACCATCAATGAATCCTCTAACATTGACATTTGTTTTATTATTGTTTAATCTTTACATCAATATTACATCCCAAAAGTCACTTCAACTCCTTTTCTGTTATTATTCTCTTCAAATGTTTTTTTCATTTGTAATTTATATAATTCACCTCTCTGTGGTTTGACATCAGTGTTGTCAGATTATTTTACTTTGACACTCCTACACTTGGGATAAGACATCAACTCTTTGATCATGTCAAGTTTTTGGCGCCGTTGCTGGGGAGGTAAGTTATTGTATAAATTAAATATTTTATTTTATTTTATTTTATTTTCACTTTTATTTGTTTTTCTAATTGTTATTTCTTTTTCTTTTTTTTTTCTTTTGCACTTGCATGAGAGTTTGGACACGTATATTAAGTGGTAGACTTTCTAGGAAATTCTCATTTTTTTTCAGAAAACATGGCCGAAGAAGATAGTCAGTCAATTCATAATGAGAATAATGAAAATTAGTGTGTTAGAACACTTAGAGATCATATGAATCCAACAAGAACAAGTGCATCATCATGTATTGTTTTTTCTCCTAATGCATCTCATTTTAATTTTAAGCCAGGTATTATTTAACTTTTACTGATTTTTCATGGTTTAGAATTAGAAAATCCATACTTGCATTTAAGAGAATTTGAAGAAGTTTATAACACTTATAATCACTTAAATTATAGCATAAACATCATTAGATTTTTCCTTTTTCATTAAAAGAGAAAGCTAAAACATAACTACAAAATCTTAGGTCAGGATCTATTCGTACTTGTGATGAAATGCAATAACAATTTTTAAATAAATTTCCCCCTTCTCATAGAAGAAACTTTTTTAAAAGACAAATCACCACTTTCACTTAAAAATCAGGAGAAACATTTTACAAGGGTTGGGATAGATATAAAAAATTACTTATTATATGTCATTATCATGGTTTTGAAACATGCAGATTGGTCTCATAATTTTATGAAGGGTTAATACCTAAAGATAGGCAAATGATGGAATTGATGTGCAATAGAACTTTTGAAGATAAAGACCTTGATGAAGCAATAAAATACTGACACGACCAAAAGATTGATGTCTTCTCCCAA
>NW_011501893.1:15913-30164 GCF_000495115.2 Populus euphratica | reverse complement strand
GACGTAAAAGTAAGGGAAAATATGAGTCATAATCACAACTACCTATACATACACATGTTTTTTAAAAATAAAAATAAAATAAAAAAAGAGAGAGAGTGTGTGAGACTCTAGTTGGCCTACATATCGGTGGTATGATTGCCTTTTTAATTTCTCATCTATAAAATCCTCTCTTCCTTCCCTTTTTATACAAGTGTGTAGAAATGGCAAGTTCCTTAGGTCATCACATAAGAAATGTTTGTGTTTTTTATAGATCTAGTCTTGGGAAAGAAAATGAGTTTTAGAATCAGCAAATCATCTTGCTCAGGTACTAGCTGAGAGAAGGATTCATTTAGTGTATGGGAAAGACAGTCTTGAGTTAATGGGAGGTGTGTCAGTCCCTGTATTTTTAGGAGGTAGTCAAGTTTTAGGGGTCATCCCCGAAACTTTAGCACAAAAGGATATCATTGAAAAAATAACTAGAGATGAACTACATGTCTCTACAATGTCTATTTAAAATAATGCAATGTTTAACAATGTCGATGCCTTCATTGCCTTACTAGGTGGTTTGGCATATTGGGAGAGATATTTTATATTTTCTCTTGGGCCCAACTGCACATTCACCATAAACCCGTAGGTCTGTTAAATGTTAATGGTTATTATAATAAATTCTTGTCATTTCTTGATTATGCTGTAGAATAGGAATTTCTAACATCTTTGGCACGACAAATCATAATCTCTGCTGCTACTGCTAAATAATTGATTGACCAACTACAATATTTCATTCTTGTAATTGATCCCTCCACCAGTCGTATAAATTGGTCATCTAAGAAAAGCCATAAAAAGCTTAGATTGGATTTGAGTCTTCATTTTTTAATCTTTGTGTCTTTTGATTTTATTATTGTGTTTTGTTGTTTCTTATATTTGTTTAAGTGTATTTCAAGTTTGTTAGTATTCGTTATTTCAGGTGATATCTTTTATACTCTATCTTTGTACTTTAAGACATTGAGGACAATGTCTTGTTTTGGTTAGGGGGAGAGGGTAATAGTTAACAAAAAAAATTAACTAACTGTGTTTTCTATTTTGTAAAGCATGTGAAAAAATGTTGTTACTAGGATGACAGAGTAAAGGAGTTCTTCTGTTAAAGTAACTCTTAAGATGCATCTTAGTAACCATTCTTAACAAGGTCTATCATAATACTTCTTGAAATATTTAGGTTTACAAATTCTCGCATTGTTATCTCTTAATTCTGCTCATATACTCATTTAACATATATTTTTAAACCTTAATTTTCACACACTCTTTAAAATATGATTGTGGGTTGCACATTGGATTATTACATTACTTATGTTCTTTTGTTAAAGGTAACAACTAAAGAAAAAAGATAGTATATGATTTGCAAAAAAAAAAAGAGCAAAAAAAAAATGATGATAATAAAAATATAGATAAGTTTGGTTTCGCAACCTCCCTAACCTAAGCAATTAAGCCCGAAGGGGTGTTTTAACACCTAATACCCTAAAGTCAACTAACTTGGGAGCTATTGGCCCAACGCTTGTTAAATGAGTTGAGGAGAAAAGCTTAAGGGAATCAAACATTGCACTATCTATGTATCAGTATCTGCAACCCAAGTTAGTAAGCTCATAGGGGTGTCTCAACACCTAATGTTCTAAGACTAACTTGTCTAGGAGTCGTTATCCAAAAGCTTGTTACATGGGTTAAAGATGCATTGTGTTTTAAGTTACATGTATATACATTAAAAAAGCAAAAAACAGAAGATAAAAAAAAACCCAACCCAAGAAAGTTAACCTTAAACATTAGAACAAGAATTTTGCTTTCTTTCAAGTAAAGCTCCATAACTATGTGTTGATATATTAAGCATAAAAAAAAGGTTTATTAATATCTTATTTAAGAGCTAGTGAGCAGATATATAAATTTAATGAGAGTTTGTTTATCTGGATAGATTAATAGAAGTTGAATGATGAATACCTTGCTTTGTGGAGTTTGCAAATTGTTTTTCTATTTTAATGCTTTGATTACTAGAGACTAGTAATAAGCTAATTGGGGGGTGTGATTGGTACTTAAAAGTGTATTTTTATCAAGTTTTTATATAATCATTTTGCACTTGAAGTATCAATAACTCCTTAACTAAAGCATGTTTTATAATAACAAATCTAATAATATAAGATACCTTTAATTTGTGGTAAATTTTCATTTCAAATGCAGGCCTATCACATAAATGAGAGGATTGATTGATGAGTTTAAGAACTAAAATTGAAAGGACAAAGAGATGGCCAAACTTAGAAAAAAGATGTCAATGTAGTCCAAACCAGAACACTGTTTTGTAATTGGGTCATGTCTAGAGTTGTAGATCTCAGATATAAGTCTACTTTATATGGATGGAAAGATAAGACATAAGCCTACAACTTTCATATAGCCCAAGATCTAATAAGGCCATTTTCAATTCTAAATTGTAGTAATAACGAAAAAGTTTGAATTTGTTCTATAGCCCGAACATTGTTTAGTGTTTGGCCTATATCTGGAGTTCTAGAATTCTAAATGACCTCCATTTTTTTTCTGAAAAGCTGAGATAATTTCCTACAACTTTCATGTTTTCAAGTGGTTCCAATTCTAACGTTATCAATGAAGTTTCGAGTAGACAAGAGAAGATAAAGATTGTCACCAAGTCAAGAGTTAGCCACCCACTTATCAATTAGTCATCAAATCAATAATTTCTAATTTTTGCCTATAAAAGGAGGCATTTGCCATGCATTTAGGCATCTTGGTCTCCAGATCATGATCATGCTTTTGCTTTCTCTCTTCGTATTTTTGTAATGCTTAAGTTTTATTTTCATTAATATCTTGTTTATACCTTTCATTTCCTTTCCTTTCCTTAGTCAACTTATATCTTATTTATGTTATTATCTTGTTTATTTATGTTTCTCTCTTTCATTATGTTTAGCTAAGTTTATTATGTCAAGGTGAAAAGGTTACACTAATGGTGTAAGAATAAGTATAGTGTAAAACTTAAAATGGACTAACATGTTTTGCATTTGTTATCTTGTTCACTCTTTAATACTTTGCTTGTTAAATGACTAATCTAGATTTATGTTGTATAGCACTTGGTACATCAAATGATTGGTATTTTCATAGCACAAACTATATGGTATAACCGACACCTAAGCTATGAAAAGAACTTGATTTGTTGTTAACATAAGTTATAATCATGAATACCTGATAATATTTACAAGTATTAACATTAATCGAATAAGATAACTAATGTAATCGTGTTAACAATTTATAATCTGATTGAAACCTTCTTTGTGTGTGGTTTCTAATTGAATAATAAGAGTTTATACTATACTTGTTTGATATACCATTAGTGGATCCTCTAACCTTGACATTTGTTGTTATCGTTGTTTAATCATTATATTAATCTTCCATCTCAAAGTTCTCATCAACTTTTTCTTTATTATTATTATTATTATTATTATTACTACTACTACTACTACTACTACTACTACTAGTGTTGTTGTTGTTGTTGTATGATTGTTATCTATAATTTATACAATCAACCTCCATGTGGTTCGACCCAGATCATGCAGGATTATTTATTACTTCGACACTTATGTACTTGAGAGAAGACATCAATATTTTGATCGTGTCACAAGATTAAACTAAACAATGCACAAACTTTCATATTATACTTATATTGCATCAAATAGAAGTAGCCAAATTATTCAAACAAGGAATTTAACACAAAAAATGATAGAGTTACAAATTTTAGATGAAAGAGCTACCACGAGAAATTTAATAGGTAATGAATACTAGAACCAAACCAATCTGAAACTCATCAAAATAAGTAGATATAAATTTTTCAATCACAATATAGGCACATGGGTGTAGTATGTTAACAAATTCCCAAAAAAATGATTTCACAAAAAACATAACAAAGAGTTTACCTAAAAAGTATGCACGAAAAGTAAAATCATAGACCAATAAGGTACAAAACATATGAATTGCACACATAAACATAAACAACTCAAGTATATTGACAAAACCGCTTTATGTACATCAAATAAAAGTTATAAGGTAGGACTCTTAGTGGTGTCAATATATAAAATGGAAAGGTATATTCTTGAATGGTGTTAATATATAAAGTGGACATCAAATAAACAATATTGACACCACTAAAGTTATAGGGTTGGACTCTTATTACTGTCAATAGAAACATTTAAGAATAGAATCATAACATAAGACAGTATTCCTAGATGGATAGGGTAAAGATTCTATTAGATAAAGTTATAGGATTAGATTCTTAGTGGTGTCAATATTGTTTCCTTTGAATATTGTTCCCTTAAAGTCTTATTTTTCTTTTTACTCTTTTTTATTATCTTGAATTAAAAACAGAAATCCTAACTCTCTTTTTAAACTTCTTATGATTTTTCTTTTACTCTAGTTATTGTCTTTTATAGTAATTTTTCAAATTTTTTTTGTGTATGTATATCCCTCGAACCCTAACTAACCTATTATTTATAGGAGAGAGGGGATAATCTGGATTAGACAACTTGGGAACTACATGCCTTATGATTTATAGAAAAAATAAATCTCTACCATCTAAGATTGAAGATAAACAAAGAATAATAGAAGAGGTTATATAAAGAGCATAAACAAAATCTTATAAGATACACACTAAGAAATTATTGAGGGTGAGTGTACTGTTCATATTATTAGCTTATCATAATCTAAAAAACAAAACCAAATTCTAAATAACCCTAAAATTTGTTATTTTAACACCTCACTTGGATTGAACAATACCTAAATCAGAAAAAACAATGGTAGGATTAGGCTCAAAACAATATTTAGTGAGTTTAAAATTCATAATCCTCAAATTTCAAGGTCTTTTCCTTGTTAATTCTCTTGAACTTTCAATTATGCAATTAGAGATAAAATTAAGAACAAACCAATAAATTCTCTCAATTGGGTCCTTAGTCAAAATTAAATTGACCCCTTTAAGTTCTTTGTTTTTTAATATTGTCTCTAGATCTTCAAGTCTTTTCAATTATAATTAAAATTAGTTATAAAATGAAAAATTTATTCAATGGGGCCTTAATTGAAGGGCATGCCAATTTAACACTTCAATCCTTTATCCTTTAATTCTTTTAATTATAACAAATATTTCTTTAATTGCAGCCTTAAGACTACTCAAATAATTTTAAAAGTTTGTCCTGACCAATTTAAAACTGAGAAATTTTGAAAAGCTTCAAAATATATATTTTGCTCCATGTGGAAAATATTTTTGAAATGGATGGGCTAAAATTTGAATTATAGAAATATCCATGCAAATAAAAATGAAAAGATCAACTTATGATTCACACAAATAAAAATGAAAAGATTAACATAAAATCTATTTTTATAAAAATAATCAACTTGGAATTATGAAAATAAAATAATCAACTTGAGATCCATCTAATAAAAAAAAAAGAATTTAAAGGATCAACTTGAGATCCACGTAAATAAAAATAAAATGATAAAATGATCGACCTGTATCCATTAAAATGAAAGGAAAGGATCAACTTGGAATGCATATTAATAGGCTTAACAGGCTCCAGTTTCCAGTAATCTTGTGTGCAATGCTATAAGAATTTGATCCTGGAGAAGAAAACAAGAAATTTTTCATTCATTAACTAACGATGATAGCTTGCTGTAGCCATGCACATAACCGGAAGCTTCTGATAAACCCCCCACTTGATAGATGTGCCTCAAGAGACAATAACAGCAGCTGTCCTTTTATAAACAACATACTTCTGAATATCATTGAAATGAAACCCAGCAGCAGTACAAGTTGATTAGTACTTAAAAGTGTATTTTTATCAAGGTTTTATATCATCATTTTGCACTTGAAGTATCAATAACTCCTTAACTAAAGCATATTTTATAATAATATATCTAATAATATAAGATACCTTTAATTTGTGGTAAATGTTCATTTTAAATGCAGGCCTATCACATAAATGAAAGGATTGATTGATGAATTTAAGAACTGAAATTAAAAGGATAAAGAGATGGTCAAACTTAGAAAAGAGATGTCGGTGCAATCCAAACCGGAACACTATTTGGTAATTGAGTCATATCTAGAGCTATAGATCTCATATTTAGGTCTACTTTATATGGATGGAAAGGTAAGACATAGGCCTACAACTTTCATATGGAGCCCAAGATCTAAAAATGCCATTTTCAAGTCCAAATTGTAGCAACAACAAAGAAGCCCGAATCTATCCTCTAGCCCGAGCACTGTTCAGTATTTTGGCCATATATGGAGTTCTAGAAGTCCAAATGAGCTGAAGGTTTTACACAAGAAAGCTGAGACAATTTCCTACAACTTTCATGTTTTTAAGTGGCTTCAATTTTGACGTTATCAATGAGTTTTTGGGCAGACAAGAGAAGATAAGGATTGTCACCAAATCAAGAGTTGGCCACCCACTCATCAATTAGTCATCAAATCAATAGTTTTCAATTTTGGCCTATAAAAGGAGGCATTTAGGCATCTTGGTCTCTAGATCAAGATCATGCTCTTGCTTTCTTTCTTTGTATTTTTTTGTAATGTTTATGCTTTGCTTTCATTAATATCAAGTTTATGCCTTTCATTTCCTTTCCTTAACTTAGTTAACTCTTATCTTATTTATGTTCTTATTTTGTTTATTTATTTTTCTTTCTTTTATTATGTCTAGCTAAGTTTATTATGTCAATGTGAAAAGGTTACACTAATGGTGTAAGAATAAGTATAGTGTAAACTCAATATGGACTTTAATGTTTGATACTAACATGTTTTGTATTTGTTATCTTGTTCACTGTTTAATACTTTGCTTGTTAAATGACTAATCTTGATTTATATTGTATAACACTTGGTACAACAAATGCTTGGCACTTTCATAGCCCATAATGTATGGTATAACCGACACTTGAGCTATGAAAGAAACTTAATTTGTTGTTAACATAAGTTATAATCATGAATGCTTGACGAGATTTACAAGTATTAGCATTAATCGAATAAGATGACTAATGTAATCATGTTAACAATCTATAATCTGATTGGAACCTCCTTTGTGTGTGGTTTCCAATTGAATAATAAGAGTTTATATTATACTTGTTTGACATACCATTAGTGAAACCTCTAACCTTGACATTTGTTATTATCATTGTTTAATTGTTATATTAATATTTCATCTCAAAATTCTTATCTTCTTCTTCTTCTTCTTCTTCTTCTCCTCCTTCTTTTTCTTTATTATTATTATTATTATTATTATTATTATTATTATTATTACTATTATTATTATTATTATTATTATTATTATTATTGTTGTTGTTGTTGTTATTGTTATTATTATTGTTATTATTGTTATTACTATTATTATTGTTGTTGTTGTTGTTGTTATTGTTGTTGTATTATTGTTATTTATAATTTGTACAATTAAGCTCCTTGTGGTTCGACTCCGGTCTTGCCGGGTTATTTATTACTTCGACACTCCTGCACTTGGGAGAAGACATCAATCTTTTCATCGTGTCAAGTTTTTGGCACCGTTGCCGGGGAGGTAAGTTCTTATACAAATTATAGTATTTATTTTATTTTCTCTTTTCACTTTTCTTGTGTATAACTTTATTTCTTTTCTCTTGTTTCTTCCTCTTTTGTTTTCTTTTCCTTTTATTTTATTCCTACACGTGCATGAGAGTGTGGTCACGTATATCAAGTGGTAGACTTTGTAGGGTATCCTCATCATTTTCAGAAAATATGGCCAAGGAAGATAATCAATCACTTCAAAATGAGAATAATGAGAATAACCGTGCTAGAACACTTAGAGATCACATGAATCCCATAAGAACACGTGCACCATCATGCATAGTTTTTCCTCCCGATGCATCTCATTTTAATTTTAAGCCAGACATTATTCAACTTTTACCTTCTTTTCATGGCTTAGAATTGGAAAATCCATACTTGCATTTAAGGGAATTTGAGGAGGTCTGCAACACATATAATAATTTAAATTGTAGCATGAACACCATCAGATTAAAGCTTTTTCCTTTTTCATTAAAAGATAAAGCTAAAACATGGCTACAAAATTTAAGACTAGGATCCATTCGTGCTTGGGATGAAATGCAACAACAGTTTTTGAAGAAGTTTTTCCCATCTCACAGAACAAACTCTTTCAAAAGACAAATCACTACTTTCACTCAAAAACCAGGAGAAACATTTTACCAATGTTGGGATAGGTATCGAGACTTGCTTAATACTTGCCCTCATCATGGTTTTGAAACATAGAGATTGGTTTCACATTTTTATGAAGGGTTAACACCTAGAGATAGAC
Organism: Populus euphratica; assembly: GCF_000495115.2. Taxonomy (NCBI): domain Eukaryota; kingdom Viridiplantae; phylum Streptophyta; class Magnoliopsida; order Malpighiales; family Salicaceae; genus Populus; species Populus euphratica. Next base: position 21,828 of record NW_011501893.1, on the reverse strand, counting down.
AAATGGTTGAATTGATGTGCAATGGAACTTTTGAAGATAAAGACCCTGATGAAGCAATGGAGTACTTAGACTTGTTAGCTGAAAATGCTCAAAATTGGGACACCGCGGGTACTTATGAGGCACCGAGTAAAACTCAACCTCATACATCTAGTGGAGGTATGTACAACCTTAGGAAAGATCATGACCTTCAAGCCAAGTTTGCATCTTTAGCTAGAAAAGTCGAGGCACTAGAATTGAAAAAGAGTGGTCAATTAAAATCTGTTGAAAACATTGTGTGTCAAATCTGTGAAACAAATGAACACTCAACCAACGATTGTCCAACCTTGCCTTCTTTTAAGGAATGTCTCCATGAACAAGCTCATACTTTAAATAGTCTCCAAAGGCCCAACCACAACTCATACTCCCAAACATACAACCCTGGTTGGAGAAATCACCCAAATTTCAGTTGGAAGAGTGAGAACAACAATGCACAAACTTCACAACCACCGTTTCAAGCACACCAAAATTTCCAAAATTATCATAAATACGAACCTCCTTATGCTCCACCTCCTATAAGAAATTTTGAGGAAACTTTGTATGCATTCATTGAAAAGCAAGAGACAATCAACACTCAACTTGCTCAAAGCATAACAGATTTTAAAGATACTCTTGCAAAATTCACATCTGCTCTCAATTTTCAAGAGAAAGGTAAGTTTCCATCTCAACCACAGCAAAATCCCAAAGGGCAATACAATGCAAATGCAAGTAGTCCTGGAAGTCAACACATGGATCAAGTCAAATCAATCATCACTCTTTGTAGTGGTAAGGTTATTCAAAAACAAATTCTTGAACCTTGTGAGAAAGATGATGAGTCAATCTCTAAGTGTAAGGAAGGGGTTGAATCTGAACATTGCAAAGAAAAGACTGATTCCGCTCCAGCACTTCCATTTTCTCATGCCATGACCAATCAGGAAGAAATCAAGGATGAAAAAGGCACTGAAAATGTTGATACGGATCTTTTATTAAAAGTGACAACAAATTCAACACCCGACATCACACCAATCGATGATTACTTTCTTGATGAATCTTTACTTTCTCTTAGTTTAATGCCTTGGTTTGCTAAAAATATCAATTTTCTTGCTTCAGGATTTTTTCCAGCTCACTGGAGTACTGAAGACAAAAGAAAATTTTTGAGCAATGTGCAAAATTTCTATTGGGATGACCCCTACTTATTCAATTATTGTCCTGATCAAATATTTCAAAAATACATTCTCGACAATGAGGTAAGTAATTTCATTAAATTTTGTCACTCTAAGGCTCGTGGGGATCATTTCTCGTCAAAAAAGAGGATTGTAGAAATCTTACAAAGCAGATTTTATTGGCTCACCATATTCAAGGAATCACATGCATTCCGCAAAACCTGTGAAAATTGTCAAAAGGTGGGATTTATTTCAAAACACAGAGAGTCTTTAGATAATCTTTTATTGACTCTTAAGTCTCATCATAGTCGAGATAAGCATCATACATTTCATGATTTATGGCCAATATTCCATAAGGAACATGCTCAACATAGTCTTGGGAATCTGACTAAAAAAAAACCCTATTTGTTGGTTTTTAAGAAAACTGGATGGGAAGCCTATCCCCGACCCATAGAGGGTGTTTAAGTCGTTCTTGGACGTAAAACCAAGGGAAGATGTGAGCCACAATCACAACTGCGATTTGAATTTTTTTTTTTGTAAAAACTTGTGTCTTTTGGTTTTATTAATAGCATAATATTTGTGTTTTGTTGTTTCTTATATTTGTTTAAGTGTGTTTCAGGTTTGTTAGTGTTCGTTATTTCAGGTGATATCTTCTATACTCTATCTTTCTACCTTAGAACATTGAGGACAATGTCTCGTTTTAGTTGAGGGGAGAGGGTAATAGTTGATATAAAAAAAATTGTTTTCTATTTCATAAAGCATATGCATAATTGTTGTTGCTAGGATGGCAGAGTAAAGGAGCTCTTTTGTTAAAGTGACTCTTGAGACGCATCTTAATAACCATTCTTAACAAGGTTTATTACAATACTTCCTGAAATATTTAGATTTACAAACTCTTGCATTATTATCACCTAATTCTGCACATATACTCATTTAACATATATTCTTAAACCTTAATTTTCACACACACTTTAACATATGATGGTGGGTTGCACATTGGATTATTACATTATTTATGTTCTTTTGTTAAGGGTAACAACTAAGGGAAAGGGATAGTATCTTATTTAAACAAAAAAAAAGTGCAAAAAAAATAAAAAAAATAAAAATAATGATAATAAAAATGTAGATAAGTTTGGTTTCGTAGCCTCCCTAACCTAAGCAATTAAGCCCGAATGGGTGTTTTAACACCTAATACCCTAAAGTCAACTGACTTGGGAGCTATTGGCCCAAACGCTTGTTACATGGGTTGAGGAGAAAAGCTTAAGGGAATCAAACATTGCACTATCCACATATCATTATCTACGACCTGAGTTACTAAGCTCGTAGGGGTGTCTTAACACCTAATGCCCTAAGACCAACTGGTTTGGGAGTCATTAGCTGAAAGCTTGTTACATGGGTTAAAGATGCATGATGTTTTTAAATTATATGTATATACATTTAAAAAAAAAGACAAAAATAATAATCCCAACCCAAGGAAGTTAACCTTAAACATTAGAACAAAAATTTTGTTTTCTTCCAAGAAAAGCCCTATAATTATGTGCTGATATATTGAGCATAAAAGAAAGGTTTATTAATATATTGTTAAGAGGTAATGAGCAGATATATAAATTTAATGAGAGTTTGTTTATCTGGATAGATTAATGGAAGTTAAATGATGAATACCTTGCTTTGTGGAATTTGCAAATTGTTTTTCAATTTTAACGCTTTGATTACTAAGGACTAGTAATAAGCTGGTTGGGGGGTGTGATTAGTACTTAAAAGTGCATTTTTATCATGGTTTTATATCATCATTTTGCACTTGAAGTATCAATCACTCCTTAACTAAAGCATGTTTTATAATAATATATCTAACAATATAAGATACCTTTAATTTGTGGTAAATGTTCATTTTAAATGCAGGCCTATCACATAAATGAAAGGATTGATTGATGACTTTAAGAACTTAAATTGCAAGGATAAAGAGATGACCAAACTTAGAAAAGAGATGTCGGTGCAATCCAAATCAGAACACTATTCGGTAATTGGGTCATATCTGGAGCTATAGATCTCAGATTTAAGTCTACTTTATATGGATGGAAAGGTAAGACATAGGCCTACAACTTTCATATGGAGCCCAAGATCTAATAAGGCCATTTTCAAGTCGAAATTATTGCAACAACAAAGAAGCCCGAAGCTGTCCTCCAGCCTGAGCACTGTTCAGTATTTTGGCCATATCTAGAGTTCTAGAAGTCCAAATGAGCTGAATGTTTTACACAAGAAAGCTGAGACAATTGCCTACAACGTTTATGTTTTCAAGTGGCTCCAATTTTGACGTTATCAATGACGTTTTGGGCAGACAAGAGAAGATAAGGATTGTCACCAAGTCAAGAGTTTGTCACCCACTTATCAATTAGTCATCAAATCAATAGTTCCCAATTTTGGCTTATAAAAGGAGGCATTTGCCATGCATTTAGGCATCTTGGTCTCCAGATCAAGATCATGCTTTTGCTTTCTCTCTTTGTATTTTTTGTAATGTTTATGCTTTACTTTCATTAATATCAAGTTTATGCCTTTCATTTCCTTTCATTTGCTTAGTTAACTTTTATCTTATTTATGTTCTTATTTTGTTTATTTATTTTTCTTTCTTTTATTATGTCTAGCTAAGTTTATTATGTCAAGGTGAAAAGGTTACACTAGTGGTGTAAGAATAAGTATAGTGTAAACTCAATATGGACTTTAATGTTTGATACTAACATGTTTTGTATTTGTTATCTTGTTCACTATTTAATACTTTGCTTGTTAAATGACTAATCTTGATTTATGTTGTATAACACTTGGTACAACAAATGCTTGGCACTTTCATAGCCCATAATGTATGGTATAACCGACACCTGAGCTATGAAAGGAACTTGATTTGTTGTTAACATAAGTTATAATCATGAATGCTTGACGAAATTTACAAGTATTAGCATTAATCGAATAAGACGACTAATGTAATAATGTTAACAATCTATAATCTGATTGGAACCTCCTTTGTGTGTGGTTTCCAATTGAATAATAAGAGTTTATATTATACTTGTTTGACATACCATTAGTGGATTCTCTAACCTTGACATTTGTTATTATCATTGTTTAATCGTTATATTAATATTTCATCTCAAAATTCTTATCTTCTTCTTCTTCTTCTTCTTCTTCTCCTTCTTTTTCTTTATTATTATTATTGTTATTATTATTGTTATTGTTGTTGCTGCGTTATTGTTATTTATAATTTGTATAATTAACCTCCATGTGGTTCGACCCCGGTCTTGCCGGGTTATTTATTACTTCAACACTCCTGCATTTGAGAGAAGACATCAATCTTTTCGTCGTGTCACAAGTAATGTGTGAAAGAATTTCAAGCCACCGGGAGGGAGAAGGGGCGAAAGAATAATAGCAAGAAATCACCATATAGTAGTCATCAGAATATCACTACTCGTCATTGTTTCTCTGAGTTGAGCAATTGAATACTTTTTTCAAGTGTAATACTATTTCATCAAATCAACAGAAAATCATAGTTCAGACCATATCAGAAAGCTACTTTTACACAATTCACAAGGTGTTCTCATCTGTTCTACTAACAGCTTTCAAATACATACAAGTTAAGAGAAGGATGCAAGTCGGGGGTCATAATTTAAACTACTGCTCCTGCTTGCAAAGATAGTTCCTTCTGATCACCAAAAGCTCCGTGCAGAAACTTATAAACAATTGAAACAAATTCTTCAACTTTTTCTTCGTGTGGCAAATGGCCACAGTTCTTAATTACTTCCAGACAAGAACCAGGTATAGCTTGTGAAAGTCCCTTGGCATTCCAAGATGGAACAATTTTATCATTGTCACCCGTGATGATCAAAACTGGTAGTCCATTATCCATCAACAAAAACACAAGAATCAGCATTTCATTTAACCAGTTAATTAAAATAATTAAGGTGGCATGGCAGATGGTATTTTCATGACTCGAAAGAATGATGCTAAACCAAGAATTTCTATCTATGTAGAGAAATTCTCAAAGAGAAAAGGTCCTTCGTTGAACCATATGTTAAACCTCCATGCCCCCTCCCCATCCCACTGGTCCTAAAAATTTCAGATTAGAGACGAGGTGCCACATTAGTTTGACTAGTACAATTACTATGAACCAAAAAATAGCACCAATCCACCCAAATGCCTTTCATGTCACTGTCTTCATTTCTCAATCTTTACTTCCTAACAGATATTTTTCAAGATAAGCAGTTTTCCAGAGTTAAACAGCTTTGGAAGACTGGACGTAAAGTTAATGCAAGTACCAGGACATGAGATTTCATTAAGTCTTTTTGACATTGATGGCTTTGATTCAGACTCGGCATTTGTGAGTGTTGCTGCAGTGAACTCTGCAAGAGCCTTGTCCCAACCCTTGGCCCTTAAAGGCTGCATTTATAAATAACTTCAAGGTAAGAAATACGCAGTTAACAAAAAATGAATAACATCAAATATTTCATTCTAATATTTTCAAAGCTAACAAGACACAAGAACAGAGCTAAGTTACCTTTGTATAGCCATTTAGAACATGTTCAGTCACTTGATTTGGATCATGCCAAGCAATCCTCACTGCTGCTCTACCAAACTTATCGATTATCATCCTTATCTGAGAATCAAGTAGTCAAATCATTGTTATGGCACTTAAGTATTGCAGATAGAGCTCATTGTTAAACATGCCTCCCCAACCCCCACCCCCGCCAAACACAC
>NW_011501893.1:7500-15645 GCF_000495115.2 Populus euphratica | reverse complement strand
AAAAAAAAAAGAACAAAGAGAGAAGAAAAGGGACTTTCTAAAATCTGCATTAATAATATGGGCTATATCATGTAAATGAGTTTGCAGATCAATCAGCACCCAAGTTCCTCTTCCCCAAGAGGTCATGGGTTCGAAAATCTCCTTTGTAATATAAAATGTTGGCTATGTACTGTTCACAAAAAAAAGCATTGGGCATGTGTGAGGAGAACGCTATTTCTAGGAAAATTATTTTTTTTGTTATAATTGCTACACATCTATTTACTCTGCTGGTGTCTACTGAAATTGGTATGATAACACCAGAAACATTTCTGCATGCGAGTAGTCTTTAATATTTTAGTTTTAACAGTTCTCAACAATCAATTGAATAACCAAGATCTAGAAATATTGCAAAGAAAATATTTAGACCATGCACAAAGAAAAATACCAGCATTACACCAAAGGCAGAGCGCAAAATAGCTGACAATGCTTTCTTATATATTGAGCTAAGCATATCTGTCATCCCCTTTGCCATCTGCACTATTGCTTGAGTAATGCCTGTAATAAACTTCAATAAAATCTCAAAAATCTTGATAAATGGCTTTGCTAACATATTTGAATTTGATATGTCCCCTTCAGTCTGGTTTTCTCTTCCAACTTTATCTTGTCCCGCAAGCTTTTGAACTGCACGTGGAGCAAGTATTGCTGGGGCAATGAGAATCAGAGCTGCAATGCATTCAGGAGCCTCGAAATATGAATCAATTGCTACAAGAGAACCAGCTGAGTGCCTAGTATGTAAAATTTTTAAACAAGTTCAGAAAGTCGCAAGATTTCACAAAAGTGACATGGGAGAAGAGAAGGCAATTTGCAGCAAGATATTAATGATGAGGGTAAAAGTATAGACCATTTTTAATGATTTATCCAAAACTGAAAACCAAAAACAAGAGACTTTCCACAGGAATAGTTTAGTCTATTTTTCTATGGTGCACTCACGCCCCTATTTTCTAGTCCTGGTGCCACATATCCTACCCCATTTACTGGCAAACATTAAACAAAGTTCTGGCGAATAGATATACAAAACTAATTAAAAGGATTATCAAAGCCATAGGAATGAACGATATAATTTCTCCTCGAGCACACAAACAGGATTATCGAAGCAAAAATTCACATAACAACAGTAGATGCTGGCCCCACACACACACATAATTAGTGTCATTAATGCTCTCTAATCATCATTAGGCAAAATGTCTCTGATGCATGTGTTTTTCATGACACCAGAAGATCGCTATCCTCTCCCATCCTCACAAGCCCACAAATTAAATGTGACAACAAAATCATTGAATCATGAAAAAGCCTGCAGTGAACACACCAATATAACATGAGAAATGAGCATACCCCACAAGAACTATCTTCTCAGCTGCCAGGAAATCAATGAAGTACAAGGTAGCAAGCACTGAAAATGACAAGGAGTATGGATTCAATGGTTTTGCATCGTTGGTACCAGTTGATAAATGCGTGGGAACATCCACCCTGGATGTCAATCCAAAAGCTGGTCTGTCATAGGCAAGAACTTTGGAGCCAGTGAGCTCAGCCAAAGGCTTCATAGCTCGACTCCATGAGTAAACAGAAGCTCCAAAACCATGTAACAAGATCATAGGAAGACCAAGCTTCCAAGAATTATTACGAGCAACTTGAGAAAGAGTGTGGCTTTGAGATGAATTATTTGCCTGTGATTCTGCATCATATACCTTATGGTGTATCTGTACCCCTCTAAACTCACAAAAACAACTATCTGGATCAGCTAAAAGTGAAGGGTCTAATAATTCATCTTGATCTATACCAGCAATTTTCTCTCTTTTCTGCTTTGTTCTAGCATCCAGCCACTGCTCTGGAGATCGAAAATCAAAAACAATAAAAATTAATAAAACCCTCACAAGTCACAAACTAGCAGAACAAGATCTCAAAAACAAGGGTGAAGTGATGATGTCCACAAAAGTAAGAAACAGAAATTACATGGTGTTAGAACTGGTTACCAGAATATTGGGCACCACCAGAGCCACTGACTGTAGCATGTGGAGATAACTTGACAAATTTTGCACAAGAAGCAGCATATCCATGTTGCAAATTAGGAAAGCTCACTCTTTGCCCCTTAATTCTTGGAACTGAACAACATTTCGCATCATTGAAATGATGGGAAAGAAACACCAACTGCTGCTGGTGAAACACTATCCCACTCATGACTGACCCTCCACAGATTACAGGCTTATTGTATCGATAAAACTGGTCATTTAATATAAATTTTGTTTTTTGAAAAAAAACATTATGAGGTATGCAGAGTGCTTTAATATATTTTTTTATATAAAATAATAAAAAATAAAAAATAAAAAATATTGTATTTATTAGATTTATTTATTTAAATAAATAAATAATAAATAAATTTACATCCTAAAAAACTATATATATATATATATATATATGAATTAAAATAATACCTTGAAAAATAAAATAGAATCAGAAAAACTCAAAAAAGCTAATTTAAAAAAAATGTAAAAATTATGATTTATATCATAAGATTGGGATAAATCCATAGAAAAAACTTGAAGATAATAAAAAAACATTAATAAAATTGTATGAAATTGAATGCTCAACAAATTAAATGTTGAAAGATGAAATTAGAAAAAATATTAATTACATAAAAGAATCTAAATAATAAGGGTGAGGAAAAAACATTAATTAGAGGGATGAAAAATTTCAATTAGAGGGTTTAATTCAATTAAAAAATAGCTTTAATAAAATAAATTGAAAGAATGAGGATCAAATTAAAAAAATAAAACAACAAAAAATTTGATTGAATTGTGAAATTAAAAGAATAAACTTCTATAAATGATAAGGGAACAAAATAAAATAAAATAAAATAAGTAATAGCATGAGGACTGAAATTGAAAAGTAAGAAAAAAAGATGACAATAGTATACATTATCTGTTAAGAGAGAAAAAAATAGAAAAAATCAAATGATTACTGGTGACAATCTGACCACCATCAATTGTCATGTGTTACTTTAAATGAAAAAAGATACGACATCTAGAAAAACAATGAAATGCCAGTTATGTCTATTAGGTAACGTCACATACATCGCTTGAATAGAATAACATGCATGTCATCAACGCACTAGGGTGTGTCAAGCACACTCTAGCATCTTTAAGCATTAAAAAGATTCAATCAAAATATAAAAATATCAAAATGCCCCCCGACAACGGTATACTCTTAAATGTTAAGCTTATCTGTTATCTCTTACTATATTAAAGATATAATTGCACTATATATTATCTTGTAGCATCATAATTTTTTTATTATAGAAAAAATACATATTTTTATTGTTAAGAAGTTTATATACAGTTAAGAAAGTTATTGATCAACAGTTCTATATTTTATTGATTTTAAAGGTGAAAAAATATTTATACTATATAAAAAAATTAAAAAAGATATCAATACCTCCACCTAAAAAGCTTAATGTTTTTAGACCCAAAGACATAAAGATAATTTTACTATAGTCCAACACATTTTATGGTGAATTGGGCTATAATAAAAGACCCATGCTCTTCGCTCTATAGATAAATAGTATTTGACTTGTGAATAAGAAAAATAATTTTTTAGGAAAAAAAGAATATAATGGCTTGGTATTTGTAATTTTAGCAAATAAAAATGAATTTATAGGCTTATGTATTTTTATAGAAAACACAAAAAAATTGATAGGTAAAACTAAAAATAAAAATTTTCATTTTGAAAAAAAAAAGATTCTTAAGTTAATTAGGGTTAATTAATCAAATTAGTGATCGAGGTCTTGAATTCCATTTTATATAACAATTGTTTTTATATAAAACATCATTTTTTGTCTAAACATATGGCAACTAGAGATGCATGAAATTTTTTTATACCAAATAAAAATTTATTTATTTATAAAAAAAATAGAGGTGATTCAAGATCCTTAAACAAAACAAAAGCTTTAATTTTTTTTGAAAGTATGACTAAAAAAGAGAGAGAGGATTTTTTGCCAAAAAAACCCTTTAAAAAACAAAAATTCGACAACATAATTAAATGATTTTTTAATTTTTAAGGGGATTAAAAAGCATCAATTTAAGAAAATAAAAAACAAATATGCTATATACTAAATTAAATAATATTCTAATATAGAAACACTATAAACAAAGCTAACAAAAATATCCAATAAAAAAAATTAAAGGATGAAATTGAAAAAAAAATAAAAAAAGATGAAAAAAAAATTAATGGACCAAAAAAAGAAGGCACAATTACGTTGGCTTAGCCAATTTGAGTTTATATGGTAAACTCGCAACTTAAATTGTGAAGTTGGGCTATCTACACAAAAAGAAAATTGAAAATAAAATAAAATAAAAGAGCTTAATCTTTAATAAAGTTAATATTGTTGAAGGATAAAATCAAAAAAAGAAAATTGATTTTAAAAAAGAAAAAATGATGTCAATTCAAGTTAATATCTAATATTTATGACTTGAATAATGAGATTAGGATCATTGTGCTAGAAACAATTACAATTCAAACTACAAACTACTAAAATATTAAAAGAAAATTAATTAAAAAAAGATGGAAAGAAAAAAATAATTAAAATAACAAGTACTAAATTTAAGATAAAAGAAATTAAATAATGTGGGATAAAATTGAACAATAAAAGTCAACAAAACAAATGATATAAAAAATAACAATTAAAAAAATAAGAATTAAAATTGATATATATAATTAAATTAAATTAAGTTTCAAAAGATAAAATTAAAAAAATAATAATAATTAAAAATGGGAGGACACGTATCAATTTTTGCTTAGCCAACAAGCATTCCACGTCCATTAAATAGAAAAGATAGAGGAAACTCGGTCGTTGCCAAACTGTCAGGAAAAACAATACATGATAGAAGCACTACCATGCGACAGTGTTGATGGCATAACGATAATACATTTTTGGATGTCGAAGAAGGGAGCACATGCTATTTTAATGCAACGACCATCCTCATGTAAAAGCATGTGTTCTTTAGCTGACTACAACTCAATTTTTATATATATTTTAAAAGAACCAAACTAACCCTCCTGCACATTGTATATAATGAAAAAACAAGGATAAAATGTCTAAAATGCCCTTATACTATAGTTTATTTTTATTTTTTTTTGGTTATAAGGATATGAAAGTAATCACATTTTGCAATGAAAAATGAAATGATAATAAAGCTTTCATATGAAAGGATATTTTTTATCTTGTAAGGATATGATAGTATTTTTATTTTTTTTCTCGTAAGGATATAATAATATTTTTATTATTCGCATTTTGTGCAAATAACAAAATTAACCCACTCAAATCAACAATGATCAATATATCCTTGTAAAAAGATAACTTTATCCCAAAATCAAGGCTAATGGTTTTTCATTATAGGGATAAATTATTAATTCATTGTAACAATCCACAGTAATACGGGCCACTACAACCCAAATTATTTTGTGAATAATTACAAAAAAATAAAAGGCATCAAGAAAACCTTAAACACATCTCATTGTTCAATGGAGAAATCAAATTATGATTTTACCCTTGACAAAAACACCGATGAAGCTTGCAATTAGGGGTAATTGTTTTTCTTTTTTCACATGATACATTGATCTTTAGAAAAATTATTAGAGACAAAATGATCGGTACACCTTTTTTATTATAATAAAAGATTATTTTATTCTTAAAAGCAAAAACATTTTAAACTTTCGGTGAGGGGCTCTTACTCTTATAAAAAACAATGAACATGCATAAAGGAGTTTCTTCATCTTTTATTTGTTTTTTAATAGTAATGATGAAATTACCTTTAGAATTAAAAAAAAAAGAGTTGATTTTAAGGGTGTTTTAGTCCTTTTGTTCTATTTTTTTGTTATTTTTAGATTTGATTTGGGGTTGTTTGATAATTTTCAGTGATTAAATATAATTAAAAAATGATTATATATGACGGCCTCTCTACCATTTTGATGGCACGTGTTGGGCTATCTAATTACTAAAATCCTCCATTTATAACAATATTGAAAGTGGCAAATAGTTCTCTTTTCAAAGGAGGTTTGATTAGGTTTTGGTGGAGTTTTTTCTTTGCTCTTTCTTTTTTTCCTCGTTCCATTGAAATTCATGCAAGCTTTTTCAAAACATAATTTTGTCCTGTGGTTTTTTTTTTTTATGCTTTTTGAAGTTTAGCTTCTTCTTTTTTCAAATTCATCCTTGTACATTTTATTTCATTTGATATTCTTATCCAATTTGATCCCTCTACTTTTAATTGCTCTATTTTTATGTTTTATACTTTTCTTAATTATTACAGTTTTGCAATTTTGTCCCTTGTCATTTTATTGTATTTGTTTTTTAATTTAATTTCGATCATCATTCTTTTTATTGTTCTATTCTTATCTTTTTCTTGATTTTTTCTTTTTCTTTTTTCCCTTAACATTTAATTTTATTTGATTTTTTATTTAATTTTGGTCCTTGTTCTTTTGATAACTTTTTTTATATTCTTTTCATAGTTTTTTTTTCAATTTAACCCCTACTTATTTTCTTTCATTTTGTTTTTATACCACATGTACTTTGCATTGTTTGGATTTTAAATTGTTTCATGGTTGAATATTTTACTTTGTTATTTTTTTATAATTGCCTTTTAATAAGGTAATCCTAGCCTCATGACCGAGCCCGATTTAAGTTCAGCCTTTTTTTAGGGTCCTTTGTTGAAAATTGATTTTTTCTTCAAAGTCATCATTTGATATTCAGTTATTAGGATATTAACTTAATCATTTGTTCCATTTTTGTTTTTTCTTGAGTTATTTTGTTTTTCTATTCCAAGTAACAAATTAGTCAAGTTAATCATGGTTGACTTAAAATTTATTTTCTCAATGTTTTTTTCATGAAATTCACTTTTTTTTACAATTTCACCATTTGGCGTTAAATTATTGATCATTGAGCTATTTGATTTTTTCACTTTATTTCTGTTAGGTTATCCTGAATGCGGATTAGTCAAGTTAGCTTAAGTTAGATTGCATTTTCTTTCTCAATGTTTTTTATTTAACTTTAGTGTTTTTTGTTATATCATTTTTTTAAGTCTAATTTCTTTATTCTAATTTAAAGTCGCGAGTGGCGAGTTAGTTGAGTTAACCTAAGTTGACTTATTTTTTTTTCTCCAATTTTTTATGATTTTTTTTCAATTTTATTTTTTTGCATTCCATTACGTGCATTTAAGTTTTTTTCATTTTTCTTTCTATTTGGTTATTTCGGGGACAAGTAGGTCAAGTTAACCCAAATTACCTTGCATTTTCTATCTCAATATTTTCTTGATTAAATTTGGTCTTTTTTTCATAGGTTCTTCTTTTGGAAGTTTATTTCTTTATCTCTCATATCGCGAGTAAAGGGTTAGTTAAGTTAACCTGAGTTGAATTAAATCTTTTTTCCTTGAATTTTTTATTACTTTTTTTAGAAATTTCATCATTTTACATTAAATTATTTTTTCCTGAGCTTTGTTATTTTTTTCACTTATCTTTTTTATTGCTACTTAAAAGTGTATTTTTATCAAGATTTTATATCATCATTTTGCACTTGAAGTATCAATAACTTCTTAACTAAAACATGTTCTATTATAACTAGTATGATACCAAAAGAGACCTTTAATTTACTGTAAATATTCACCTTTAACAATACTTTGCTTATTAAATGATTAATCTAGATTTATGTTGTATAACACATGATATAACAAATACTTGACACTTTAATAGCTCAACTGTATGGTGTAATCGATACTTGTGCTATGAAAGCAACTTGATTTATTGTTAACATAAGTTATAATCATGAATACCTGATAATATTTACAAGTATTAATATTATTCAAATAAGATAACTAATATAATCATGTTAACATTTATAATATGATTAGAACCTCCTTTGTGTGTGGTTTTCAGTTGAGTAATAAAAAGAGTTTATATTATACTTGTTTGAAATATGACACGACTAAAAGGTTGATGTCTTCTCCCAAGTGCAGGAGTGTCGAAGTAATAAATAACTCGGCAAGACCGGGGTCGAACCACAGGGAGGTTAATTGTACAAATTATAAACAACAATTATAAAACAACAACAACAACAACAACAAC
>NW_011501893.1:0-5000 GCF_000495115.2 Populus euphratica | reverse complement strand
CAAGTTCCTTTCATAGCTTAGGTGTCGGTTATACCATATAGTATAAGCTATGAAAGTGCCAAGCATTTGTTGTACCAGGTGTTATACAACATAAATCAAGATCAGTCATTTAACAAATAAAGTATTAAAGAGTGAATAAGATAACAAATACAAAACATGTTAGTATCAAACATGTAAGTCCATATTAAGTTTACACTATACTTATTCTTACACCATTAGTGTAACCTTTTCACCTTGACATAATAAACTTAGCTAAACATAATGAAAGAAAGAAAAATAAATAAACAAAATAAGAACATAAATAAGATAAAAGTTAACTAAGTAAAGGAAAGGAAATGAAATGCATAAACTTGATATTAATGAAAGCAAACATAAACATTATAAAAAAAAATACAAAGAGAGAAAGCAAGAGCATAATCTTGATCTGGAAACCAAGATGCCTAAATGCATGGCAAATGTCTCCTTTTATAGGCCAAAATTGGTAACTATTGAATTGATGACTAATTGATGAGTGGGTGGCCAACTCTTGACTTGGTGACAATCCTTATCTTCTCTTGTCTGCCCAAAACGTCATTGATACCGTCAAAATTTGAGCCATTCGAAAACATGAAAGTTGTAGGAAATTGTCTCAGCTTTTTTTGTAAACAATTCAGCTCATTTTGACTTCTAGAACTCCAGATATGGCCAAAATACTGAACAGTGCTCGGGCTGGAGGACAGATTCGGGTTTCTTTGTTGTTGCTACAATTTGGACTTGAAAATGACCTTTTTAGATCTTGGGCTCCATATGAAAGGTTTAGACCTATGTCTTACCTTTGCATCCATATAAAGTAGACCTAAATCTGAGATGTATAGCTCTAGATATGACCCAATTACTGAACAGTATTCCGGTTTGGATTGCACCGACATCTCTTTTATAAGTTTGGCCATCTCTTTATCCTTTCAATTTCAGTTCTTAAATTCATCAATCAATCTTTTCATTTATGTGATAGACCTGCATTTAAAATGAACATTTACCACAAATTAAAGGTATCTTATATTATTAGATATATTATTATAAAACATGCTTTAGTTAAGGAGTTATTGATACTTCAAGTGCAAAATGATGATATAAAACCTTGATAAAAATGCACTTTTAAGTACTAATCACACCTCTTAACTAGCTTATTACTAATCCCTAGTAATCAAAACATTAAAATAGAAAAACAATTTGCAAATTCCATAAAGTAAGGTATTCATCATTTAACTTCCATTAATCTATCCAGATAAACAAACTCTCATTAAATTTATATACCTGCTCAATACCTCTTAACAAGATATTCATAAACCTTTCTTTTATGCTCAATGTATTAACACATAATTATGGGGCTTTTCTTGGAAGAAAACAAAATTTTTGTTCTAATGTTTAAGGTTAACTTCCTTGGGTTGGGATTATTATTTTTGTCTTCTTTTTTTTTTCTTTTTTTTTTTTAAATATATATACATATAATTTAAAAACGTCATGCATCTTTAACCCATGTAACGAGCTTTCAGGTAATGACTCCCATATCAGTTGGTCTTAGGGCATTAGGTGTTAAGACAACCCTACGAGCTTAGTAACTCGGGTTGCAGATACTGATATGTAGATAGTACAATGTTTGATTCCCTTAAGCATCTCCTCAACCCATGTAACAAGCATTAGGCCAATAGCTCCCATGTCAGTTGACTTTAGGGTATTAGGTATTAAAACACCCCTTCAGGCTTAATTGCTTAGGTTAGGGAGGCTACGAAACCAAACTTATCTACATTTTTATTATTATCATTTTTTTTCATTTTTTTTAATTATATACTATCCCTTTCTCTTAGTTGTTATCTTTAATAAAAGAACATAAATAATGTAATAATCCAATATGCAACCCACAATCATATGTTAAAGTATGTGTGTGTAAATTAAGGTTTAAGAATACATGTTAAATAAGTATATGAGCAGAATTAAGTGATAAGAATGCAAGAGTATTTAAATCTGAATATTTCAAGAAGTATTATGATAGATCTTATTATGAATGATTACTAAGATGCGTCTCAAAAGTCATAAAAAAGTTCTCCTTACTCTGCCATCATAGTAACAACAATTTTGCACATGCTTTATGAAATAGAAAACACAGTTTTTTTTTATAGTTAGTACCCTCTCCCCCCAACCAAAACGAGACATTGTCCTCAATGTTCTAAGGTAGAAATATAGAGTATATAAGATATCACCTGAAATAACAAACACTGACAAACCTGAAATACACTGAAACAAATATAAGAAACAACAAAACACAATAATAAAACCAAAAGACACAAAGATTCACAAATGAAGGCTCAAATCTAATTTAAGCTTTTTACGGCTTTCCTTAAATGACCAATTTATGTGACTCATGGAGGGATCAATCATAGGAATGAAAGATTGTAGTTGGTCAATCAATTATTCAGCAGTAGCAGCAGAGATTATGATTTGTCGTGTAGAAGATGTTAGAAATTCCTGTTCCACAACATGATCAAGAAAAGACAACAACTTATCATAATAACCATTAACATTTAACAAACCTATGGGTTTATGGTGAATGTGCAGTTGCGCCCAAGAGGAAATATGAAAGATCTCTTCCAATGTGCCTAGACCACCTGGTAAAGCAATGAAGGCATCAGCATGGTTAAACATTGCATTCATTCAAGCCGACATTTTGGAGACCTGAAGTTCCTCTCCAATTGTTTTTCCAATGATGTCCCCTTGTGCTAAAGCTTCAGGGACGACCCCCAAAACTTGACTACCTCCTAAAAATGCAGCTATTGACACACCTCCCATTAACCCTAGACTGCCTCTCTCATATACTAAATGAATCTTTCTCTCAGCTAGCACTTGACCAAGATGATTTGCTGATTCTAAAAACTCCTTTTCTTTCCCAAGACTACATCCATCAAAAACACAAATATTTCTTATATGATGACCTGAGGAACTTGTCATTTCTACATACTTGTGTATTTGTTGAATGTATCGGTTGAGTAGAAATGAAAGGAAGGAAGATAGGGTTTTATAGATGAGAAATTAGAAAGGCAATCATACCATCTATATTTAGGCCAGCTAGAGTCTCTCACACATTCTCTCTCTCTTTATTTATTTATTTACTTTTGAAAAAGCATATGTATGTATAGGTAGTTGTGATTGTGGCTCACATCTTCCCTTGGTTTTACGTTCAAGAATGGTTTAAACGCCCTCTATGGGTCGAGGATAGGCTTTCCATCCAGTTTTCTTAAAAACTAGCAAATAGGGTTTTTTTTAGTCAGATTCCCAAGACTATATCCAACATGGTCTTTATGAAAGTGGGGTCATAAATCATGAATTGCATGTTGCTTATCTCGACTATGATGAGACTTAAGAGTCAATAGAAGATTATCTAAAGACTCTCTGCGTTTTGAAATAAATCCCACCTTTTGACAATTTTCACAGGTTTTGCGAAATGCATCTGATTCCTTGAATATTCTAAGGAAGAAATCACGGATGAAAAAAGCATCGAAAATGTTGATGTGAATCTTTTGTCAACAATGATAATAAATTCGACATCTGATATCACATCAATTGATGATTACTTTCCTAACGAATCCTTACTTTCTCTTAGTCCAATGTCTTGGTATGATAAAAATATCAATTTTCTTGCTTTAGGAGATTTGCCAGCTGATTGGAGTACCCAAGACAAAGAAAAGTTTTTGAAGTGAAGAACTTTTATTGTAATGACCCTAACTTATTCAAATATTGTCCTGATCAAATATTTTAAAGATTCATTCCCGACAATGAGGTAAGTAGTGTCATTAAACTTTGTCATTCTGAAGCATGTGAAAGTTATTTCTTGTAAAAAAAAGGCAACTTTAAAAATCTTTCAAAATGGATTTTATTGGCCCACCATGTTCAAGGACACACATGCATTCTGCAAAACTTGTGAAAATTGTCAAAAAAAATGACACTGGTCAAAAAGGTTTGTTTTATAATTCTCAACTCTATTCATTCCCTAGAGAGCTAAGATCAAGATGGAACAATCCTTATGGGGCGGGGCCTGTGATATTGAGAATTCAATGAATGACAATGTTTTTAAGGAAAATGGACATCGTTTGAAAGCTTACTTTGATAATTTTTCTAGAGAAAATGAATCAAGTGGTTTGAATGATCTTGTAGATAAAGGTTGATTATTTTGTTTTTCTTACATTGTTTTTATGTTTCTTATTGAGTGATTTTTGCTAGTTTCTCTCACCCCGGTCAAATGGCGGACAATGGTACTCCATGACTTAAGTCAGTTCTTTCAATTTCCCACAATAACTGATATTTGTGTATATATTTGTGTAATTTTTTGAATCTCTCTTCCAATTCTCATTTGAAAATGGACACTAATCTTGAAAAATTGAAAAAGTATTTTCCCGCTCTGCCTCAGAATGCGATTACAAAAATTTACCGGCTAGATGTGCAAGATTGAGATTGTCAACGAATCATGGAATTCCTGAAAATATTCGCTGGTTGATTGAAGCAAAGGTCCGATTATCAGGTGAGTCCTCTAATTCCTTCATTTCACACATGCGTAGAACAGGTAAAAGCACTTTTGCAAAGAAACGTCGTGCAAAATGACTGCAAGTCTGTCATCGATGTGTTAGATGGACTTGTAATACACAATGTCGTTCTTTAGAAATGGTATCTATAAACTGTGAAGATAAAATACAATTCATTAAGGATGGCCTGAGTAAGGAGTCTTTAAATAATCTTTTATTGACTCTTGAGACGCATCCTAGTGGAGATGTGCATTGTGCAATTCATGATTTATGGCCACTATTTCATAAAGAACATGATCGACTTAGTGACACGACTAAAAGATTGATGTCTTCTCCCAAGTGCAGGAGTGTCGAAGTAATAAATAACCCGGCAAGACCGGGGTCGAACCACAGGGAGGTTAATTGTACAAATTATAAACGACAATAGTACAACAATAATAATAATAAAAA
>NW_011500087.1:393520-398489 GCF_000495115.2 Populus euphratica | reverse complement strand
TATCACTATTTTGTGATCATTATTTCGACTTTGAATTGCCTCTATCCATTTTGAAACATAATCTACTGCGACTAATATGTACAAGAAAACAAATGATGAAGGAAATCAACCCAAGAAATCTATACCCCAACAGTCAAAGATCTCGATGACAAGAATAGGATTTAAAGGCATCATGTGACATTTTGAAATAGATCCCAACTTTTGACAATTTTCACAAGTCTTGTAGAATGCGTGTGAGTCCTTGAACATGGTGGGCTAGTAAAATCTACTTTGTAAGATTTTTGCAGTTGTCTTTCTTGATAAGAAATGACCCCCACATGCTTTAGAATGACAAAATTTAATGACACTACTTACCTCAATGATGAGAATGCATCTTCAAAATATTTGATCAAGACAATATTTGAATAAATAAGGGTTATCCCAATAAAAGTTCTTCACTTCGTTCAAGAACTTTCTTTTGTTTTGGGTACTCCAATGAGCTGGTAAATATCCTAAAACAAGAAAATTAATAATATTAGCAAACCAAGGTATTGTAAAGATAGAAAGTAAGGATTCATCAGGAAAGTAGTCATCGATTGGTATGATGTTAGATCTCAAATTTGTTGTCAATCTTGACAAATGATCCGCAACAACATTTTCGGTGTCTTTCTTGTCTTTGATTGTGATATCAAATTCTTGAAGTAAAAAAATTCATCATACCACTGCAATATAGACCTTAATGTTTGATACTAGGGGTGAGCAAAAAAATCAAAAAATTGATTTAACCGAGAAAACAAAAAAAAATTAACCGAAAAAACCAAACCGGTAAAAAAAACCAATTGAACCGGTTAAAATATTTAGGAAAATGTTCGGTTCGGTTCGGTTTATGATTTTGGTGTGCCTGAACCGGCTAACTCAAATCGAACCGAACCGATTCAGTTTAGGAATGAAAAAAAAATAAACCAAGGCAGTAGGCACCGAACGGTCCAACTCCAAATCACGAGCCACCTCCTCCTGGCTCCCTTAGTCATTACTTTCCCTAAAAGTTTCAACAACCCTAGCACTTTCAATTTATCTTCTTTTCCTTTCACAGTCCACACAACTGCCCCCTCTCCACCAACCCTTTCAATTTTCATTCACACTTCACAAATATAGCCGCTGCCTCTGATCACCCCTACTCCCATTAACAGCTGCCCCCACCCCGCCCCCTTCCATTAACAGTCACCTCCTTTTCATTAGTCAATAAGCTTAGACTATTCTCGAACGACCATTCTTTAAATCTCGAAAGAAACCGCCGTATGTGTGAGGTGGCGAAACTGTTACCACTTCTAGAGCTTCTTCAATTTATTGCTTATATCAAAGCCGATTACATCACTCATGATGCTCAAGTAATCTTGTCATGTAATTATAGATTTAATTAATTGTTGCTTGTTGATTTTATATTGTTTTTATTTTTCTATTTTGATGTGTTAAACTGTTAATTATTTTAAACAATGTAAAAATGAAGGTGGATGAATGAAAGAACACAATCTGGAAAGGAAATTGGAATCATTGTCCCTGTCTCAGATTCTCAGAACACAATCAATCGCAAATAGTATGTCCTCATTTTTTTTCCTTATTTTCTTTCTGACTGGTAGATTGGAATTTGGAACTGCCAACAAGGTTTATACTAATGACATTCTGAAGTTCACATGCATGGTTAAGCCAACAGGAATAGAAATAAAGAAAAGAAAAGAAAAGTTGAAAATGTAATTAAGTTCACATGATTATCTTTTGACCTGCATGTTCATTAATTAGTAATTATGAATTATTAAGAAAAAATGTTGTCTGCTTAGTGTTGTATACTTGTATGTGGGTCATATGCATAGTCAACTTCCAAAAATCATGATGGGAAACCCTTTCATTTCATTTATGTTATGTTCTATTCTATTTAATTTAATTTTATCTTGTCTAATTTCAAATCTGATCTGAAATCTCCCCTACAAATTTTAGAGAATCCTACCTACTTTCCAGTTTCCACCTTTGCTCACCAAAATATAATCTTAATCTTAACAAAAAACTATATCTTAAATTCTTGATGGCTTACTATGTTGCTATCCAACTAAGAAATTGACTCAAGTGGCTTGGTAATATATTATGGGGACATTTTATTTTAGAAATGTAGCTTGTTGCCTTGTTTTACTTTCTTTTATAATCTATTTGAGAAAAATGTTGTTTATTTCTTATAGACACTTTAGTCTTCCAAATTTCAGTAGTAACCAGTAAGCATAGAGGTTATGTATTGGGAAGATGAACTATTTTTGTTATTTGCAATGGCTGTGAAACTCTCTTTCTATGCATCTCTGTCTCGTGTGCATGTGCACATATACACCTGTAGTTCTTGCTTCTCTCCAGTTCCTTTCATTTGCAAGTTATTCTATAAAATTCATATTTGAGATGTGTATGAATAATTTATATGATAGTTGGTTAAAAGATTTATTATGATTTAACATTTGATTTTAACATGTGCTATTACTGCAACATTACTGTGTTTTTATATTGTTTGGAGCTAATTTCTTTTGAGTTCTTCATTCTTGTTGGCTATTGTTTTGAGTTCAATATGCAGAAATATTAACATGTCCTTAACTGTTAATTACAGATGGAAAACCTTTAAAATCAAAATGTTTCATCCACTAACACTACCCCAACATCAACCAATGCCCCAACTTCAAACACTAACTCAGCATCAACTACTGCAGGATCCGCCATGGGTAATAAAGGTAAACAACTTTAAGTCTTTACATCAAGGAAAAGAAATGTTGATGATAAAAAAAGTCATAAATTTAGGATCATTTTACAAAACTTGATGGTGATCCTACAATCCCTAGAACTAAATGTGATTATTGTGGAAAGGATTATGCATGCTATATTATTGTTAATGGGACAAGTAATATGTGGAGTCATTTAAAAGTATGCAAAAAGTTTTCTTTTGTGGTTGATAAGAAGCAAAAAAATTTGGTATTAAAACCTAATAAAGTAGGGGGTGGATTAAGAGATTGAAGTGTGGGGACTCTTAAGGCAATAGGTTATGATTATGATGAATACAGAAAGGCACTAGTACAAATAGTTATAATTGATGAGTTGCCTTTTAATTTTGAAGAGGGTAAGAGATTTAGATTATTTTCTAGGACCTTGTAGCCTATATTTGACATTCCTTCTCGTTTCACTGTTATGAGAGATTGTTTGAAACTTTATGTTGAAGAGAAGGAAAAATTAAAGAAAGCTCTTAAGGGTCAACAATTATGCTTAACAACAGATACATGGACATCAATCCAAAACATTAACTATATGTCCTTAACAGCTCATTGGATTGATAATGAGTGGAATTTGCATAAAAGAATTTTAAATTTTTTTCAAGTTTCCATGGCTCATTGCATGTCACATCAAATTCTTTCTTCAATGAATTGATTTACATGCATACAAACTTGTTGTAATTGTGTAAAAGCAGAGATAATATTTAAAGTGGAATGGCGATGAACATGATGTTAAAATTTGAGAAGTATTGGGGTTATGAAGCAAATCAGAATTTTTTATTATATGTGACTAACGTTTTGGATCCACATCTTAAGTTGAAATATGTGAAATTTTGTTTTGGTAAGTTGTATGATTATGACAAAGCACAATTGCTAACAAAGAAGGTGAAAGATAATTTGATGAGCTTGTATGTGTTTTATTTAAAAGTCGATGAAGTGGTGGATGATAATAGGCATACACAAAATGTTGATGATGTTATTGATGACATAGAAGTAGATGTTAATACTTTAGCTCAATTCAAAAGGCACTTACAGGAGGAAGATAGTGTGGAAAATAGAAATGAGGTTGAGAGGTATTTAATTTATGGTTGTGAGGGTCCTAATGATGATAAATTAGATATTTTGTGTTGGTGGAAGATTAATGCTTCAAAATATAAGATACTTTTGAAAGTTGCATAACATGTTTTTGCTATTCCTATATCCACGGTGGTTTTTGAATCAGCCTTTAGAACAAGTGGTCGTATACTCGACCAATTTTAAAGTTCTCTATCTCTAGCAACAGTTCAAGCATTTATTTATTGTCAAAATTAGTTGCATCATAGACCAATTCCAACTAATGATGGAACCTTGATTAATGATTTTGAAACCTATGAAAAACTTGAAGGGGGTAATTTTTCTTATAAACTTACACATTTTATTTTATAATTTATTAATTAATGCATTTTTATTTTTTATTCTAACATGTTTAATTTTTTATTTTGTAGAATTAAGTGGAAAGTTGCATCTAGCAACAGATGATAATTAGTTCACAAATTAATGCATTTATTTAAAATATATGGTAAAAATACTATTTTTTTATTATGGTATCTTCTAATTTAATTTATCATGTTATAGTTCTATATTTTGAATTTCAGGTATCAAGGTGGCACTATTTAGACGATGCTTCAATAAAGAATTTTGAAAAGAGCTGAAAGTGCAATTTCTTGATGAGTTTTTTTATCGAGATAATGTGCAAATAAAGATTTATTTTTTTGGCTTGAAGTTTTATTATAATGTTATTTGTTGTTTTTCTTTAAGCCCTTTGAAGGCATGGATTTGTAATTTGGATTTTAACTTATTGATGTGTGATTGTGTGTTATTTAAATATTTTTGAAGTAGCAGAAAAAAATTAGGTAGGTAAAAAATATATTGAACACAAAATTGACAATAACAATTTAATATAAATGAATATTTAGTGGAAAACAATTATATATACTTTAGAATCTTTTAAGAAAATTACATATTACTAACATTAATTGTAAGCCTATTAGAAATCCACTAAAAGCCCATTATGAAGCCAAAAAAATAACCATAGGTTTTTCCGGTTTTGGACCTAAAAAACAGGACCCAAACAGAACCGAAACCAATCAGTTTGGACCGGTTCTGGTTCAGTTTGGTTCCTTTTTTTTTTGCTTTCCAGTTTGGTTGTTTATTAAAAG
>NW_011500087.1:379742-393497 GCF_000495115.2 Populus euphratica | reverse complement strand
CTTTAATGTTTGATACTAACATGTTTTATATTTTTTATCTTGTTCACTTTTAATACTTTGCTTGTTAAATGACTAATCTAGATTTATGTTGTATAACACTTGGTACAACGAATACTTGGCACTTTTATAGCCTATACTGTATGGTATAACCAACACGTGAGCTATGAAAGAAACTTGATTTGTTGTTAATATAAGTTATAATCATGAATGCCTAACAACATTTACAAGTATTGACATTATTCGAATAAGATAACTAATATAATCATGTTAACAATTTATAATATGATTGAAATCTCCTTTGTGTGTGATTTCCAATTGAATAATAAAAGTTTATACTATACTTGTTTGACATATCATTAGTGGACCCTCTAATCTTGACATTTGTTGTTAACATTATTTAATCCTTACATTAAGCTTTTATCTCAAAATTCTCATCAACTTCTTCTTCTTCTTCTTTACTACTACTACCATTACTATTATTATTACTGATATTATTATTATTATTATTATTATTACTACTACTATTATTGTTGTTATTGTTATATTATTGTTGTTTATAATTTATACATTTAACCTCTTTGTGGCTCGACCCCGGTTTTGCTGGATTATTTATTACTTCGATACTCCTGTACTTGGGAGAAGATATCAATCTTTTAGTCATGTCAGTTGGAAATATTATTATTTCTCTTATAACTCAAAGGGTTCATATAAAAAATATTATTATTTGTTATTATTTTTGGTATAATCATCCTTGGAATTCTTGATATAATTATTTATTGATAAATATTATTATTTTTATTAGAATTCTAAATATTCATATAAAACAATATTATTATTTGTGTTATTAAAATTATTATTATTATTATTATTATTATTATTATTATTATTATTAATTGTATGAATATTAAAAATATTATCATTTGTGTTATAAATATTATTATTATTATCAAAATTAATAATTTTGAATAAAAAAATTATTAATATTAAACAATATTATTTTTTGAATTCTAAATTTTTACAGTATTTTTTATAAAAATAAAAAGTAAGTCCGCTGTATAATGCGACCATCCAACTAGTATATACTAAATAGCTTTAAATTCCATAATGAAAAAATAAAACATTCTTCTAGTATTTATATAGTAAAATTTGAAATGTATTAGAAACCAACTAAAAAATATAAAAAAAGAAGGGTCTTTGGCGTGAAGAATAAACATATTTGAGAGAGAGAAAAATAGGTCTTTACTAGGTTTTATGGGTTACACAGGGTTGTGGTTGACCTGACATGTCAATCGGTTTTCTCTAGACCAATTATACATCCTGGTTTTTAATAAAACAGATGAGTAATTTACTAAGGTAGTTTCTTTTTTGTTTTCCAAAACGTCAAAATTTATGCAAATATCATGTATTATTATATGTTAGTACTATCTAATTTTCAAATTACAAACCAAAGACAAATAACTTGTCCTTGTCTGTATTAATATTGTGTCATATCAAGACAACTAGCATGGCCAGCTTGCTAATTAAAGTGAGTAACTTATTTGCTTATCAATCTTGTATATCTCGATTTCTTATAACATGTGAAGCAAATAATATATTCGTTATTTGCCATGTAAATGTTAGTTTTTTTTTAACAATTTATACACAAGAATAGGGTAGTTTATAATAACAACCGGTTGATTTGAACATGCTTATTTGAAATAGTTTCTTCTTGATTATATCTTAATGTTGTGTTTATAATGATATGCTATATTATGTTGATTAGGAATATAAAATGAAGGCATATCTAAACATCTATAAATTAATACTTTTAAGACCATGAAAATTTGTTAGTTAATTGAGATATTATTTAATTGATAAATGAACAATTTATTAAGTTATACATTAATTAATAAAAGTTGATTTATTAAGCTATTTTAATTTTATGTTTATTTGTTTTTCAAAACATTGAAGTTAATGCATATATCATGTATTGTTATGTATGAACACTATCTAATTTTCAAATTATGAATTATTTATTGTACCAAACACAAATGACTAGTCCTTGTTAGTATTAATATTTTGTCATATTAATACTCCTATCATGGCCAACATGCAAATTAAAGTCAATGATTTAATTGTTTATATAATCTTACATATCATAAATTCTTATAACATGTGGAGCAAATAACATATTCGTTACTTGCCATGTAAATATTAGTACTATGCAACAAGTTTTGAAAGCTACTTCAAGAATTTCAAGTTAAAATTTAATTTAATTATCTTATATCAAATTAGACATATGCTTATTGATGATGTTCAAGTGTCCCATCATGTGGTCTATTATTCTTTAAAAGATAAGATTACATATAATGCTCACCTAGATGATGTGAAATATCAATATCAATATCATTTATTCTTATATGCAATGCTTGTGTTGTAATGTTTTCATAAAAATACATAAAATCTCCGTTTAGATCCTTTACAATCTTTTAAGAATTGATTTGAATCAATTTATTACTATCAATCTCAAAATAATTAGAGTGGATTTCTTAGATTTTATTCTTATTCTTCTTCTTTAATGGACTTTGTATCATATTTTACAATAGCCTCTCCAAAACAAAAAATAAAAATAAAAATATGTTATTTTACAAGCAGCTAAAATTAATCAAATCTTTTATTTTTTTAATCAATTTTTTCTTACAATTTATACACAAAAGATGGTAGTTTATAATAACAACCGGTTGATTTGTACATGTTTATTTGAAATAGTTTCTTCCTGATTATATGCTTATTTGAAATAGTTTCTTCCTGATTATATGCTTATTTGAAATAGTTTCTTCCTGATTATATGCTTATTTGAAATAGTTTCTTCCTGATTATATGCTTATTTGAAATAGTTTCTTCCTGATTATATGCTTATTTGAAATAGTTTCTTCCTGATTATATCTCAATGTTATGTTTGTAATGATATGCTATTTAATGTTGACCAGGACTATAAAATGAAAGCACATATAAAACTCTATAAATAAGTACTTTTAAGACCATGAAAATTTGTTAGTTAATTGAGATATTATTTAATTGATAAATGAACAATTTATTAAGTTATACATTAATTAATAAAAGTTGATTTATTAAGCTATTTTAATTTTATGCTTATTGTTTTCTAAAACATTGAAGTTAATGTATATATCATGTATTGTTAAGTATGAACACTATCTAATTTTCAAATTATGAATTATTTATTGTACCAAACACAAATGACTAGTCCTTGTTAGTATTAATATTTTGTCATATTAATACTCCTATCATGGCCAACATGCAAATTAAAGTCAATGATTTAATTGTTTATATAATCTTACATATCATAAATTCTTATAACATGTGGAGCAAATAACATATTCGTTACTTGCCATGTAAATATTAGTACTATGCAACAAGTTTTGAAAGCTACTTCAAGAATTTCAAGTTAAAATTTAATTTAATTATCTTATATCAAATTAGACATATGCTTATTGATGATGTTCAAGTGTCCCATCATGTGGTCTATTATTCTTTAAAAGATAAGATTACATATAATGCTCACCTAGATGATGTGAAATATCAATATCAATATCATTTATTCTTATATGCAATGCTTGTGTTGTAATGTTTTCATAAAAATACATAAAATCTCCGTTTAGATCCTTTACAATCTTTTAAGAATTGATTTGAATCAATTTATTACTATCAATCTCAAAATAATTAGAGTGGATTTCTTAGATTTTATTCTTATTCTTCTTCTTTAATGGACTTTGTATCATATTTTACAATAGCCTCTCCAAAACAAAAAATAAAAATAAAAATATGTTATTTTACAAGCAGCTAAAATTAATCAAATCTTTTATTTTTTTAATCAATTTTTTCTTACAATTTATACACAAAAGATGGTAGTTTATAATAACAACCGGTTGATTTGTACATGTTTATTTGAAATAGTTTCTTCCTGATTATATCTCAATGTTATGTTTGTAATGATATGCTATTTAATGTTGACCAGGACTATAAAATGAAAGCACATATAAAACTCTATAAATAAGTACTTTTAAGACCATGAAAATTTGTTAGTTAATTGAGATATTATTTAATCAATAAATAAATAATTTATTTAGTTATACATTAATTAATAATAGTTGATTTATTAAGGTATTTTAATTTTATGTTTATTTTTTTCCAAAACATTGAAGTTAATGCATTTTCCAAAACATTGAAGGTTTCTATTTTTGTTTTTCAAAACATCGAAATTAATGCATATATCATGTATTGTTATGTATGAACACTATCTAATTTTTAAATTACAAATTATTTATTGTACCAAACACAAATGGCTAGTCCTTTTCAGTATTAATATTGTGTCATATTAATACTCCTATCATGGCCATCATGCAAATTAAAGTCAATTATTTAATTGTTTATATAATCTTGCATATCATAAATTCTTATAACATGTGGAGTAACTAAAATATTCGTTACTTGCCATGTAAATGTTAGTAGTACGCAACAAGTTTTGAAAGCTACTTCAAGAATTCCAATTTAAAATTTAATTAAATTATCTTATCTCAAATTAGACATATGCTTATTAATGATGTTCAAGTGTCCCATCATGTGGTCCATTATTCTTTAAAAGATAAGATTACATATAATGCGACAGAATATGAGATTATTGATGAAAGAGATGCCAACAGACACTTTTCGTCGATAATTTAATTGAAAAAAAATTTACCTATGAAGTCTAAATCTTATACTGATAGATTGTGTCCGTTAATAAAACTGTGAAATCTAGTAGTGATATAAAGTATATATACTAAAGAGTTTTAAATTCCACATTGAAAAAATAAAATATTCTTTTAGTATTTATATAGCAAACTTTGAAATGTGATGGTAACCAATTGAAAAATATGAAAAAAGTGGGGTCTCTAGAAAAAAGAAAACAGCATATTTGAGATAGAGAAAAAAAAATATCTCTACTAGATTTTGCCATGTTTCCTGGGTTTCAGGGTGACCTGGCGGGTTAATTTTATAGGTCTTGGTTTTTAATAAAATAGACGAGTTAATTTACCTAGGTAGTTTCTATTTTTGTTTTTCAAAACATCGAAATTAATGCATATATCATGTATTGTTATATGTGAACACTATCTAATTTTCAAATTAAAAATTAAAGACAAATAATTAATCCTTATCTATATTAATATTGTGTTATATCAATATTCCTAGCATGGACAACTTGCAAATTAAAGTTAGTGACTTGTTTGCATATATAGTCTTGCACAACTTGATTTCTTATAACATGTGAAGCAAATAGCATATTTGTTACTTGCCATGTAAATGTTAGTACATGCAACAAGTCTTGAAAGCTACTTCAAGAATTCTAGGTTAAAATTTAATTACAGTTTCTTATCAAAATAGATAGATGCTTATTTACAATGTTCAAGTGTCTCATCATATGATTTGTTATAATTTAAAAGATAAGATTATATATAATACTCACCTAGGCGATGTGAAATATCAACATCATTTATTCTTATATTAAATTATCTAAATTTTTATATTTGACCAAAAACTTGTCAATCTTAAAAGTAATGATTTTTTTATTGAGATCTTAGAATAACACAAAGTTCACTTATAAACAACAATGGATTTTAAACAAGATGATGATGGATTATTGAATTTGGCTTCAATCTATTTCATTTTATTGAACTTAAATGGGCTTGAACATCGTTACCTCAATAGTCAACAAGTCTAAATGGATGATTGAGAGTATGATTGTTGTAATAACCGGGTATGGATTATTCTCTAAAAATTAATTTTTTTAAAAAAATAAAAATCAAAAAATAAAATAAAAGCTGACAATGTTGAGAAAGCAAATAAAGGAGGGCTACAAAAATAGGAAAAAGTCAAGCCATAATTTTTTGGAGGAAATTCAAGGCCTAATTGTACCTCATTATGCCCAAAATAGAGAAAAATACAAATTCAAGGTCAAATTGAATGATTATTGAACGAATTTGCATAAAAATTGAGTCCAATTACATAATTAAATTTTTAATAAGCTAAATTGATTTAATCATGGGCCAAATTTAATTTTAATTATGTTTAAGAATTAATTTGGATCCAATTGAAGGATTTAATTAAGTGTAAGAACTTAATTATACTTTAAATGGGTCAAATTAATTTTATTTTGGGCTTAATCGGTGAAAAATTAAGTTTAGAAGCCTAATTTTGGCTCAATTGAAAAGATTAAAATTTTAAAAGATCAAATTTAATTTTTATCAAGTTAATTGATTGAAATTAGTTGGCATGTTTTAGCAAAACTCGAAACCCTCTAAAGAACTTTATTATATATTGAAATAAAAAAAAACTCTTTCCTGATATTTATAAAAGGGTAATTGAAATATTAAATTTAAACCTAAAAGGTCTCACGATTTCAGAGGGGAGAGATTCCATGTAAAGTGAGTTTTTAAACTTTTAGTTTTAAACGCACGCACTTGTCAAGCCAGGTTTAAGCATGAGTTTATGGTAAAATAATATTTTAGGTCATAAAAAATAATATTTTTGCCAGCTAAAATTTAGACTTGGATCTAATCAATGAAGAATTAATTATTTCTTCTAGCTTATTGCTGTACAATTCATCCCATGAATTTTCCAGAAGCATTTCAAGCAAATTTGAACAGTTTTTTTTAGCTTAAAAAAGTCAGATTTATAACTACTATATTCAAATTTAATTCTTGTTTAATATTTTATAGTATATTCAAATTTAATTCTTGTTTAATATTTTATAATGGATAATCAAATATTGAATAATGAGAATTAATTTTTTAACATTTTAGCTTTTAAAATTCACTTTTATAATATAAAGAGTTTAAACAATATTTTTTAGATATTTTTATACTCTCTTCCTTATCTTAATTTTAGTATTGTTTTTCTTCTTCTTTCTTTTATGCTTTGGTATTCCTCCCAACAAATCTAGAGCTTTATTGGAATATAACTAAGTCTTTTTATTTTAATTCAAAAATCTTGATTTGAAAGTGCATCAAAACAAAGATGTGGTGGTCTTTTTTCAATGCCATAATTTTTTTAAATCACAAACCACACCTCATAAAAATAAAAAAAAATATATGCTTTTTCTATGATTCTCCCCAAAAAAAAGTTAGTAACACCTCTAAATCAAATACCCAAATAGTATTGTTGGAATCTTGTAAAGTATATTACAAATATTCTAATTATATAGCAACAAGCAATAAAGCTTTAAAAATAAAGAATTTATCTTTAACAACAACAAAAATTTTAATCATTTAAAATGTCTCAACAAATAAATATTCTTCTTTAAATATTTTAATTTAAAAGTTGTTATTTTTATTTATTAGCATGCATGTTAGGATTTTGATCTTATATATATTGCAAATTTGAATATATGCTTATGTATTTTTGTATTTTTTATATATATTTATATTAAAATCATGTTTACCATGACTTATTATTTTATATATTAATAGATCTAAACTTATTTAAATTCTAAATTTTTTAAAAAATATGTTTTTATATTTAATTATAATAAATTAAAAATCTTTTCTCGGCGTAAAAATTGAAGAAACAGCTTGAGAGGCTTATTGAAACACCTTCGAACACTTTGATCTAGATACTCGAATCAAAACAAACCACGTGTTTGATGATAACAAGGAGCTAGCAGCGGCCTTATATATATGTGGAAGCAACGCATGTTATGGAAAAGGCATTATAGAAAGACCTCCAATGTTATTTCTCCTCTGTCTTCTTTCACCCTAAGACCTCCAAGGTTTATTTCTCCTCTCTTATCTTCTTCACCTTCTAAAATGTCTTCATTCAATATGTTGCAATCTATTTGATGTCAGTTCAACTTTTAATTCTTTTAACTGAATCACCCATTTGTGGCCCAATATCCCTTTTCTTCCTTTGTTTATATACCGTATGCATAAGCTCATACCTATGCTGAGAAAAAACAAGAACAATTTTCGAGTTGCAGCATGGTTAATATTAAACTCCAAATGACTTGGCCGGTTCGGAATTAAGTTTCATGACCTCATTACCATACAGATAAAATTCAAATCACTGCGTTTGATTGGAAAACCATGGATTATTCATACAATAATGAATTTTTAGCTCCATTTTCTGCTCGGTATTTCCTTTTGTTTTCTACATGCATGGATATTCCTTGATTGAGCCATATATGCACAGGTTCCAGTTGAGAGCTCTTAATTCTGGACAAACAGCTTGCTCTTGTGCTATTCGCCTGGGACAGTAACGACCTTACTCTCTGCAGCTGGGGATTTGAAGAGTCCGGATAGCTCTACCTCTACTTTAAAGGTTTGGGTCCAGTCACTAAAATCATTCAATATGTGAATCTTCCTAATTTGTGTGATATCAACCTCTCAAATCTTTTTTGTCTTACTAACATTATTTTTACCCTGGAGTCCAGCCGGCAATGAAATGGTCTAATTTATTTTTTCTTTAATGATGCTAGCTAGCTATTCAAAAAAGAAAAAAAATATGACTCGAAGCTAGCAGATGCTCTAGAAGAAACAACCCAGCTTAGAAAACCAAATAAGAGACAAAGTTAATGGGTCCCAAATAACAAAGGCATCCGGGAAAATGAACATCAAACAATTAGGAGTAATTCCTAGCAATAATTGGGATGGGTCAGGTTGGGGGCAAGTTTTCAACCCGAAAGATTCTATTGTGGAGTTCAAATACTTAAAAATAGGGAGTAGGGTTTTTTTTAATTCCTAGCAATAAATGGGATGGGACAGGTTGGGGGCAAGTTTTCAACCCGAAAGATTCTATTGTGGAGATCAAATACTTAAAAATAGGGAGTAGGGTTTTTTTTTATATATAAAAAAATTGATTCCCTGGGGTAATGACAGACATTTATTGTCATTTGAGCAGTGAAATTAGACAGATGGGTGGCAGTGGTTCAGCGAGCACTTCAATTGATATTGAAGGGCTTTTGAAGGAAGTTCCAGATAGCATGCAAACAACCTTGCCGGAAGAGATGTGTATCTACCATGTCCCGGTAGACATTCGTCAAGTAAATAAAGATGCCTATACCCCTCAGGTGATTTGTATAGGCCCAATTCACCAAAAGAATGAAAACCAAGTTATAAAAGAACTGAAGCGAAGATATTTCAAACAGTTCTTTAACAGACTGCCGGCGGAAAAACAGAAACCGGTTCTGGAGGAACTTGTGAAGACCATTACAGGTTGTGTAGATAAAATCCGCAATTGTTATGAAGATGCTGCACTTGAACTTTGCAAGGATCCAAAGGGTTGTGAAGTTAAAATCCGCAATTGTTATGAAGATGCTGCATTTGAACCTCGCGAGGATCCGAAGGGTTGTGAAGTTGAAATCCTCGATTGTTCTGAAGATGATTCTTCTAAACGTTGCGAGGATCAAAAGGTGTTCTGGAAGATGATTCTATGGGATGCTGTATTCATCTTTGAGCTCTTCTTGAAGGATAGAGAATTTATGGAAGATAAAGACAAACCTCAAGGCAAAAAAGATACAGAGAAATACAAGAACGATTATATAATAGCTAAACCCTGGCTGAGACTTGCTGTGCAACGGGACCTGATATTACTCGAAAATCAGCTGCCGTTCTGGATTCTTGATGATTTGTATGGTATTGTCTCCAAATACATTATAACCGTTTGCTCTTGTTCACCTAAAACCGGTTGCTCTTGTCCACCTGGGATAGAGAATTTATGGAAGATAAAGACAAACCTCAAGGCAAAAAAGATACAGAGAAATACAAGAACGATTATATAATAGCTAAACCCTGGCTGAGACTTGCTGTGCAACGGGACCTGATATTACTCGAAAATCAGCTGCCGTTCTGGATTCTTGATGATTTGTATGGTATTGTCTCCAAATACATTATAACCTGCTCTTGTCCACCTAAAGCTGGTTGCTCTTGTCCACCTGAAACCGATAAAACCTGTTGCTCTTGTGTACCTAAAACCGATTGCTGTTGTCCATGTATAACTTTTCCGGTTCTTGCTTGCAAGTTCTTTGAGACGTACAACAAGAAACAGACCTGTCTTCAGAAACCATTACATTTCACTGATCTGGTAAGATATTTTTTGCTTCCCGTCAACCCAAGTCCACCTGAAACCGATAAAACCTGTTGCTCTTGTGTACCTAAACCCGATAGCTGTTGTCCATGTATAACTTTTCCGGTTCGTACTCGCAAGTTCTTTGAGATGCACAACAAGAAACAAACCAGTCCTCCGAAACCACATGACTCGCCAATTAAATTACTTCATAGTACAACTAGGCTGCACCAAGCAGGAATAAAGTTCGAGCCGAAGCCTGATGAACACTTAATTAACATAAGATCATGGACGCAAGATGATTCTATCAAGAAAGGTGAGTTACATGTTCCAATCCTTGTGATTGACGATCATACTGATTGTATCTTTCGAAACCTGATGGCGCTGGAGCAGTGTCATTATCCTTATGAAGCGGTCATCTGCGAGTATGTTATATTCTTGGATTGTCTTGTGGATACCAAAGAAGATGCAGATTTGCTCATTAAAAGTAAAGTTATTGTTAATATGCTTGGAGAAAGTAATGATGTGGCTAAGCTGATTAACAAACTTTGCCAAGGAATCGTAGAAGTCTCTTCGCGCTATAACAGGCTCGCCGAAGATTTAAATAAATACTATGACAACCCGTATAACAAGAACCCTGGGAGTTAATCTAGCAAAACCCAGTCAATTCATCAGGTTGACCTGAAACCTAGTCAATCTAGATAAACCTAGTTGAGACTCGGCTATCTTCCTGACAGAGAAAGACAACAATAGTTCGTAAGATCTAATCTTTGGAGGCAACTGTATTTTTTACAAGTAATCAACAAATGACCTCTTTAAATCCTCTCATTTGAAATCTTTGTCTTCCTTTTCTCTTCATTATTCCCATTCCCACCATTACCAGAAATACTTGCCCTAACTGTGGCAACCAAGTGCCCTTGCATTATCTTAAAAAACCTCATCAATTGATTCTTTACCTATTGTGGCAAACTTTAAACCCATTTATGATTAATAATTTTGATTGGAGGGTAATATCTCAACAAATAGAAAAAAAAAAAGAGGAAAGTAAATAAATGCTCTAATACAAAGAGAGAATGTAGGAGAGCAAGTAGATTTCTAGCTTTTGGATTGTAGGAGAAGTTCTCAACTACTCTCCATTGTTTAGGGCTTTATGCCTTGAACTCAAATAAAAAATGTTTCAAATCCGAGTGGAAGACAAATCTCACCTCATTTCGTTAATTTGATAATGGAGCCCACGTGAGCTCTTCCTTCTTAACCGGCCCCTACATGTAATTAATAATTTCTTT
The DNA here is from genome assembly GCF_000495115.2 of Populus euphratica. Lineage (NCBI taxonomy): Eukaryota > Viridiplantae > Streptophyta > Magnoliopsida > Malpighiales > Salicaceae > Populus > Populus euphratica. The sequence goes on along the minus strand of NW_011500087.1, from coordinate 382,116 downwards.
ATTTATTTTTTTGGGTTGATCCGGGTCCGGGTCATCACTGGGTTGGATTTCAAAACTATACCTGAAACTAATAAAATCCTTTAATTTTGAATCAATTTTATTTTTACAATATATATATAAAAGAAGGAGGTGGTTTATAATAACAACCGGTTGATTTAAACATGGTTGTTTGAAATAGTTGTCCTGATTTTATCTCATGTTGTGTTTGGACAAATATGCTATATTATGTTGACTTAGAATATAAAATAAAAGTACAACAAAATCTCTATAAATTAATATTTTTAGGTTCATGAAAATTTGTTAGTTAATTAAGAAATTATTTAAATAATAAATTAATAATTTATTAATTTATACATTAATTAATAAAAAATTGATCTATTAAGGTTTTATTTTTTAAAAAAATATTAAAGTTAATACATATATCATGTATTGTTATATATAAACACTATCTAATTTTTAAAAATTCTAGCCTCATTGTACTAATATTGTGTGATACCAATACTCCTAACATGAAAAGTATGAAAATTAAAGTTAGTAACTTGATTGTTTATGTTGCTACCTGATTTTTGACCCATGTTTTGATAAATAAAAAAAAAAATAATAACATAGAGTTTGGGAGAGCTAATTTTAAGGAAGCAATATGTTAAAAAAATAATTACTAAATCATATATATGATTTGCTTCGTACTGGTTATGGAAAATAATTGCTAGTATACAGGATTTGTTATACCATGTATACAAGATTTGTTATAGCTGGTTATGGAATACAATCTCTGCAATATAAAATACCATATATATATAGGATTTGTTGATGCTAGTTATAAAAGACAATCTATATAATAATTATTGTGATATTTCCTTAAATAGCATATATAAAGAACTTCTATATAAATAAACACAGAACAATAGGCAAGGGGGGGAGAAAAATTTACAAGGGGCAGAGAGACAAATAAAAATAAGAGGAAACACAGAAAAAACCTGCTCATTTTTAGCAAAAAAAAAAAGGCCTAACCCTATTTCTCTAGCAAAGAAGCCGTAGCTCCTACTGATGTTTTAAAAAAATAAAAACAATGAAGCAGCCCCTCCCTTTGAAGAAACTAAGGATCTCTCTTTGGCCATACACTGTCCCCTCTCCCTTTCACCAGAACCCCCATTCCCCTCTCGGTCGTTCCACCATCGCCATCTCTCCTCCAAAACACAGTAGTTCCCCTCTTTGTTAGTCCCCCATCTCCATTCTTCCCTCGCAAAAGAACCTCATTAAAGCCACAACCCCTTTCTCCTCTTACCCATAGCCAACCATTTTCCCATGTTTCCTACTCATAGCCCCGTGTCTTGCCCTCATTAGAATCTCCCTCTCTCGGCCAAGACCTCCCTTCCCATCTCCACTCCCCTCATTTCCTTTTCCTTTTGAAGTAAACTAGAAGACCCTGACTGCCGCCCCTCTGCTAAAGAAGAACACTAGAGAAACCCCTGGCCAAATATATAGAACAACCTCGTCTTCTCCACAGAATAACCTCGTCTTCTCCTGACCAGAGAACGGGCTGCGCCAGCCCTTCACTCTCCCTTCCTCTCCGCTGCTAATAGCAGCTCATTACGGAGAAGATGGGGAGATAAGAGGGGAGGCTGAAGGACAGTACAGAAGGAGCAGAAAACCAAGACTCCAAGGGCGTCGATCGTTTGCCATGCCAGCAGAAGACTTTCCTCCACCTGTGAACGAGATGATAACATTGTGAGCAGCAATAAGCAAGAGCAACACAGTAACAGGGATCCTTCCTCCAAAGCGGCAAACAGCAGCAGTAACATGATAGCAGGATGTTTTTTTTTTCCAGCCTCTATTAAAGCCACATCAGAAACTCTCCTGCATGACAGAAATTCTATTTCTGCTGTGATAAGCAGGCCGGATCTTCCTTCGTAAGCAGCGCCTAGTCGTCTCAGTGCCATCACCTTCGCCCGTTTCAGCGCCAGGTAAGTTTCCATGCATTCTCTTCACTTTGCATTTTAATTACATAGCTACTATGCATGCCTTTTGTGTTTATTGTTAAAGTGAATTCACTTGAACCACTCAGGTCATTTGGCAAGTGACCCAGTGGGATCTACTAGTTTCATCTTTTTATTTTCAAAAAAAGAAATAGAGAAAGATTGATGATTTTCTAGCATATTTATTTTAACCCTAACATGTTTTAAACGTTTTTTTTATACAAAAAAACTATTGAAAGTTTTGAAAAATATGTTTTCGCATGGATTTCTTAAACACAACGAAAATTATTTTTTTGCATTTCTGGATTTTACAACATGTTTGTAAAACTCCAAATGGTATTGGCCAATATTTCAAAAAATATAAAAATCTTATTTTGGGGAGAATTTATCTATTATTT
>NW_011500087.1:355747-379460 GCF_000495115.2 Populus euphratica | reverse complement strand
GTTTAAAGCACCCTAGATTTCTAAATTTTTGTCCCTCTTCACGATTTACGAGTCACAAACTCTTGAAATACCAAGGGAAAAATAAGTTTGTAAAGCACAGTAAATCTTTTTGGATTTCTTTCTTAATAAATTTTGTTAAAATCAAATTGAGAAAAACTGATGGGATTAGAAAACACCAACACCATAGCAATTATAAGACAAACCAAACATCAAGCAGCTTACCTTAGGTAGGGCGTACTAGGGGTGCTAACACCTTCCCTTTACACAACCAGTCCCTTATCTTAGAATCTCTGAAAGACCAGTTAGGTTTCTTAGTGACCATAATACTAGGTGGCGACTCCCTTTTACACAAATAATAAAACTAAAAGACCCTGAAATCAATCGATGGTCGCCGCAATGCCGCTCTCCCCTCGCGAGGGTACGGCAGGATGGCGACTCCACTGGGAACCTTTGGATTAAGCTTGGTAATTGTTTTTTTTATTATGCTATGTGTTTTTTTATTATTATTATGAATGATACTTTGTTTAAAAACTTTAGCATGCATCTATGCATTCTGTCATACATGGTGTAGTCATCACTTTATTTATTTATTTTTTTTAGAGCACATACATTAAACTTTAAGTTAAGTGGGGAACTAGCAGCTTGCCTTATGACTTGAGTTAAGGTTTAAGTTTGTGCAAACCCTACCTCTTTGCTAAGTGTTTAGATTGATTGTGATTGGTACTTGTGCCACCTCACTATCTGTTGAACCCCTATATTGCCTTTACGAGGGTGATCACTGAGACAGGAAGAGACCCTTTTTTTAGAGACCAAGTAGTAAACCTACCATATGTCTCACGTAAAAGAACTAGAACCTATCCTTAAGGTGTACGCTCTATAATATCTTTTGTATCAAAACAAGTCTAACCCCAAGGTATCTTGAATTATAGGACTTGTGAATGAAATTGCCACCATTACTAAATTTTCCATCATAGAATATGGGAAAATTTTGAACTATCACAATTAACTGAAGGAGACTGTCTTAGAAGCGATGCTATAAAGCTATCACCAATTAAGAACCTGAATTGCATTATAAATGAGGCGAACAAGTTAATGACTCACTTTTAGAATGTGGATAAGAAAGCCTTTTTTTTTTTTTAGGAAATACGGACGTTTGGTAGAAATTGTAAGAGTATAAGTTTTAAGCCAAGCTGTGCAAGTCTTAGTTTATTTTTTGGGATCCAGACTACTATTGTTTTTCTTTTAAAAGCATAGACCGATGTCCTACTATAGAGGAATATGGAATGTTGATTGAGTTTCCAAACAATTTATATAGGATTTATTTCCCTTTGAGATTTAATAAGATCATCCCCGAATTGTTAAAATTGCTCAAAATCACCAACATGGAAAAGTTTTTAGAAAAAGAATGTTATCGATCTGAAATGAAGGATGCTAGAAATTAAAATGAAAAAAGTTAGGATTAGAAAACGAGAGATTGATTGCCTTGAGCATATTTGACCTTGTGCCAAGGTTGGGTTGACAAATTAGAAGGTTTACCTAGTAGTGATTTCAAGTGGAGAGCCTCATGGGTAATGGCAGTGAAAGTTCTAATGAGTTGTGGATAAAGATGTTGGGCATCATTGGTAGGGATTACAAGTTATGTGAGTTACACTCCAGCCCTAGTGGTAAGGCAACTTGGGGGCATGCAGTTTATTCCAAGGACTATAAGAATTGCTTAGTTTTTTGGTTTATTCAAAGATCCTATTGCATAAAATGTTTTAGAGATCATTAAACAAGATTGGAAGCATTTAGTTTTGTTTGAGATAAAAGGTTTAAAATATCCAAGTGTAAGTGAAGGATATGCAAGATGGAGAGATTTAGCTACTTTAGCCATGCCTTGTGTAAGAGTCAAATCTCCCAAAACTGTAGAAGATCCTATTAAAAAAAAGGGTAAATAATGAAGAGGAGTTGAGAAGACAAGTGAAAAAAAAAATTCGGATAGAGTTGAGCAAATGCAAAAAAAAAAAAAAAAGACAAAGCAATGTTGGAAGAAATTATGCATGAGCAAATACAATCTAGAGATGCAAGAATAATAAAGCTTGAGTTAAAACTGAGTGAGGAGAAGATTGCTAGTGAAGAAAGTGAGAAGAAATTAGGAGGGATAAGTTTGGATTGGATGCAACGTTGCTCTGAACTTGAAACAGCGGATATTGACTTTAACGATTGTAAATGAAGCATAAAATATTACCAAGAAAAGTTTGCACAAGTTTAGTTCGAATTGATGGATAGGATAGGGAAGTATGAGGATTTGAATAAAAAATATATGGAGTTAGAAAGCTATTTGATAGGGATTACAAAAGAACAAAGTAAAAGGAAAGGTTTTGAGGTTGTTGGAGCAAAGTTAGTGGTTATAAAGAATAAGATAAAAGTTATGAGGATAAAACTTGATAAGGAACGTAAAAAGGTGAAATATTCGGACGAGAAGCTAGCAAGAATAGAAAAAAGACAAGGATTAAATAGACATCAACCACGCTGCTTTGAACATAACCAATATGTTGCTCATAGAAAAAAGATGATTAAGACAAATAAGTAAATGGACGACGCTGCTACACTTGTTTAGATTATTAGAATCAATGCACAAAATATGGAAGGGGATATCATTTGCTATTGTTGAAGCCTAGCTAAAACCAATGTCTTTCTAGGGAAGATTGAGAATCACGGCTTTGCCATTTTTACTTTTGACCAGAGAGTTTGTTGAGGAAAAGGATTAAAATATTGTATTTTTAAACGTAATAAACTTATCAAGCATTAATGAAAATGACTTTGACCCATCTTCTTATGCAACATTTGTCTCTTGGTGAATATGATTCAAGTAAATGACTGAAATGACAGTACTCCTAGCAAAGCAATGTCACAAGAAAACCTATTTTTATAAATTCTCCATTTAAATCCTTTATAATCTTCTTAGAATTGATTTAAATCAACTAATTACCATCAATCTCAAACTACTTGGAGTGAATTTCATATATTTTATTCTTGTTCTTCTTCTTCACTGGACTTTGTATCATATTTTACAATAGTCTCTTTAAAACCAAAAATTAAAATTATATTGTTTCACAAGCAACTAAAACTATTCAAATCTTTTATTCTTGAATCAATTTTTTTCTTACAACGTATGCATAAGGAGGGGATTGTTTATAATAACAACCGATTGAATTAAACCTAGCTATTTGAAATAGCTTTTTCCTGATTGTATCTAATGTTATGTTTGGACTGATATGGTATATTGTGTTGACTTGGAATATAAAATGAAAGCACAACTAAACCTCTATAAATTAATACTTTTAAGACCATGGAAATTTATCAGTTAATTGAGATATTATTTAAATAAATTAATAATTTTTTAATTTATAAATTAATTAATAAAAATTGATTTATTAAAGTTTTATTTTTTTATTTTTTTCAAAACATTAAAGTTAATGGATATATTATGTATTGTTATCTATGAATACTATCTAATTTTCAAGTTACAAGTTATTTATTATACCAAAAGCAAAAATGATTAATCCTTGTTTGTATGAATATTGTGTCATATGAATGCTCCTAGCTTGGCCAACATACAAATTAAAGTCAATGACTTGATTGTTTGTGCAAATAACATATTCGTTGCTTGCCATATAAATGTTACAAGTCTTGAAAGCTATTTCAAGAATTTCAGCTTTAAAGTTTATTGAGAAGAATTTATGAAAAAATGAATCATCACACCTTCTAAGAATTTTTATTTTATGAATTAACTAGTTTATCATACACTAATCTAAAATTAGAAATAAACTAGAAGAATTACATATGAAAAATATTTTTTTTGTTGTTTACTAATGAAAATTATGATGGAAAATTTTTGTTCGTAATTTTCGACAAAAACAATGATGAAAAATTTATTTGCGTTGTTACTTCATTTAATGATGGATAAATACCTCTTACATATGCATTAACAAGGAATAAATATAGTAGGCTATTGAAAGATTTTTTATAAAGGGGTGTAGGGAGAGTTACTAGATTTAAAATGTAACTAACCCTAGAGAAGAAACCCATTGGAGAAACTTTCATGTGAGGAACTTTCATTGAAGAAACTCAATGGAGGAACTTTTATTGAAGGAATTCTCATTCCCAAACTCAATGAAGGGACTTTTATTTCCGAACTCATTGGAGGAACTTTTATTGGAAAAACTCAACTCTTTTTAAAGAAACTCCTACTAGAGGAACTCTTAATTGATAAAACTTATTAGAGGAACTCTTATATCAGAACTTGATAAAGGAACTCAACTTTCATTAAAGAGACTCTCCTTTAAAAAACTTGCATTAGAGAAACTTAATATTTTTTGGAGGAACATTCATTGAAATTTTTTTTTGTAAAGCCAAGTTCATGAGGGCTGAACTCTTTTTTTTTACCAAGCCCATGGCATTGAGCTCTTCCCCAAGTTTGAGCCCATGAGGGTTGAACTATTTCTTATGGCCATGACATTAGACCTAGTTGCAGGAGATCTTAATTGTTTTTAGCCTTTGAGGTTCTTTAGGCTCGTTAATTTTAGATTCATCAAAAACCTAAAAGATTTTGTTCATCTAAAGAGAAAATCAACAATTCTAAATAAAATAGAACAAGATAAATGATTTCAACCATTAAAGATCTCCCATTAATGATGTAATGTTTATATAAGACTTTTTCAATTCTTCCCCTTATATTTTTTTCTCCCAAAAATCCATAAGAATATGAGTGTTTATAGGAGTTTCGACTAACTAGTAGTTTTTCATATATAAAAATATTCATTCATAAAGTGTTATCAAAATGATATGCAAGATTGTTCGCCAAATTCTTCTTAACCAACTCTAAACTCAACTTGGCAATTTCTTGGCCTACGTGGTTGATGATCCTACTATTCAGCTTGTTCCTTAGGTTATTTTTTATGATCAAAACTTCATTATTTTTTTGTCAGAAATACTATATCCAACAATCTTTGAAGAAGTACGCCTAAATCAAAACTTGATCACATATTGGATGACTAAATCATTTGACTAGATAATCATATTTAAATAAACAGAAATAGAATGCCATACAATCTTTTAGGACGGAAGAAGTATGTACTTATTTGTGTAAAATAGTAAGATTTCTAAAATTCATATTTTGAAAATTATTGAAGAAAAGAGTAAGGGAAAGAGAGAACATAAAAAAAAAAAGAATTGTTTATTTATTTTTATTATTGAACCTAGACGAACCTAAGACTTTCTGTAGAAAGGAAGACAAGGATATATGTTAGTTTAGCTGCAAATTCATTGGCAACTTGTTAGTTTTATTGACGTTGCAATTATGTGATATTGTTTGTCGTAGATTTATTAATGTTACAATTAATTAATGTTCTTTATTACATGAGATATTTGGGCGAATTTAAAAAAGTAAAAAGATATATATAAAAAATTATTTTCTAGTATTTAAAATAAGTAGGATATATAATACTAGCATATCTGAGAATTTATGATAAGAGGCTAACTGTTACAGTGTTAAATGTTCACGAGGTGCACACTTAGGCATGCTTTCCAAAACCAAACCTAAAGGTGCTGGTAGCCTTGCCAAAAATGGGATAAATGAGCAATGTAGATTTATGCAGCTGTAGGTTCGTCAAAAGGAAAATCAGTAGCGCAAAATGTTGGCAAACATGGGCTGGACGATGGAATGTCCAAGCCAGACAGGAGAACTTGTCAAGGGCATAGGCTGACGAGAACTGGAGCTGTCGAGAAATGCGGTAGTACAGATTGTTGACGGACATGGGCTTAATGATGGAATGTCCAAGCCAAATAGGAAAACTCATCAAGGGCTGACGAAAACTGGGGCAGTTAAGAAATGCGGTAGTGCAGATTATTGACAAACATGGGCTTGACAATCAGGGGCATAGGCTGACAAGAATTGGGGCTGTCAAGGAATTCAACAGTGCAGACAATGGGAGCCTACACACATATGTGAATTTGGCAGTGCAAGAATTGGTAGCCTGCACGCTGATGTGAATTTGGCAACGCAGACATTGGGGGCCTGCACATAAATACGAATTTGGCAGCGCAGGAATTGGCAGCCTGCACCCAGATGTGCATTCGGTAGCGCGCAACAGCTTGTGCAAGTCAGGGGCTCAACTTGGCAAGATCTAAAACTTGGATAAAGGACTATCCAAGGCATACGGGTGACTTAATAACTGATGAAGCAAGAGTTGGCAGATAAGGCTACCAGGCAAGCATGCAGAAAGTGGGAGCATAACTGGGGTGCTCTCCAAGTTGTTGAAATCATGAAGAACATGGAGGAGAAAGTTCTCCACTATATCCTGAAAATAGAGATATGGGTGAGGTACTAAAGATCATAAAGATCATGGGGTGAGAAAGTGCCCCAATATGCCCTAAAAAATAGGGATCATGAAGGTGCCCTGCAGCTCACATACTTGGCTATACATAGTCATTGTAGTTCTTACTTGTATAGAGAGAATACATAGAGGATAGAACGCATATAGAAGAAATAACGTATGTAAACTTGATGGTGTAGCATGCGAATTTTATGCATAGCACACATTGTGTAATCCTTTGTTGATGAGATAAATAAAGGTTAAGAGTTCTTCTTGTATTCTCGGTGTGCTTTGTGAAGAGCAATTCTACTTGTGTATTCCGCTTGTCTTTTAACATGGGAAAGTAGGGAAACCTCTCGGGTGAGGGAAACACTTAGTTAATAGGCAAACACGAGTGGATAGACGAGGAAAAGCTGAGTCTAGCGAGGGACTACACTGCCGCACGGGTTTATTCGCGTAGCGAAAAATTACCCTGTGACATTAACTATATCAAACATATGATAAAAATTACTCTAAGATATCCTACGTAATGTAAATTATTGTGTGCTTGTTAACTTAAAAACATCAAGTTAGCTTTCATATTAAGTTATCTAAATTTTTATATTTGATCAAAAACTTGTCAATCTTAAAAATAGTGATTTTTTTATTCAAACCTGATTCGAAGGTTGACTAGGTTAAAAGACCGGGGTCTCGGATTATATGGGTCAACCTAGAAATATTAAAAAAAAATTGAGATTTTAATATTATATAAAAAAATTAAGAAACAATTCATGTGAATATAAATTATACATGTTGTTAATAATAAAGTTTAAAAGATTATTTTAAAATATTTTTTATATCTCACACTGAAAAGATACCATCTTATTCTTTTAAGTTGAAGTATTTAAACCAAAAAGATTTTTTATCCCACATTAAAAAAATATAACTTTTTTCTTGTAGAGTATATATACTAAAGAGTTTCAAATCCTACATTAAAAAAAAATATTTTTCTAGTAGTTATATAGTAAACTTTAAAATATGTAAAATTGAAAAATATTAAAAAAGAGGGGTCTTTGAAAAAAATACATATTTGAGAGAAAAAAACGGGTTTCAACAACATTTTGTTGTAATTTCTCAACCATTGGGAGCTCCCAATCAGTATCAAGCATCTAATCTAAGGAGTTTGTCGTCTTGCAATAACACACAACTCATCTCACCAAAAAATACAAGCAACTAACAATGAATTATGAACAACTTTCCTAAATGGTCTTGAATATATCATCACAAAGTGGTGATACATGTGCGCTTTCTTTTTTGTCGTATGGTTCCAGGAACAACCCGCCTTTTTTTCCTTCTCCCGCTCCTTCATTGTTCTAATTTAATATTTTTTTGGAAATACATTCAATCTGTAATGAATATTATTTAAATTTTTTTATTTTTTATGTTTAATAAAATTTTAACTGTATAATTGGTTTTTTTTACTTTTAATATATATAATTTTATATTATTTATTCTAAATAATTTTTAAAAAAAGAATTTAAAAAAACCTCATCGACAAATTTACAAATAGAATGAATCCATCGGCATCTTATAGAGAATTAAAAAATATTTACTAAAAATACCATAATCATTAACACTTCCATAGATGGATAAGATTTGTTAGCATTTTAACGAGGGTTCAAAAATATTTACTGGAAATGCCACAATCACCAATGTCTTCATAGATAGATATAGTTTGTTGATATTTTATTGAAAGTTGAAAAATATTTACTAGGAAATGCCTCTATCACCAACAGACTATATTCATCGATATATTTCTTGTGAAATTTTTTTTGGCGTATATTTTTCTTCTATAAAACCATCAGTAATATTTTTTTATTTAGATTTAGCAAAGGAATGTGGGATTATTGATGAAAGAGATGCTGACAGACACTTTTCGTCGGTAATTTAGTCGATAAAAAATTTACCAATGAAGTCTAAATCTTATACCAATAGATTGTGTCCGTTGGTAAAACTATTAAATCTAGTAGTGATATAAAATATATATACTAAAGAGTTTCAAATCCCAGATTGAAAAAATAACATATTCTTCTAGTATTTATATAGCAAATTTTGAAATGTGATGGTAACCAATTGAAAAATATGAAATAAGTGGGGTCTCTAGCAAAAAAAAAAAACATATTTAAGATAGAGAAAAAAAAAGGTCTCTACTAGGTTTTGCCAGGTTACCAAGGTTTCGAGGTAACCTGGCAGGTCGATTGGTTTTCTCCACACCAATTATAGTTTCTGATTTTTAATAAAATAGACGAGTTAATTTACTTAGGTAGTTTCTATTTTTATATTCCAAAACATCAAAATTAATGCATATATCATGTATTGTTATATATGAACACTATCTAATTTTGAAATTAAAAACCAAAGGCAAATAATTAGTCCCCATCTATATCAATATTGTGTCACATCAATACTCCAAGCATGGAAAGCTTGTAAATTAAAGTTAGTGACTTGTTTGTGTATATAGTCTTGCATATTTCGATTTCTTGTAATATGTGAAGCAAATAACATATTCTCTACTTGCTATGTAAATGTTAGTATATGCGACTTGAAAGCTACTTCAAGAATTTTAGGTTAAAAATATTCCAAAACAAGTCTTGAAAGCTACTTCAAGAATTTTAGGTCTTTTTTCAATGTCATAATTTTTTTAAAGCACAAATCACACCTTATAAAAATAAAAAAATATATGCTTTTTATATGGTTCTCACAAAAAAAAATTCAACAACACCTTTAAATCAAACACCCAAATAGTATTGTTGGAATCTTAAAAAGTATATTACAAATATCCTAATTATATAACAACAAGCAATATAGTTTTAAAAACAATGAATTTATCCTTAATAACAACAAAAATTTTAATCATTTAAAATACTTTAACAAATAAATATCTTTCTTTAAATATTTTAATTTAAGTATTGTTATTTTTATTTATTAGTATGCATGTTGGGATTTTGATCTTATATATATTGCAAATTTGAATATATGTTTATTATGCATGTTTGTATTTGTTTTTATTTATATGAAAATCATGTTTACCATGACTTATTATTTTATATATTTATAGATCTACACTTATATAAATTCTAATTTTTTTTAAATATATTTTTATATTTAATTATAATAAATTAAAAATATTTACTCGGCGTAAAAATTGAAGAAACAGCTTGAGAGCCTTATTGAAACACCTTTGAACACTTTGATCTAGATAATCGAATCAAAACAAACCACGTGTTTGAAGATAACAAGGAGCTAGCAGCGGCCTTATATATATGTGGAAGCAACGCATGTTATGGAAAAGGCATTATAGAAAGACCTCCAATGTTATTTCTCCTCTCTGTCTTCTTTCACCCTAAGACCTCCAAGGTTTATTCTCCTCTCTATCTTCTTCACCTTCTAAAATGTCTTCATTCAATATGTTGCAATCTATTTGATGTCAGTTCAACTTTTAATTCTTTTAACTGAATCACCCATTTGTGGCCCAATATCCCTTTTCTTCCTTTGTTTATATACCGTATGCATAAGCTCATACCTATGCTGAGAAAAAACAAGAACAATTTTCGAGTTGCAGCATGGTTAATATTAAACTCCAAATGACTTGGCCGGTTCGGAATTAAGTTTCATGACCTCATTACCATACAGATAAAATTCAAATCACTGCGTTTGATTGGAAAACCATGGATTATTCATACAATAATGAATTTTTAGCTCCATTTTCTGCTCGGTATTTCCTTTTGTTTTCTACATGCATGGATATTCCTTGATTGAGCCATATATGCACAGGTTCCAGTTGAGAGCTCTTAATTCTGGACAAACAGCTTGCTCTTGTGCTATTCGCCTGGGACAGTAACGACCTTACTCTCTGCAGCTGGGGATTTGAAGAGTCCGGATAGCTCTACCTCTACTTTAAAGGTTTGGGTCCAGTCACTAAAATCATTCAATATGTGAATCTTCCTAATTTGTGTGATATCAACCTCTCAAATCTTTTTTGTCTTACTAACATTATTTTTACCCTGGAGTCCAGCCGGCAATGAAATGGTCTAATTTATTTTTTCTTTAATGATGCTAGCTAGCTATTCAAAAAAGAAAAAAAATATGACTCGAAGCTAGCAGATGCTCTAGAAAAAACAAACCAGCTTAGAAAACCAAATAAGAGACAAAGTTAATGGGTCCCAAATAACAAAGGCATCCGGGAAAATGAACATCAAACAATTAGGAGTAATTCCTAGCAATAATTGGGATGGGTCAGGTTGGGGCAAGTTTTCAACCCGAAAGATTCTATTGTGGAGTTCAAATACTTAAAAATAGGGAGTAGGGTTTTTTTTTATATATAAAAAAATTGATTCCCTGGGGTAATGACAGACATTTATTGTCATTTGAGCAGTGAAATTAGACAGATGGGTGGCAGTGGTTCAGCGAGCACTTCAATTGATATTGAAGGGCTTTTGAAGGAAGTTCCAGATAGCATGCAAACAACCTTGCCGGAAGAGATGTGTATCTACCATGTCCCGGTAGACATTCGTCAAGTAAACAAAGATGCCTATACCCCTCAGGTGATTTGTATAGGCCCAATTCACCAAAAGAATGAAAACCAAGTTATAAAAGAACTGAAGCGAAGATATTTCAAACAGTTCTTTAACAGACTGCCGGCGGAAAAACAGAAACCGGTTCTGGAGGAACTTGTGAAGACCATTACAGGTTGTGTAGATAAAATCCACAATTGTTATGAAGATGCTGCTTTTGAACTTTGCAAGGATCCAAAAGATTGTGAAGTTAAAATCCGCAATTGTAATGAAGATGCTGCATTTGAACCTCGCAAGGATCCGAAGGGTTGTGAAGTTGAAATCCTCGATTGTTCTGAAGATGATTCTTCTAAACGTTGCGAGGATCAAAAGGTGTTCTTGAAGATGATTCTATGGGATGCTGTATTCATCTTTGAGCTCTTCTTGAAGAACAGAGAATTTATGGAAGATACAGAGAAATACAAGTACGATTATATAATAGGTAAACCCTGGCTGATAATTGCTGTGCAACGGGACCTGATATTACTCGAAAATCAGCTGCCGTTCTGGATTCTTGATGATTTGTATGGTATTGTCTCCAAATACATTATAACCGTTTGCTCTTGTTCACCTAAAACCGATTGCGGTTGTCCACCTGAAACCGATGAAACCTGTTGCTCTTGTGTACCTAAAACCGATTGCTGTTGTCCATGTATAAATTTTCTGGTTCTTACTCGCAAGTTCTTTGAGATGTACAACAAGAGACAAACCAGTCCTCAGAAACCATTACATTTCACTGATCTGGTAAGATCTTTTTACCTTCCCGTCGACCCAAGTCCACCTGAAACTGATAAAACCTGTTGCTCTTGTGTACCTAAAACCGATTGCTGTTGTCCATGTATAAATTTTCTGGTTCTTACTCGCAAGTTCTTTGAGATGTACAACAAGAAACAAACCAGTCCTCAGAAACCACATGACTCGCCAAATAGATTACTTCATAGTGCAACTAGGCTGCACCAAGCAGGAATAAAGTTCAAGCCAAAGCCAAAAGAATACTTAATTATCATAAGATCATGGACGGAAGATAAATCTATCAAGAAAGGTGAGTTACATGTTCCAGTCCTTGAGATTGACGATCATACTGATTGTATCTTTCGAAACCTGATGGCGCTGGAGCAGTGTCATTATCCTTATAAAGCCTTCATCTGCGAGTATGTCATATTCTTGGATCGTCTTGTGGATACCAAAGAAGATGCAGATTTGCTCATTAAAAGTAAAGTTATTGTTAATATGCTTGGAGAAAGTAATGATGTGGCTAAGCTGATTAACAAACTTTGCCAAGGAATCGTAGAAGTCTCTTCGCGCTATAACAGGCTCGCCGAAGATTTAAATAAATACTATGACAACCCGTACAACAATAGTAAGGCCTTCCTCAGAAGACAGTATTTCAGTAATGTTTGGAAAGGCACCGGAACTATTGTTGGATTGATCGTCCTGTTCATCACTTTGGGAAACTTTGTTCGATCTTTTTTTTAGTACTCAAAGGTTCGATTGCTTCAGTGTCTGTACAATTCCTCCTTTCCTTTTCTGTAGCTAATAATTTTTACTTCACTTGTTTGATTGTAAGAATAATCATCAGTATTGTACTTTGTTGTAATCAACTTTAAGGAATATTATCTAGTGTGTCTATGTATTTTTGTGTCTATCTATCTACCTATCCATCCATCAACTACTGATTATGAGATATATACTGATGATGGATTCCTATGTGGCGTTTGAGATCCTCCTAGATGGACAGACAAGCAGGGACGATAAGCAGACGAGCACCAGACGAGCAGCTGATAACATTGCACAAAGCGTGTGAACCACCATCGGAATCTATGACGATCCTTGTCGGTGGATCTTCATCAAACAATATTTTTCGTTGCCGGACTAGAACATGCGAACTCCAAACAACCACGAAACAGATAATACAACCATTAAACGTTCATGCATGCCCAAGATTTGATATAAAGTCATCATATCACTATGGGTCCCACGGACCAGCTGGCGGCCAGAAACTTGAAGTTCAGTAAATTCTGATTTCACAATGGATAATTGGAAGCCTGGTTTTGTCCCAAAGATTAATGTTTTTTTTTTTTTTAATACTCGTGCTTTTGCCAGGATTATATATATTACGTCATATTTCGTGGCAAAACTGGAATTTTTTAAACGAGAAAAAAAATATTCTACTAAATATTTGATATTATATGCTATATAAACATATGTTATATAAAGAAATTAATTTGAAATATATGTACCAACTCAAGTCAAATAAAATTAATTTAAGAATATTTTTAAAATAAAATATTACATTATAGTTGTTTTCTTCAAGATTTTATATTTTAAAACTGTTTCATAATAATTTTATTTTTAATTTCATTAAAAATATCTTTCTCAATACATATAACAAACTTTTATTTATCTATTTCTAAATCTTTCAAAAACTAGAAAAGTTCTTGATAAGAATTCTATGATGATATATAATGTATAACATATAAAATTATAGCTTAAAAGGATTGTTATAAATTAATATTGTTCTTATTGACTTGTTGTTTTGTACAAGTGAATTAAATATAAATATTAAATATTTTTTTAATTTATTTATTATATCCCTTATTTTTTTAGTTGTCATATACTTCATTTTTAATCACTAGTAAATTCATACCATCATTTTTTATATAAAATTCATAACAAAATACTTATCAATTCATTAAAACTCATTTCAATTTATATCCATTAGTATATAATATTACCCATACACATATTAATTCAGTAAACCCATAAATTATTATAAATCCAAATATTTTTAATAACTAATTATAAAAAAAATAAAACTAAAATTAGATAATGAAATAAATAAAAAGATGAAGGAAACTTTCCTAAAACATGAAGTATAAGATGTCAACCAATTAATAGTTTAGGGTTTGAAAAGAAATTTTGTAGAAAAGAGAGAGACATGAACAATAGTTAAAAAAAAAAAAAGAGTTTAGATCAATTAATAACTAACAAAAAAAATTAACTCTGTAAAACTATAAAAAATACTGTGAAAAAAAATATATGGAGCAATTGCTCCCTTTTGCCCCATTTTAGCTCCTCCGGATGCCAAACCTTTTGATGGAGGAGCAAATAAAAGAATTCGAAGCAGTTAAAAATCAATATTGATTTCATAAAGGGAACCAAGATTATTTCATGTAAAAATAAACCATATCAATCTTAGGTCTTATCTAGAAAGGTGTTCTTTGTTTTAAGAAGAGAGATTTCCATGTTTAAAGATACTCGTGATCTTCAATTAAAGTTGATGCATGGATTGCAGTGAGCACAAAATACATGGATACCATTGAAAATACTGTTATCGCATGTTCAACTTTTGCAATGCACAATTTAAATTTTTAAAAATCCTTATTATATTAATATTTTAATATAAAAATACTTAAAAGAAAAAAGAAGATTAAGGCTGTTTGTCTGCGGAAAATTATTTTTTAAAAAAATTATTTTTTAATGGTGGATAGTATTATAGAAAATAAATTAAAAAATGCTAAAAAGTTATTTTTTTGAAAAATAAATTTCTAAAAAGTGAATTATAAAAAAATTAACTAATATATAAAAATATTAAATATAAATATTTAATCACTTACAATAAAAGAATAAAATCTAAAAAATATAATGATAAAAAAAATTAATATATCCTATATTTCTATATAACTTATTTTATAAAATATAACTATATATTATTTAAAAAAATTCTTATTTTTATTTTATATTTTATATTCTCGTCTCCCTTATATTCATTTTATCTTCTATGTGAATAAAATTTTTACTATTTTATTTGTTATTACCAAAGCACTAGGGAATAAAAATAATTAAAAAAACAAGGAAAATGAAAGTGAAGGAGACTGCACACGTTTTTTGCTTGTCATAATAGTTGGGCTTCTTGTGAGATCTTGATTGCTTGTGCCTACAAGGATTTATTCATCAATTCACAATTTTATGTTTTTTCATAATAGTTATACGGTCCAATGGACAATGGGGTATTTTGATTAAAAAAACAGAAAAAAAGCTACTCAAATTTGCGTTCCACACGTCAATTGCTTTACTTTTTTCTAGCGGCGCATGCAGCTGATTTTAATAGTCGAAACTATTATTCTGTCGTGTTATTCAATTTTTTTAATATTATCTTTCTCCTTAGATAATTTATGTGTCGATATCTATTTTTTTCTTTCTATTTTTTTTATCAAAATTCATATTCGTCCTTTTAGATTTTCATATCAGCCCTTTAATTTATTTATTTTTAGATTTGAATTCTTTTTTATTTTTTTATTTTAATTACCTTTAAAATTAGATTTTTTTCAATTTCATCTTCCTTCAATTTTTTAGTTTGTTAGATTTAGTTTTCGATCTTTTTATTATTTTTGAATTTGATTTTTTCTTAATTTCATCCTCCTTTATTTATTTTTATTTTTTTTAATTTGATATTTATTTTTTTTATTGCTATTTTTTTCTTAGTAAACTTTTCAGATGAAGAATTTTTTTATTTTATTTTTTAATATTAAAACAGTTGAAAATTTATTTTTTTTAATTGAACCCAAATCTGAATTAACTCAGAATAATTGAAACATGTTAAGTAAAAAAAATCTCCTTTAATGGACTTTGTATTATATTTTGTGATAGTCTATCTTAAATAATTAAATTTTTAACTTCCAAGGTAAGTATATTCCACTTTTAATTTGACTTTAAATGCTAGTAACCATGTTTTTCATTAAATTTTCAACAGTTAAAACATGTCATATCATTAAATCATTAAAAACAATGTCCCCTTCTTAATAAAACCAGCTAGGTTCCTTCCTCTTCACCTTTCTTGTTTCAGCGAGCTCTTTCTATTTATGTAAAAATGGTATAGGTGTTTTTATTTTACAAACTATAGAAAGAAGAAATAGTTATCAATGAATTAGAGTTAGGTACAATACTTTGACCAAGAAAAATGAGTTTTTATTAGAGTTTTTATTAGTTTATAATTTTTTTTTGGTATAAAGAATGAAAAACCAATATTTGAAATTAAAGTTGTAAACTTTTGATGGATTTTCTTGTTGATTAATAAAAGGAGTAAATTAGGAATTACATCTGCACGGGTACGAAGAGAGTTACAATTGACACTTTTTTTCTACTTTGATTTTTTTGTGAAGTTTTTAAATATTTTAATTAAACACAATTAAATAGCATCATAATTTGTTTTGGTGAGACTCAAAGTCGACATAAAGGAAATTTGTGTTGTTTTTCCTCTTTTTTTTTTAAATCTTGTTTCTTTTTTGAAAGAGATGGAGAAAAAGAGTCAGTTGAAAAAGATCAGTATGAATTTTTTTTTAAACAACATGACATTTCTTTTAATTATTTAACAATACTATACCTTTTTTATTAACACGAAACTGTAATTTTAAAATTTGACTAGTTAAAACATAAATATCATAAAATGTCTTGATTTCGTAAACCCTAATCTTAAAGATATTATAATTTGAATGAGATATGGTGCTTTCAAACTTAAATCTAAAAGAATTATGAAACATTTTTCAGATAGGTAAAAAGTCAATTCTCGTTACACCCTTTTTTTTTTATTAATCATAAATATTCAGGTCAGTTTATGTGCAACTCGACTAATTTCTCGAGTTCTTGAAGTTAACGATTATATAATCATTTAATAATCTTAAAATTTATAACATTCAAACTGGTAATTTTTAAAGAGTAAATTTAAAGTTTAAAAGCTACAGCCGAGTTATTACATATTTACACTCATTTTCTTAATTAATAAATAAAGAGTGAAGCCTGTAAATAAAAGGGATATAACAAAAGTGAAGAGACAGGAGAACTCATACTTATTTGAACCGAGGACTACAAGAGAGACAAAGGTCGAGGGTGAACTAGTATACCATCCAGGAAATCAGGTGCCTCCGCTTTTCAGACCAAGGTACTAGTTCTTTGCGTACTAGCTACCTTTGTCTCGTTACTGTTCATGTTCCTTAATTTGTTCCCTTAATTTTGCTTCCAAAGACAAAGAATAATTTCATGTATGATTAAATAAGTTGCCATGAGATTTTTTTAAATCGAGCCCAAGTACTACAATACTGATTATTAACTTGCTTGTTTATTTTAGTACCTTTTCCTTATGCTGCTTAATTTGAAGTTAATTTCATTACTAGTTAATTACAGTTATTTATTTGTCAAATGATCAGAAAACTTCAACAAATGGGAGAAAACGATCGATTAAAAAGCCCTTCAATTCCAATTGAAAAGCTGCGCCAAGATATTTTAATTATTATTCGAGATGACTTGGAGACTAGCTTTCGGTCTGAGCAGTGTATCTATGAAGTTCCTTTAGCATTTCGCGATCGAAAGGTAAATGCCTACACTCCTCGAGTAATCTCTATAGGTTCTATGTTGGTGGGAGAAACCACTTGTGATGGCTTTGAAACACTCAGAGGGGATAAAACACACTTTTTTATTTCAAGAACAAAGCTTACAATAACATAAACAAAAGCTTACAACAACCCCTCTCTCTTTCTCTCTTTCTCTATAGTGTTTCTCTCAATCTCTCCACACATAATTGCATAAGCTTAGCTATCTATTTATACACGAAATCAAAACAAGAAAATTCAACCTTCAAGTGTGAAGGCGGTTGTGCTCGACGGTGTGAAAGCGGCTGGCGGCTAGTGGCTGACGACCGGCGGCTGGACGGTTGAGCGGTGACAGCTGGTGGTGGTCTTCCTTAATCTTCTAGATTGAGTTTACTTTCAACAAATCTCCCTCTTAAACTCAATCGAGGGATGTCATTCCAAGCATGAATTTCAATCTGATAAATACTTCTCTTTTCAATGGCTTGGTAAAGATATCTGCAACTTGATCATCTGTCTTGCAGGATATCATCTCGACTTCTTTGTTCTTTACATGCTCTCGAATAAAGTGATGACGTGTATCAATATGTTTACTTCTTTCATGATGCACCAAGTTCTTTGCCAATGCAATCGCTGATCGATTATCGATATAAATCTCTGTAGGATTTTCTTGAGGAAATCCCAAAAACTTCAGCAAATTCCTTAACCATATTAAATGGCATATAGCTGAGTTGGCAACAACATACTCAGCTTCACAGCTTGATAATGTGACAATTGATTGCTTCTTGGATGACCATGTGAAAGATGTATCTCTTATGAAAAATACAATCCCTGTTATATTTTTTCTTTCATCCAGATTTCTACCCCAATCACTATCCAAGTAGCAGTAAGATTGAAATTTGTACTTGAGGTATAAAACATACCTTCATTTATTGTGCCTTTGATGTAGTGAAGAATTCTCTTAGCTGCATTCAAATGAGACTGGACTGGCTTCTCCATATATCTACTGATCAGTCTGACTCCGTAGAGTATATTTAGTCTGGTACATGTCAAGTACCTTAAGCTTCTTACCAAGCTTTTAAAGTAAGTTGGATCGACATTTCCAACTTTACTTTTCCTCAATTCCACTCCATTCTCAACTGGAGTTGATACCGAATTTGAGCTTTCCATCTTGAACCTTTCAAGAATATCTTTGGCATTACTATTTTGGGATACAAAAATCCCTTCTTCTTTCTGCACCACTTCTAAGCCAAGAAAATGTGTCATCAGACCAATGTCTGTCATCTCAAACTCTTGTACCCTGCTTTTCTTGAAGTCTTCGAGCATGGTAGGATTATTGTCGGTGAATATCAAGTCATCAACATATAGGCACACAAATAATATGTTGTCATCTACTTCTTTCTTCACATAAATTGCGTGTTCATATGGATATTTTTCAAATCCATTATCTTGAACATCTTGTCAATTCTAGTATTCCAAGCACGTGGAGCTTGCTTCAAACCGTAGAGGGCTTTCCTCAACTTGTATATTTTGCCTTCATTTTCAGCATCAATGTATCCAAGTAGTTGTTCAACATAGATCTCTTCTTCTAGGAAGCTATTCAGAAATGCGGACTTCACATCAAGTTAATAGATCTTCCATCTATGTTATGCTGCTAGTAAGATCATCAGTCTGATTGTCTCTAGCCGGGCTACTGGAGCAAACACTTCTCCATAGTCAATGCCTTCTCTCTGTTTGTAGTCTTTCACCACTAATCTTGCTTTGTATCTTTGCACTTCTCCTTTTGCATTCTTTTTTGTCTTATAGACCCATTTGACACCTATTGCTTTCTTGTTTTCTGGTAGATAAGTCAGCTTCCAGGTATCATTCTTCTCAATGGCATGTATTTCTTCATCCATTGCTTTTATCCACTTCTCTTCTATGATAGCTTCATTGAAGCTAAGTGGGTCGCTATCTACAAAGAAACAAAATAGAGTTGTATCTTCCATTACTTGAGTGGCGTCATATAGCTCTTCTAGATTTCTCATCCTCCTTGGTCCTTCTGATGAGGATGCTGATGATGGTTTTGGTAATGATGGTGTTGATGATGATTCTAACGTGTTTCTCCTATTGAATACAGGAAATCTATATACTGGACTTTGTGGCACATCTTCTGGTACTATTGGACCTTCTGCAAGTACTATTGGTACTTCTTCATCTTCAAGGATCAAATCAGTGCTGATCCATTTAACTGCTTCTTGGTCATCATTCCATTGCCAAGTTTTATCTTCTTCAAAGATAACATCTCTGCTCATAATTACCTTCTTGGTGATCGGATTATACAGCTTGTATCCCATTCTTCTCTCACCATATCTGACAAAGATGCATTTCTCGTTTTTATCATCAAGTTTGGTCCTTCTTGCATCTAGGATCTTTGCATATGCCACACAACCAAAGACTCGAAGATGAGTAACACTTGGTTTGTGACCACTCCATGCTTCATGTGGAGTTACAGCTTGCAAACTTCTGGTTGGGTAGCGATTCAGCAAATATACTACACATGATACAGCTTCAACCCAATATTGCTTGGGCAGTTTCTTTGCTTTGAGTAGACTTCTTGCCATATCAAGAATTGTTCGATTCTTCCTCTCAACTAC
The DNA here is from genome assembly GCF_000495115.2 of Populus euphratica. NCBI lineage: Eukaryota > Viridiplantae > Streptophyta > Magnoliopsida > Malpighiales > Salicaceae > Populus > Populus euphratica. The sequence continues at coordinate 359,514 of NW_011500087.1, read as the reverse complement.
ACCATTCAGCTGTGGTGTATAAGCTGGTGTTGTCTGATATCTGATGCCTTGTTGTGTATAAAAGGCTTCAAACTCATTTACTGTATATTCTCCACCTTGATCAGATCTCACGATTCTGATCTTATAGCCACTTTGCTTCTCAATAATTGCTTTAAAATCTTTAAAACAATTGAACACTACTGACTTCCTCTTCAAAAAATATACCCATGTCTTTCTGCTAAAATCATCAATGAAAGTGAGGAAGTACCTATTTTGTCCAGTCGACATAGGCTTTATAGGACCACACACATCTGTATGTACTAACTCTAGTAGCTTGTTTGCTTTCCAGTTGACTTCTTTAGCAAAATTGGATCTGTGATGTTTGCTGAGGACACAACTCTCACAAACTTCTTCTAAATGATCAATGTGGGGCATACCTTTGACCATCTTCTTTCTTGCTAGCATCTTCAGACTTATGAAATTTAGATGTCCAAGCCTTAGGTGCCGAAGTCATTCTTCACTGTTGGTGATGACACTCAAACACTTTGCTGCATCATATTAGATGTTTAAAGGAAACATCTTATTCTTGGACATTTTCACATAGGCAATTAATCTCCCATTGTAGTCTGTAATTGTCAGATGACAATTCTTCATGTAAAGTGTATAGCCTCTCTCCACAAGTTGACCTATGCTCACCAAGTTCTGCTTTATGGCTGGGACATAGTAGATATCGGCGATGTAGCTATAATTGTCATTCTTCAACTTGATTGGGATGTTGCCTTTACCTTTGAATGGAACTTTTGACGTATCTCCAAAGGTGACAAAACCTTGTATGGTCTCATCTAGATCACCAAATAAATCTTGTTGGCCACACATGTGATTGCTGGCTCCAGAATCAAGATACCAAATATTCTCTTGATTCTTGTCAAGTCCTTGCTGGACAAATAATGCAGCTGCTCCTCTACTATTGAAATCCTCTTCTTTATAGTTGACTCGCTCACGTATCTCTAGTGGAGCTTTCTTTTGACATTTAGTGTTATAGTGGCCAAATTGATTGCAATTATAACACTGAATATTCCTCTTATCACGGTTATTGTAACCGCCTCCTCTTCCTCTAGGAGGGAATGCTTGTTGTCCTCAACCTCCTCTAGTGGTGTTTTTACCACCTCTTCCTCTAAAACCTGTATTCCAAGAACCTCTACCTTGAAATCGTTGAAATCCTCCTCGTGTTTGTTGACTTCTTCCTCGAGTGGTGTATCCACTTGTTGAATTCTCCCCTTGCTCATATTTGTCTTTGAGAGACAATTTTGCTTGTAAGGCATGCTAAATTGTCTTATCTCCATTTCTTTTTACAATCTTCTGCTCACGAGCTTGCAAAGAACTCATAAGTTCATCCACTGTTAACTTGTCCACTTCTTTGGACTCTTCAATATCGACAACAACAAAATCAAATTTTGGATCTAGGGATCTCAAAATTTTCTCAGTAATTCGAGCATCTGAAAGGGCTTCTCCATTTCTTCTCATTTGATTGACTATCACCATAATTCTTGTGTGATAATCAGATATGGATTCTGAGGACTTTATTTGTAACAATTCAAATTCACCTCGTAAAGATTGTAGACGAATCTTCTTTATTCTGTCAGCACCTTTGTATTTTTGTTGGAAAGCCTCCCATATTTCTTTTGATGTTTCTGCAGAAGCAATGATTTCAAATGTCACTTTATTAAGACCTTGATAAATGATGGTCTTTGCTTTGTTGTCTTTCTTTCTATTGGTTTTGAGGACTTGCTTCTGTACCTCTCGTAAAGCATCTTTTGATTCTTTGGACTCTAGTTCATCATAACCATATTGCACAATGTCTATACACTCTTGTGAACCAAGGAATGCCTTCAATCTGATGCACTAACTATCATAGTTGTCTTTGGTTAGCTTCGGGATGAGTGTTTGTGCATTTTCTATAGTCATTTTGCTCTTTAAATGACTATATCACCTTTTAGGAGTTGAATTTGGCAAAACCGATATCGTAGATGGATCCAGAATGGTCCAAATAGTAGGGAACCAGTCTGACTTTGTAGAAAACAGGTCAACAATGGGGTGAACCGGTCCAAAAATCAATTCGGGTTGTTTGCTGGGTTGAACCGGGAATATTCCAAGGAATATTCTTTTTGACTTTAGAATATGGCTCGAAGCTTGGCTTGGCTTCAGAATATGGCTTGGATCTCGGCTCAGCTTCAGAATATGGCTCGTGGCTTGGCTCGCAGCACGGCTCAAATATGGTGCGCGTGTAGCTCAGTCGTCTTCTTCCTCGGGGAGCATGGGCTACAGTGTTGAAACTTCAGACGGAGAGTGTGGTCCACCCCATGCTCTGATTGATCTGATTTTTGCGTCATTGAGTTCGTATTGATGAGTTGTACACTTTGGAATGATCAAAACTTATTTTTGACAACTTTGAAAATTCAGATATTTCCCAAAAATACCTTTGTTTTCTGACGAACAGGGATTTGATACCAATTGTTGGTGGGAGAAACCACTTATGGTGGCTTTAAAACACTTAGAGGGGATAAAACACATTGTTTTATTTCAAGAACAAAGCTTACAATAACATAAACAAAAGCTTACAACAACCCCTCACTCTTTCTCTCTAGTGTTTTTCTCAATCTCTTCACATATAATTGCATAAGTTTAGTTATCTATTTATACACGAAATCAAAATAATAAAATTAAACCTTCAAATGTAAAGACGGTTGTGGCCGACGGTGTAAAAGCGACCGACAGCTGGATGGTTGGACGGTAAAAGCTGGTGGTTGATTTCCTTAATCTTCTAGATTGAGTTTACTTTCAGAAAAAAGTGGTGGCTATGGAAATTCAGAAACGGAGATATCTGAAAGAATTTCGTAGACTGAGAGTGCAAAGGGAGCAAGAAGGACTTTTGGAAACACTTTTGAGAACCATTTCAGGTCAAGAAGATCACATACGCCGTTGCTATGCAGCTGATTCCTCGAAGCTTGGCGGCGATCAGTTTGTGATGATGGTTCTGTTAGATGCTGTATTCATCTTCGAGCTCTTCTTGAGGAATGAAGAATACCTGGGCGATACAGGCAAATATCAAGACGATTTTATAATAGGCCAGCCCTGGTTGAGAGCTGCGATTCGACGAGACTTGATATTGCTTGAAAATCAGCTGCCATTCTCTACTCTCAATGAATTATATGATTGTGCAATGAGCGAGACCGCTTGCAAATCTTTCATGTACCTTTCCTGCCGGTACTTTGATAAGTACAAAAAGAATTCCGAGCCCAGCAAAAAAATACTACATTTCACAGATTTGGTGAGATGTTTTCTATCATTCAAGCACCCGGATTTAAAAATTGACAAGGCAGAACCGATAAAAACTCTTTACAGCGCAACAATGCTGCATCAGGCAGGAATTAAGTTCAAGCCATTGCCGAATGTATCCCTGCTTGACATTAGAGCCTGGAAACCTCTCTCGAAAGTTCAGACACCGCTTTCAGATAAGAAAGGTAAGTTACTTATGCCTTCCCTTGAAATCGACAACAATACCGAATGTCTCCTCCGAAACCTCATTGCGTTGGAGCAGTTACATTATCCAGGAGAAGAGTACATTTGCCGTTATGTTAAGCTACTAGATTTTCTGGTGGATCTTGAAAACGATGTGGATTTGCTCATTGAAAATAAAGTTATTGTTAGCAAGCTAGGTGACAGTAAAGCGGTGGCGGAGCTTATTAACGAACTTAGTCGGGAAATGGTAGAAGTTTCATCCGCTTATG
>NW_011500087.1:339985-353019 GCF_000495115.2 Populus euphratica | reverse complement strand
TTTTAATTTTTTTATTTAAAATTAATATTTTTATTTTCAGATAGTGCATGCAGCTTTATACTCATCCGAAGCTCTTCATTCTTCATCATTCGTGCCTTGAAAATTGGAGTTTCTTCGTCACGGCATAAGGTTTTTGAAGCCTGGGGCCTCTGGTGGCATTCTAGAAATGTGATTACAAGAATGCACAGACCACTAGGGCATTGTATGGAAACACTTGGCTAAGCATGTATCTTATTTTATGATATATATTTGGGTATTGATTATGGATGGAAATTACTTGATTATTCTATTCACATGGCATCAACACATTAGAGAATCCAATCAACCAAACAAGAGAATAATTGCTGCGAGGTAGTAATCATGGAGAATAAAGAAGAAGTTCAAATTTTATTTATTCCTTGTGGGAAGACATGCTTTGGTTGTCGAATAATCGATTCAAACCAAGAGTGGAAAAAAGCAGAACGAAGATCAGATTCTTTGTTGTGGCAGAAAACAAAAGGAAAGTAAAGGAACCTTTTTCGTGTCCTTCTATTCCTTTCAAATTATGACGGTCCACAAGTTTTTCTAGCTTATGGTCGTATAAATATTGTTATTAAACTTTGAATAGGAATCAACTTGTTGCTTCGATGCTTTACTATATTTGAGTTTCATTTTACATTATTTAATATTGACTCAGTTAAATATAATTAATTTTAATTAACATGATCACTGAATAATTTCAAACTCTAAACTAAACCAGACCTCAAATAAAATCTAAAAATTATAATTATATATTCCTACAACTGTTTGACTTAAATAGTACATACAAGGATCAATAATAATTGATAGAGAATTTGTTTTTCAAGGACCCCAAGATATTAGAATCCCTATTTGGATTGAATTAAAATTTGGAATTGAAACAAATATATTGACAATAAAGAAACAAAGAAAGGGTAAAAATGGTTAAGTTTAGAATGATCAGATTAAGATTTGTTTTCAAGGATATAATAAAATATTTTGCTATATTTATGTGTGTGTTGGATGTTAATTTCAAATTGGAAATCATCGAATATAAAGCCCTTTCACAAAAATTATATTTGCATTATTACTTAAACGAGTATTAGTGAGATTCGATTCAAGAGATTAATCAAAAGATCCACTTGAACACCTTAAAATTAGTGATGATAAAAAAAATAGTTTATTTATAATATTTATATTATTTGACCTACTTAACCAGATAAAGCTAGCATGGTGTTTTCGGACATGGATATAAAGAAATTATAAAATATTTTTCAGGTAAGTGAAAGAGGCTAACTGCCGTTACACTCATTTCCAAAAAAATTTTATGGTTGTTAACTGTATTTGTCTGTATTATTTTATAAATATTTTTATTAATCCTTTTAAATTTTAAAATTAATAATTATATAAAATTTTATTTTTTAAAAAATTTATGAAATTTGAATTAATAATCTTCAACTAATAAACTCAGAGTTTAACTAATTAAGCTACTCCTATTAAAGCTATTACACCCTTGATTAATAAATAAAAAGTGAATTAAACTTGAATATTGCATATAAACAAAGGGGATATAACGAGAGTGAAGAGACAGGAGAACTCATACCCACCTCTACTGAGGAGTACAAGAGAGACAAAGGTCGAGGGTGAATTAGTATAGCATTCAGGAAATCAAGAGCCTCCGCTTTTCAGACCAAGGTACTAAGGTTCTTTTCATTTATGATTAAATAAGTTGCCATGAGATTTTTTTAAATCGAACCCCAAGTACGGCAATACTGATTATTAACATTGCTTGTAATTTATTTGAGTACCTTTTCCTTCAGATGCTAAATTTGAAGTTAATTTCATTACTAGTTAATTACAGTTATTTATTTGTCAAATGATCAGAAAACTTCAACAAATGGGAGAAAACGATCGATTAAAAAGCCCTTCAATTCCAATTGAAAAGCTGCGCCAAGATATTTTAATTATTATTCGAGATGACTTGGAGACTAGCTTTCGGTCTGAGCAGTGTATCTATGAAGTTCCTTCAGCACTTCGTGATCGAAAGGAAGATGCCTACACTCCTCGAGTAATCTCTATAGGCCCTATTCATCATTATAGCGAAAAATTGGTGGCTATGGAAATTCAGAAACGGAGATATCTGAAAGAATTTTGTAGACTGAGGGTGCAAAGGGAGCAAGAAGAACGTTTGGAAATGTTGGGTATGCGACCAAAGTCCCACATTGGTTAAAAATGAGGAGGATCAAGGGTATATAAAGATGAACAAATATCTTTATATGATATTGTCCACTTTAGGCCTAAGCCCTTATCATTTATCCATCCACTTTTGAGAACCATTTCAGGTCAAGAAGATCACATACGCCGTTGCTATGCAGCTGATTCCTCGAAGCTTAGCGGCGATCAGTTTGTGATGATGGTTCTGTTAGATGCTGTATTCATCTTCGAGCTCTTCTTGAGGAATGAAGAATACCTGGGTGATAGCAGCAAATATCAAGACGATTTTATAATAGGCCAACCCTGGTTGAGAGCTGCGATTCGAAGAGACTTGATATTGCTTGAAAATCAGCTGCCATTCTCTACTCTCAATGAATTATATGATTGTGCGATGAGCACGACCGATTGCAAACCTTTCATGTACCTTTCCTTCCGGTACTTTGATAAGTACAGAAAGACATCCGAGCCCAGCCAAAAAATACTACATTTCACAGATTTGGTGAGATGTTTTCTATCATTCAAGCACCCGGATTTAAAAATTGACAAGGCAGAACCGATAAAAACTCTTTACAGCGCAACAATGCTGCATCAGGCAGGAATTAAGTTCAAGCCATTGCCGAATGTATCCCTGCTTGACATTAGAGCCTGGAAACCTCTCTCGAAAGTTCAGACACCGCTTTCAGATAAGAAAGGTAAGTTACTTATGCCTTCCCTTGAAATCGACAACAATACCGAATGTCTCCTCCGAAACCTCATTGCGTTGGAGCAGTTACATTATCCAGGAGAAGAGTACATTTGCCGTTATGTTAAGCTACTAGATTTTCTGGTGGATCTTGAAAACGATGTGGATTTGCTCATTGAAAATAAAGTTATTGTTAGCAAGCTAGGTGACAGTAAAGCGGTGGCGGAGCTTATTAACGGACTTTGTCGGGAAATGGTAGAAGTTTCTTCCACTTTTGACCCTCTGTCCAAACTGCTGAATGATTACTATGAGAGCTCCTGGAATAAAAACAAGGCGTACTTGGTAAGTGTGTACTTCAAAAATATTTGGACAGGAACTGGAACTGTTGTTGGATCTCTCTTCCCGCTCGTCACCTTGACACGGTTTATCCTATACCTTCTACGTTATTAGGTCACTACGTTTTCTGGGAAAAGAGTGGTTTGAAGCTTCTAACATATATAGTTTATCACTGCTGTTAATCGTAACGTGTGTTGCTCCAGTGCTTGTAGATTTTGTTTTTCGTTTGATGTTATGAAGTTTCGTCATTCGTGCTGTAATTCTTGTACTTCATGGTTAATCAATTATGGTTTGCACCAAATGTCTACAGCTTGACTTATTAAGAATTTTACCCTCAGTTTTTTGCTCTCTGTGTTGTCAACGGCGCAGAAAACAAATGGTGAGCGGCCCATGAAAACGAGCAAAACCAAGAAGGAGCTCAAGTTGCACAGTTGGACAGCTTCTCTTTAATTTTAATAGAGGTTCTAATTTAGTTGATCAATCAATGGCATTGGTTAATTTAAGAAAAAATACAAATCTTATATTTATTTAATTATATCAATTATACAATCCATCATATATATATATATATATATATATATATATATATATATTAATACATGCTCTGCATAAGATTAATATTAATTTTTAAAAAAATATAAAATAATTATTAAAAATATAGAAAATATTTTAGTTTATTGAGTCTGTGATCATGCAATATCCAAGAGTTTTGAATTTGGTGACATATCAAGTCAAGCGACTTAGAACTAGAAGCATGTTTATGAAGTTTTTATGTGTGTTAACTAGTAGAGGAAGGGAAGTATTTATTTAAGTGTATCACAAATACATATTTGTTGGTATTTTAAAAATGCTTTAAAATTTAAAAAAAATGGTAATTTAATTGTTAAAATTAAAAAAATTATTTCAATATATTTTAAAATAAAAAATAATTTTTAAAAAATACTTCAAAGCTCCAAAATAATTCCTAATTTCCATTATATATATATATATATATTTAAAAAAAGACAAGCTGGACTTACAAGCCCATTATAGTTGGGCTGGGCTTGGTGTGGTGGTTTAGTCAGTCCCCCACATTTTTTTGCATTTAATTTTTTTTTTTTTGCGATTCATTGATTTTTTTTCTTTTTTATTGGGAAAAAATTAGGTGACAGATAGATGATGTGGAATGTGACCAGGCAGGCAGGAAGAGAATTTTTCTGGAGGATTAAGAAATCACAGTTCGAATTTGAATAGTATTGCTGTGGTTAGAAGTGATCCAGGTGATGAATCTTTGCCTAGTCAAGCAGGTTATTGTCAACCTGCAGATTGAATTTGATGATGGGCCTTACATGTTCTGAACACCATTTGGGCTCTCGAGATATGGGCCGTTCAATTCAATCTGTGATAATGTTACATCTAGAAGAACAAGGGAAGGAAAGCTGCAGTGTGCGAGCCCAGCATGTTATGTTACTCGTAGGAAGAGAGCAGAAGGTTAAAGTCCTGGATAATCAAGGAGAAAGAGGAGTGACTGATGGGGAAATTAGTGAGGATTCTATGGACGGTGGTGCTATTGTGATGGCGAACAACAGAATTTCGTGGCTGTTTCTCTTTGCGAACTGATCTAAAAGCAAGGACAAGGTAGAAGCTGAGGCGCATAAAACTTTGGCTGTAGGAGTGGAAATCTGTGTTCATAACAGCGATGGAGATTCTTTGGTGGCTTGACATATTTGGTAAAAAGTAGCTAGAGAAGAAAGGGACTGGGACCGAACTCACTAGGTTCTTGATCGGTAAGGATTTCTAAGCCAAACGAACCTCCCGGTTGCCATCAAATCAAGATTTGTTTTCTGTTGCAGCTGATAGAATCAAGGTTTTTTCTCTTGTTTTTTCTTTACGAGGTATTCTGTGTGGATTAGTATCCTCAGGCATAACATAAGCTGTAGGTTTTCCAACCTTGTTGCTCTTTAATTCTTCCGGAAATGCTAACACTTTCTTCTTATAAATATGTGAAGAGCAACTGTTTCCTGATCATTTCAACTTGAAATCAATTGCTCCCAATGATTTTTTTTTCATTTAGTAACCTTTTTATTTTTATTTCTTTTAGTAAATCTTTTTGAGACAAGAGAACTAAGAAAAACCCAAGAACCCTTTTCCGTAGGATAAGAATCCATCGCGGTATGGTGCTCTCAAAGAAGCTTCAAATTAAATGGCCATTGCAATTTGTACAAGGGTGAAACAATTTGTACAAGGGTGAAAAGAACTGGCCTGGGAGGAATAGTGGATGCTCTTCAATAAAATACCACATAAAATTATATACAATCCTAGACCAAGTAAAGAGTAAAGACTAAAAAGTAGCCAATATCTTTTTAGCAATGCATAGATTAGACGAGGACCATTCTAACTTTAGTTCTTTGCTCCTCCATGCAGTGATGCGGATAAGGAATTCAAGAGGTGAATTCACAGAAAATACGAGCCTTTTCTAGTCAGAACAGGAAATGCTTTAGCAGCTGAAATGGGCCAAATTTATTAAAAGCCCTACTCCTTTTAGGCCAGGCAAACGTCTCTGATGGGAAAGAAGAAGGTACTGTCATTTCACTTCTACCTCGTAAGAGGTAAAAACTGATAAAGACAGCTTTCCACGTCCATGTTTTGGCCACAACCTCATAGTGACCTGAGATGAAATAAACTTCGTACCTAAACCATGTGTGAGACCTGCCTCGAACAACCTGAGAAGTGAGTGGTAGTTATCTACCACTGAATAGAATGTGTCTTCATAACTACCAAAACTTTCTGTCGAAGTAGACAAAGCTGTCATCAATAGTTGTACTAAAGACAAATGATCAATCCTTGTCTGCATTATGTATGGAAAATGCCAATACCTCTAGCGTGGCCAGCATGCAAATTGAAGTCAAGGGACATGATTGCTGATACAGTCTTGCAGATCCTGATTTTTTTAAAACTTGTGGTTCAAATTTCATCTTCTCATATACAGTTACTCGTCACGTGAATGTCAGTGCTACACTACTTTGTTTTGGAAGCAACTTCAAGACTCTCTGGGCTTAAAAATAATTGAATTTTCTTACCCCAAAGTTGGTTGATGCTCTTGATGATGTTGAATTGTCCTAGCGTTGGGCCATGAAACATTGAAAAGAGAAGCTAGCAGCCCCAACACTCATAAAGGACTTCACCTAGATGATGTGAAATGTTAGCATCATTCATTCTCATATACAGCCTCCTTGTGATAATTTATTCATTAAAGTGCACAAAATTCTCCATTTAGATCCTCTAGAATCTCTCTAAAATTGATTTCAACCAACTAATTATCATTAATCTTAAACTAATTGGAGCACGTTAGGTAAAAAAATCCTGCAATAGCCTGTACGAACCTAAAACTATAATTTGCAGGTTCACCAGCAACTAAAACTTATCAAATCTTTCATGCCAAATTCAATTATATTATAAAATTCACAACTCCATGTGAGATAAGTGCAATTTGATGCTAGGAAATACAGCTATAAACAGCACAATAATATAGTGCATGTATCGAGCCCAAAAAAAAAAAAAGCCTCCTTCAGCAAGAAAACCTTGCAGTGGAAACAAAATGAATTATGATTGATTATAAGGTTGGTTATGATCATATGCAATTATTCAAGGAAAAGATGATGCAGCCGTATAAAGTGAATCTTCGTGTTCATCGTTTACATTTGCAAGAGGAAAGTAAAGGGACATTGGAGTTGGTGGGAAATAGTTTACAGCATGATATTCAAATAGTTGTGATAATCTCTTACTAGTTTCGAACCCGTTGCCTTCAGTATTCCCAACCACCTCCTCCTAGGAGGTCCATGACCAGCCAATAACTTAGAAACCAACCTACCACCCATTCTATAAAACGCGTTGAATAAAATTATGCTTCTTTATAGATTCATTGTTGTAATTGGTACAAAATATATGGTATGTTATTATTTTTTATTAATCGGATATAATGTGTTTCTTTTTTGGGTTATAATGAGAATAATATTAATCATTCTTAATCTCTAATTAAATATCCTCTAGCCACTCCCTTCATGAATTGAACTTGGAGAGCTTATAAAAATATAAAATTAAAATTCTAATTTTAACTATGGATGTGTTCATTTAAACATAATAAATTGTTGGTGTAACACCTAGTTCAATTCTATTTCTTAATCAACTTTTGTCTTCCTATTTATAGATAAAAGGGAATAGTAGTCTCTAGTGCCAACCCATTAATTTTGAAGTACTTGTTTGGAATTATTTTTTTCTTGCTATGTTGCGTTTTAAATTAATTTCTAGTCTCATTTTTTTCATTACTAGGAGTCCTCCACCATTTTATCAGTATTTTTAGGCTATTTTTAATATTCATGTGACAAGGTATGAAGCGGTTTGTGTTTTATTCTCATTAAATATTTAAAAGTGTTTGATTAATGGGTTATACTAAAAACTTTTTAAAATAACATTGGTCAAGAAAAATCTATGATTTAAATTTTATTTTTTATATAGCAACCATAAAATACATCTATATACCAATCTCGCACTTGTAATCTTATACCGAGGCCAACCTTGACTTCTTGGCTCATACCAAAATATACAAACACATGCACTCAAAGGGCAGAGTACCTCTGTCAAGAAAATTATCATAGCTTTAAACAACAACTTCTGGCTGCTATACCTCACTGACGGGTCCATGCCCTACGCAAGACCCCCACATGTGCAATGCAATCCAACAACACGCCAAGCAGCAAATAAAATATACGTCATGGCTTGGCTCCTTTGCCTGTGCTTTGACCCCTGGAATCTGTGAAGGAGTACAAAACTGAGGACTTCTCACCAAATGAAACGGCCGGTCAATATGATTTTCTTTAAGATGAGCTTCATCAATGGCCTCCATGGGGCCATTTTCTTTTGCAATCGAAGGAATTTATATAACAAGATCAAGCCAAAAGGGTTCATGAATCAGGTCCGTTGACCATGCATGTTGTAAGATCTGAGCTTTCAATCTTGCCGACCCAGCTAATAGTTACAGGATCATGACCACTAACCTCATAACACGATCCATTTTCAGCTAATTATCGTGTCTCTTCCTTGCATGTATCTCCTTCTATCTATAAAATAATAGGAGAGTTGGCACTGATCTGCTCCGAGAAGCCGCGTTTGGTTAGTCTAATTATTGCTTTCAATAATCCTAATAGCAAAGATCATGGCTTGGTTATGTGGATATAATTAATTGGAGTCAATTGGTTGATTGAATTGCAAAATATTAGATATTATAAGAAATGGAATACGTGCAATGGAGGCGATCCTTGTTTGCTTCTACAAGTGCAAGTGACAAAATAGCGAGCCATGAAAAATTGAATATTACACTAATATTATATCACCAAGCAAATGCAACCGTGCAAGCTGTTCTAGATTATCTTCAATATTACAATTTTTTTTAGAAATATTTGTATATTTTACGTTGCGATGAGTTAATGTACTTAGAAAGAAAAAAAGATGTGAAAGCTCTCATCTATGTAGGCATTGACGTTAATTTACTATAGTTATTTGGTGAGAATGTTTTACTTTGTCACTCTTGATGAGGAAAAACCAAATAAAAACACCGCAAGAAGCTCACCAAGAGTTGCATTCAGTTTGCCTATGATTAGAATCACGCGCATTTATGTTTTTAATTCTCACTTTAGGAAAGTTTATTTTATTTTTTATGATTAAATTACACAAAAAAGAAACATTTTAATTATTTAATTTCTTTGCAAAAAGAGTTGAAGTGACTCATAATTTAAAATTATTATAACAATCGTGCTCTTTTTTGTGTCCATTGTTTAGCACTGCAAGCCCATTGTTACCCTCTTTCTTTTCAAGTTTTCTTTATGTAAACGGGAAGTTAATTAAAGCACCAAGGGGCAAAGGTGGGCAAAGGTGAGCCCTTTGTTAACTGTGAAACCATTTAGTATAGTGTGCATGACAGGGTAGATTTAACCGGTTCTACATTAATTATAGTAAATATGCTAGAGGTTATAATCTTCTAATAATTTTTATTAGTTCTAATCACAGAAGATGAGGGAATTAAGCAACTTGTATTGGCCTTGATCAGTGAATAATAATATAAAAAAAACAACGCAAGCAGCGGTTTTACGTGGGGGAAATGTTGTGGGGAAGGATTAAAGCATAACACACATCGATCCTGACAAATAAAAAAAAAGAAGTTGAAAAAAATCTTCATTTTTTATTGCTCAAGAGCTAAGTCCTGAGAGCCCACTGTCCCTTTGCGGACACTTCACGATTTTGTGCCCCCTGAGATTGTATTAAACAATAACCAAGATGCTATTCCTTTATTAAACAAGTGATTCTTCTGTTTCTGTTCATGCAGCTATATAGTGGACAAGCAATTGCTCCCAGCTTATTACCAAAAAAATAAAATTAGGGTTTAGAATATTAATTAAGATATATCTGGACTAGCTAGTTCTTCAGTTGTCATGAGATAAAATATTAGGATGACAATGCCTCGTGTACTTTGTCTTTTAAAATCCACGAAAGATATGTTTTCCTTGATTCCTTGAGCTTGGTGATTTAAAAAGGGCATTGTTTACAACGGATCCAACTTCTTCTTTGTTCTTATTGCTCCTTGAATATGATGACATTAATAAACTATAGTTTGCGGAGCTTACAAAATGGGCTACGCTCCAAACCCTTTCTCTTCCTTTTCTTTCATTTACCTTCTTTGTTTATTCCTCGATGATAGACATGTAAAGAAATTTTTTTTAGATGCTTGGTTAAGGAGACATGACCTAAGTTAGGTTTGGTTCGGCTTATTTCCCTAGCCAAACTATAACTAGGTTCGTGAGTCTAATAAAATTAATTTCACCTTCTACTCACGCAAGAAAATGTGCATTGATAGGGGATGAAATATTAATTATTTTCCAACGACGTCATGATTGAACTTCAGGGTTACTAAATTCGAATGGGAAAAGGCTCGGGTCTTACCCTTCAAGGGCAGACGTGCTTTTAGGGTATCCAAAAAAGGAAGTTCACCCGAGAAAAATTTGTGTGGGAGAATAAGAAGAAAAACATCGAAACAAAATCTTTATTAAAAAAAAATCACAAGTTTTTATTGAGTTGTTCAAATTATGGATTAATTTAATTTTTTTTCAAATCCCAAATTAATTTGTAAAATTGATCCAAGTTTGGTGAGTATAAACAAGACTTTTCATCAATAAATAAAGAATAATGTACATAATGCTAATAATTAACTTTATTTTTAGAATATGTTAATTCATAAAGTTATAGTAATATTTTTCAGTGTTATTCTGTGGTCACTATATAAAATTGAAGGTTTACTCCTTAAATTATGATTTGATTATGAAAAGACTTGCTAATGTTAAAGCATTATGCTAATTATTTGTGGGTGAATTTGGTGGTGATGTGATATGTGTCATGCTTTCAACCTCTGATAACTAAATTATCCAATGGCTGAAAAAGGATCATTCCCGACAAATTAAGATTCTGGGGGGAATTAAAAATAATTTTATAATTTTAATATCTTGTTTTTATTAATATCCGTGGCTTAAAGGAAGATGCTTAAGAACACTATCGGCAAGGTTGGAGGCATGCTAAGGGCTTTGAATAGATTTTAGCTTACATTAAGATTTAAAAGATTTATATGAAATTTTCTAATATAATATTTTAATTTGGATTAAAATTTCAGAATTTTAAAAAAATTTATAAATTTAATAAAAAATCATAATTTGATCAATTTTACGTTATTGGATATAATTTTCAATACAACCATTAAATTGAAATGAAATTTTACAAGAAATCTTAAAATATATTAAATAAAATTTGATTAAAATTTTAGGATGAACAGAGCTTGGTAGTGCTAATAAAAAAACCGTCAAATAAAATAAAATGACTTATTAAGAGTAAAATGATTATTTGTCATTAAAAAATAAAATAAATCAGTTCTTCCTTCTTTTTATATGTCGCTAACTAGGCAAAAGCAGAATATGAAAAGAAAGAAAAGAAAAGATAAAAGAGAAAGAGAAAAGGTAATGGAAAAACATTAAAAAAAAATCTAAGAAAACAAATAAAAAATAAAAGAATAACTTTGTAAACTTATAAAGTCCAACTTATAAAACACTAATCTAAAGAAGAATTAAGTGAAGGAAAGAGGAATTAAGAGAGGCAAAAAATTTAATTTTCTTTTCTAGTTGACATGAGATTATTATTTTATCTCGGTTGAGGAGTTGTTACAATATCAATTCAGATTCGATTATAAATAAATTATATTATATAAAACATTAAAGGATGTAACTTCAATAGTGAGTTTATTTTTATTTTTATTTCAATTTTATATATTTTCAAATTTATTTTTTAATATATTTGAATCAAAATTTAATTGTTAACTTCAAAAAATTATACACATGAGTTAATAATTAATCTTAAAAGAATTTATACATTTTTTAATAGTAAAAATTCCTAGCTCCACTCTTAACTATCAATGCTATCTATTTTTAAAAGTAGTAAGTTATAATTTCTCGAGATATAGCTAATGTGAAAATAATAATTTATTTATATCCATCCTTCTAAAAAGGCATAGAAATTCAAATCTTAGAATTAAAAAATAGAATTGCAAAACTAAGATTTGTACATGCTGCTATTACACCAAATAATTCGCCACGTCCCCTGAAAAGGATTCGTATGGTTGGTAGGTAATTAGCGTCTACACATAGCAAAGAAAATATTAATTGGCCGTGTTGTTTTTCTATGGTTTGAAATTAGTGTGTGGTTAGTGAGGCATTAAATTTTTCTATGGTTTTGACATGTCTTCCACTTCGTCGTCCTTCCTGTGGAAGCATAAAAATTGATCGCTGCGTGATTATAATTGCGGCTGCTTCATCATTCAAGATGTGACTGATTAATCTTCTGACGTAATTGAAGTTCAAAACCAGGCTAAAGCCCCAGGAATATGCAATCCAATTGATTCCTAGATAGTGATTAAAATTTAAATTAATTTGTTGTAAATTAGAGCCAACATTAAATTTTATAATGAAATTTTTTTCAGTAGGTTCTTGGCAGAATTTTTCATCATTATATTCATTGATATATATTAAAAACATTATAATAAAAAAACTAAAAAAATTATAAAATACAATGATATGTAATTTTTACTAATAGCTTTATTAACAGAATTAATCTAATAATAAAATGTATTTATAAACATGCTGATGAAAATAATTTTTCAATATAAATTAAAATTTAAAAAGGCTGATGAAAATAATTTTTCAATATAAATTGATAGAATTAAAATTTTAAAAAATAAATTATATTGTGATGAAAAATATTTTTAGTGATTAAAATTTAAATTAGTTGTAAATTAGAGTCAATATTGAAATGTTCAATGAT
Organism: Populus euphratica; assembly: GCF_000495115.2. NCBI lineage: Eukaryota > Viridiplantae > Streptophyta > Magnoliopsida > Malpighiales > Salicaceae > Populus > Populus euphratica. The sequence goes on along the minus strand of NW_011500087.1, from coordinate 340,400 downwards.
AAACAAATTGATTAAGCATGAGAAATAAAAATAATAATAACTATAATTGTACACTAATTGTAGATTCAGAGTCAAAGATTCTATCTCGCAAATTGGATTGTATAAAAAGCCAAACACACCAATTAATTTTGACTTGAATCTAATAATATTGTTCTATCCAAGTTTAATTAATAAAATAACTTAACTTGTTAAAGAGTGCTAACTTTACTAATAAATTATATATAACAAGATAAATAAGAAAACAACCTAGTGTTTCTTCTAATTTTTTATTTTTTTAAGCATATCCAGTCCAATTACGTATTACAAGATAGAAAACTAGAGGGATTTAGAAAGAAGTCTTTTTTTTTTTTGGCAGAGTCCAAACACCTGAATCTTGGCAAAAAATATAGTATTGTGGCCAATTTATGAAATAATT
>NW_011500087.1:337749-339341 GCF_000495115.2 Populus euphratica | reverse complement strand
TTAAAAAAAAAAAAAACTTTGTTGTTAATTTTGTTAAGTTTGAATAGTTAGGCTAAATTAATTAAATTATTAAAAATTAATCAAGTTAATTGAATCTGATAACATCAATGAAATTAGTGTGGATTAAGTTTCGAATCTTGAATTAATTTCTCCGATCAGCCCGTCAAACTATACTCTAATCTCTTGACTGTAGCAGTAATTGCCTCCCCTTCCAACCAAATTTCCTTTTCTTAGAAGAACTAGCCAGAAAAATTGTTTCCTCATTTTTCTTAATTGTAATTAGGTTGATGCCTAGGCTGCAACCTATATAGTTAAACCTCTTTCTTTGTTTAGGTTTTTTTTATTTATTATTCTATATATATTCTCGATTTTACCAAAAAAAATTCATAATAACTTATTTCCTTGCAACATTTTCCAAACAATCTACTTTTCTAATTTGATTTTAAAAAAGAGGCTAATATTCATTTTAGATTACAGTGATTCATGAAGAAATAGGTACTCACACTCCATATTAGAAGTTAAACCATGGTTGACATATCGCCTACAAGAGTATTTGAGAATACGGGTGACAACATATTTTTTAAATTTTAAATTTTTTATTTTAAATTAATAATTTTTTATGTTTTTAAATTATTTTGATATGTTAATATCAGTAATAATTTATTTAAAAATATATATATTAAATTATATCCGCTATATGTGTGTGTATATATATATATATATATATTTTCGTTGACGCATAATTAAATTATATATAATTTGGGAAGATATGCTTTGGTTGACACATAATATATTCAAACCATGATTGGAAAAAAGAAGAACGAAAATCAGATTCTCTGTCATGGCAGAAGACAAAATAAAAGTAAAAGAACCTTTTTTGTGTCCTTCTATTCCTCTCAAATTATGACGGTCCACAAGTTTTTCTAGCTTATGGTCGTATAAACATAGTTATTAAACTTTGAATTGGAATCAGCTTGTTGATTCGAAGCTTTGCTTGCTTTACTAGATTAGAGTTTCATTTTAAATCATTTAGATATTGATTCAGTTAAATATAATTAATTTTAATTTACATTATCATTCAATAATTTCCAACTCTAAACTAAATCAAACCTCAAATAAAATCTGAAAATTATAATTATAAATCCCTACAACTGTTTGAGTTTAATAATATATACAAGGATCAATAATAATTAATAGAGATTTTTTTAATTTTGTTTTTGAGGACCCTAAAAAAATAAAAATCCCTATCCGGATTGAACTAAAATTTGGAATTGAAACAAATATCTTGATAATAAAGAAACAAAGAAAGGGTAAAAATGACTAAATTTAGAATGATGAGATTAAGTTTTGTTTTCAAAGGCATGATAAAATATTTTGCCATATTTGTGTGTGTGTCAGATGTTAATTTCAAATTAGGATTCATCGAATATAAAGCCCTTTCACAAAAATTACATTTGTATTATTATGTTCATTATACAAAATTGCATACTTAAACGAGTATTAGTGAGGTCTAATTCAAGGGATTAATTAAAAGATCTACTTGAACATCATAAAATTAATTGTTAAAAAAATAATTTATTTATAATATTTAT
>NW_011500087.1:235513-337545 GCF_000495115.2 Populus euphratica | reverse complement strand
TTAACTTGAAAACTTATTTAAAATCTTTTAGGAATGATGATGGATAAAAATAATAATAAATAAATATTACAAATTAAATATGGGTTGGGATTTTTAAATCTCAACCCAACACTTATAGTTCAATCTGTAACTCAAATTCTTAATATAAATAATAGTTTTTTTTTTCTCTTTTATCTTTCTACTCACAATCTCACCATCTATTTCTCATTCCCTTTTCTTTATTTTTCTTTTCCATATAAATTATAATTGTTTCTTTTAAAGTTTAATATGTTAAAGTGATAATACATTTTACAATTTTTAATTTTTTTATGTTTGGTAACTAAGACATCATAAGAAATAAATGAATATTTCAAAAATTCAGATTGAATTTTTATTTTCTTAATGAAATCACATGTTAAAGTACTAAATAATCTCTTCCTGCTAATTTGTTTTTATATTATATTGCACCTTAATTGTTTGATAAAATATTTGATTATAATTTTTATTTTGTTTTGTTTTTATATGAAAATTATTATAGTTTTTATAGTGTTTCTAATATATGTATTTTCGAGTTCTTACTTGGTTCTAATAGTTGTAACCTAATATTTTTTTAAATCATCAAAGAATAAAAAAATTAATATTTTTACTCTATAAATAGCTTTAATATCCACAAAAATTTTAGCCGAAATCACCTAGGCCCAAAAGAAAATTAAATGGGTCAGATTTAAATTTTGTAAAATATCACAAATTATATTTGGGGGTTAGGTGGCAGCATGGACCTGAGCTTGTAAGAAAATAACAACTTACAAAATAATACAACCACATGTAAACCTGAAAATGAATCTTAATTCAAACCATTTTCTAGAAGTCATGATCACCATTATTAAACTTTGATAACAACTTTCAAAAAAATGGAACCATAAATTAAACTGAAAATGTATCATGATTCGAACTATTTTTTAGGAGTTATGATTATTGTTATATATTAAACTTTGTTTAGTCACGCTTTTGTAACTTTAATTAGGTTATAAAAAAATTAAAAAACTAACTTTATCTTGACTATTTTAACCTAATTAAAACCTATTAATTTGTTTTAAGAAAAAAAATTCAAATTGATATTATTTTAATATTTTAAAAAAACAAATAACTTTTATTAACCCATAACCCGGATCTTGTATCAAGCTAATCTTCAAATTAGATTTAATAACTTAAATAATATTATGATTTATTTGTTGAGTTCTATTTAACTAGTATGATTATTTATATTATTTTTTAATATATATTTTTTAAGTTTAAGGGATACTTAATTTTATTAATTAAAAAAGTTATGCTTGATTTTATTAATTGATTTTATTAATTATGATGTAGTTGTAAAATTTAATGATTATTTGATAAATAATATTATAATATTATACCAATGAATTATCTTAGTTTAAAATTTTAAATGGTTAGATAAAATTTTTAATTTATATTAATTTTTAGTTGAATGTAAATGTACATTGAACTAAATAAGTTTGGATTGGATAGTGTTGATTTTAATTAAAACTAAATCACAGGAAAAGTGTTAATATCAATCTTTTGGAGTTTGTATGCCAATAGTTTGTCTTTTTAACATTAATCAAGGTACCCTACGTAAAATAATCCGTATCTTAATAATTATTTCTTTTAATTTTCCATTGGTACCCTTATAAATGAAATCTCCCCTTTTACTTTTTGTAATGACAACCTAAATTAATAATCCATGATCGCATTATTTGTCACTAGAGATAATAATAGAAATTCATGGTTCGAGGTTTTATTATGCCCGTATCTATACCCAAAATCAAAACTACAAACAAATTTATATATGTATCCATTATCTCGAATAAAAAGATTTAGATAATCACACTTATCTTATTCATTCGAATACCTTTTAATTAATTAATTAATTATTATATAAAACTCAACATATAATAAGAGGTAAGGGTAACATATATATATATATATATATTATTAAATGAAAAAAATTGTATATATTTTACTTGTATGTGTGTATTTATATTTATATTAATATTTTTCAATATTTATATCATATCCCCTTAATAGATAAATAAGATTTTGGATATTCAAATTCAAAGTGTAGCTATATTAAGAAAAAAAACTAACCTCGTGTTCGATTTAAATTATTATTTTTCACTTTTCAAATCATGTTATTGATTTCTGTTTATTATGTGTGTGTGTGGATTTAGAAAACATAATATCGTAGATTTACACTCAATTTTTTTCCTAAAATAAAAATAAAAAAAGGGGGGTTGAATCATCCCACTATGTCGATGGTTGTCTTCGTGCACTAGTGTCCAAACACATTTAAACAAACGACTAGATAGTGCTTAGCGGTTATGCAAGAGTTGGCGCATATTTTTTTTTTTAAAAAAAAGTATTTTAAATATTTTCATATTATTTTAATATACTAATATTAAAAATAATCTTTTAAAATAAAATTATTTTTTTAATATATTTTTAAATAAAAAATATTTTAAAAAATAATCATTACTATATTTCAAAACACCACTCTTAAATATGACGGCGACCACCTCTTACAGGTCGACGTGGGTTTAAGCTTGGCCTGAAAAAACGAGTAAATGAAAAGGCAATCACCTTGCCAAAGCTGTCTCCCTCGCTTGAAATCAATATTTCCTCAGAGATAGTTAGGGAAACAATAATGGAGGAGATTGATGTTCAGTACCACGTCGTCTACTGTCTACTCTTTACGGACCATATCTGTTTTATTTCTGCCACTAGCTTCATCACCTCTCATTCAACTCACGTCACATTGTTTTCATTGCCACCGGCAGACAAAGCTCATGTCTTTATCTCCTCGTAAAAGTCAAAAGACAAATTCATGAACAAATTATTACAAATTCACTCAATTAGAAGCTTTCATTACCAGCATTAACATCTTTATGTGATTGTTCCATCATGCATTTTACCATCATAATTTTGAATAACAGGAGATCACCATAATTATTTAAAAGTAAAATAATAATGAGATTTATTGCAAGTTAAAACTTTTAAAAACTAAGAATAATATTGTAAAACATTTAAAATATTCATTTTTATTCATTCAAATTGCACTTATCAAAAAGCTATTTTAACCATTTATATAAAAAAAATTATAAAATCTTAGTAATGCTGAATATATAGGACAATTTAAAAAATATCCCATTTAAATAGGGAAAACTTAAAAGCATGAAATTTTCTGGTTGTATTTCGTTAAAGATAAATATGTCACTTCTCTAAAAAAATTAATTCAAATTCAAGATTTTATCCTTAAATAAATCTTCTTCTTATCACTTGAACCAGTCCTTGAATTTTAATTTATTATCACACAATTTATATTCGCCACACAAAGGATTATGAAAGAGAAGGCACATTTGGATAGGATAAAGGCAAGGTCATTTTCTTATCCTCCAATAATAACATGAAATATGGTCAAAAACCAACTAAAGTCTATCAATCTATTAACAATAATTGGTTGTGAATTGTTATCGAAATTCACATCACTAATCCCCGTCAAAAACTGAGTTTTCATAAGAAAAAAAATATATAAATGCACAAGCACATCCACACACTACTACTTGAGCCCACGTTATCTACACAAATTTACAAGATATAACTCTAAAAAGTTAAATTTTAAATTTATTTTTTAATAAATATAAGTTTGAATTTTTTCATGAATACTAAAAATGTATATAATTATTAATTTTAAAATTAATAAAAATATATAACCTGACATGAATATTCATACCAATTAAAAAATTAAATAAAAACTCAATTCAATAACATCCTTATGCAAAAACTTTTTTATTAAATGTTAAAAATATTGATAAAACATCTCGGAATGGATGTTTACACACACGGTCATGTGCACACTTGTTTCATTGCATAGATGTCCAATTAAAAAATGACAGGATTAGATTTTTGCTCGAAGGGAGCATAAACGAGATTTCTCTTGGAAAGGTGACGTTCCAATGTATTATTGACATTTTGGATGCATGCCAAGGGAAAAAGACCTAGCAGAAGAGGGCGACATACCTCGTTTTCAAGCTCCGCTTGGGACCTTCCACAAGCATGGACAAGACAACGGTGTTTAAAACTATGTACGTGTCTAAAATTATAAAATTATAGAGATGGTGGTTAAGTGATAATAATTTAAAATTAAAAAATTTATATTATTTTAATTTTAAGTTTAAATTTTTAATTATTTATATAATGGTTATTAGAAATTTATATAATTATTATTTTAAAAATTTATAAAATTAATTATGATGCATACAAACTATTTGAACAATCATATTAATCTAGAAAAAAAGAAAAAAGACAACGGTGGTCAGTTATATTCCATCCTGCCAATGCCTGATTAAATTGCTCAGGTGACGAAGAGAGCTTGTTTTTATACACTTGATACTTGACAAACAGTATAATACCCCAGTATGCAACTAAATGATGGTAGCTAGTACGTAGAGGCCATAAATACTTTGGTTGCCATGAGTGGGCCATGAGACATCTTCATTATTGGTGTCGAGCATGTAAAATATGTACGGTCAAATTACTTGTCTTCATTATTTTTTTATTTAAACAATGCTTATCTTATATTTGACATCATTAGATTAAATTATTTATTTCATCTGAAAAATCCTTTTTATTAAAGAAAAATTATGTCAAAAGATAGTATAAAATATAGTATAAACTTATGTGTTTATACTTTTAAAATTTTCCTCTCATTTACTAAAAAACTCTTTAGTATCTGTCAAATGTATATTAATTATATTATAATTCACGTAACATAAATAAACATCAAACTAAATATAAAAAATGCTTGAAAAGATGGAAAAAAATCTTAAGTTTTATAAGGTTACATTGTGTGTTTTCTTTTTTAAAAATTTGGATTTCATTTAACTAGAAGCTTTATTCATTGAGAAATTATTATGATCAAAACAATTAAGTTATCATCAGTATCTAAAGTTTTATTTTGAGATATTTTATTTTTTTCATACCATTAAATGATTTCTTTTTTATATTGGAAAGTTTCATTTTGAGATATTTTATTTTTTCATGTAATTAATTTTTTGATTCATACCATTTCTCTTTTGTTTTATTTAAATCATTCTTTGATTATTATGTAACTTTCTTTATTATATTTTAATATAATTTAATTTTTTTGTTGCAATTATCAAGATATAATTAGTTAAAAAAACTTTATTTATAATTTTACAATCTAAATTTATATTATATTTTTTATATCATATCAAAAAAAAATATTTTTATCAACCTTGTACACAATTTAAGTATTTGTTCACCCATCAAAATGTAATATTTTTTGTTTGGTGTGTCGTCACTGTATTTATACACTCATTTTAATTAGTTTGGTGGTGATATTCCTCGTCGTCTGAAGAAAAAAAATATTTAAAGGTTTCTCGACACAAGTACCATGTACAAATTTACTCAGTAAATTAAACTTACAGTTGTTCTTGCGTGTTTTTCCTTTCTTTCTTTCATTCTATCGCCACAATTTCAAATAAACACTTGAGTACTCCACCATACAAACATGCTTTTACCGAACAAGTCAATGGAAGCTTGGTGGTGATATATTTCACACAAATATTAAAAGGGTAAGAAAGAACTCCTCAGAAGATGTTTGTTTTTTAAAAAATAATTTTTTAAATTTTTTTATATTTATTTGTTATTAAAAAAGTTGGTTAATAAAAAATATTTTTCGATCAACAAAAAACACTTTTCAGTCAACAAAAAATACTTTTCAGTCAACGGGAAACACTTTCTGGTCAACGAAAATATTTTTTAGTCAAAAAAAAAATTAGCTTGATTTTCAGGAAAGTATTTTTATTTTTAGCTGTGTTTATTTTTTGAAAAGCGGTTTCTGGAAAAATACTTTCCAAACTTTCTTGTACTTATTTTTCAGAAAGTGGTTTCTAAAAAGTCACTTTCCAAACTTTCTTGTATTTGTTTACTGTTAGAAAAGTTAATAAATGAAAAACACTTTCCAGTCAAAGAAAAATTTGACTTGATTTTCAGGAAAGTGTTTTCCTGAAAAATTTGGGAGGAAAACACTTTTCGGAAGTTGTGAAAAATTTAGAAATGTCATTATTTGCTGATTATATCAAATTTGATCCTCAAACTTTTGATTGCTATATATATTTTGTTTTGAATATTTATTTTTCAATTTCATTTCTTAAAATTTAATTTTTATATTAACTTTGGTCCTCATTTTTATAATTGTTATTTGCTTTTCTCCTATTATTTTTTTATTGAATTTTTTTTTCTGTCAAATTTGGTACTCATTCTTTTGATTGTTGTTTATTTTATTTGAAATACTTTATGAAATGTTAATTATTATTATTTTAATTTCTTCATCTTTTTTTTTAAATTTGATCTTTATTATTTTGATTATTATTTATTTTATTTGAGATAATTTATGAAAAAAAATTCAATTTCATTATTGTTCAACTTTTTAATTTGTAAGATTTATTCGTTATTATTTTAATAAACTTGAGAAAAATAAAATATTAATAAATTATTTTTCATAATATAACCAAACACTGAAAAGTGTTTTCCAATTTATTTTCCATAACGCTATCAAACATAAAAAAATACTTTACTTTTCAGGAATTTATTTTTCTCAAAATTCACTTTTCAAAAGAAAACAACTTTCCTGCAAACAAACGAAGCCTTAACTTAAATGCTATATTAAGTTGACAAAGTATACATCTTGTATCGCATACTGTTTTACATTATTTTCATGAAAAATAAATTTAATTTTTTAAAGTAATTTTTTCAAATAACATTTGGGCACTATTCCATAATAGAAAAGATAAAGAAAATTAAGATAAAAAAACAAATAAAAATGAAAAGAGATATAATTATATTTGATAATAGTGCACAAGATATCATAATTGTTTTTATACCATGTTAGGTTACGGCGGACAAAATAAAATAAAATAATATTATATTTAAGTATATATTATTGTCAGACTTGTATATTTTAAAAATTAATTAGATATATATTTTTTATTTTAGTTTAGTTTATATTGAGTGTTGAAATTAATAATTTTATAATAATTCTTATTATAAAACATGGACTTGCTCGATGATTTGACCCAGGGTTTGGATTAGTCTAAGTTTAAAAAGGAATTATAAAGGAATAATTGACTTAACCTAACTCAATCAAAAACCCGAATTGAATTGAGATAAAACAAAGGTCAAAGACATGTTGATTTTTTTTAAAAAAAAGGATCAGCCTAGCTTGATATTTTAAATCTATGACTTGAGTTTTATTTTAGATTTATATTATAATTGAATGTTAAAACAATGATGATAACTACTTTTAACCATATATAAACTTGGGTCATCCTAAATTGATTATTTTGACCTGTGACCAGGCTTTACTTTTAGTTGATTCTCGACTTGAATTTTAAAACTATAACAATAATTATTTTTATCCATGCATTGACCCGAGTAAGCATAAGATAACCCTCTCGACTCATGATCTTGATCGTGTCTTAAGTTGATCTCAGAGTTGGATTTTAAAATTATATTAATAACTACTTTTATTTTTATGTTGATGTGGGTTAACTGATGTCAACCTTTTAGACTAGTGATTTGGGTTTTTCTCGAAATCAATTTTCAAGTTGAGTTTGAAAACTATGATAATAACCACTTTTATGATTTTGTTGACAATGGTTGACTCTCCCAACCTATGACCCCACCCCTCACTAACTTTGAAATTGATTTTTAAAACTATGATAATAATTATTTTTGTTATTACATGATCCAAGTTAACCTTTTTGACTCATGACTCGAGTCTTACCCTTGATTGACCTTCAAATTAGGTTTTTAAGCTATTGACTCGAGTCTTACCCTTGATTGACCTTCTTTAAGCTAAGATAATTATCAATTTTATTTTTATATTGATCTAGATCAATCCTCCAAACCAATAATTCGAGTTTTGTCTCGAATTAACCTTTAAGTTGGATTTTAAAATTATGATAATAACAATTATTATACTTATATATTTGAGTTTGGTAATTTTAAAATTAAGAGTTATTTAAAATGATATTTTAGAAATAAAACATGAAAAAATATTTTATTTGGAGAAATGTCTCTTTTGTAACTCTTATTTTAAAAATATAGAAATTCACTTTAAAATTATCTTAGTAATATATTTATTTATATGCCTCTATTTTTTAATTAAATATATATATTTTTAATTATCATTATCTTTTTTATGTTGAGATAGTAACTGAATATTATCTTAAAAACACATGATAGTAAAGCAACCAAAACCATTAATTGAGTAAGTAAGGCAAAATCTATCGTTTGAGTTTAATTGAGTAAGCAGGGCCAATATGTCAGATGCATGGGTTATTAAGCCTCACGTGGCCTAACGAGTCATCCAGAGATCTGTCTAATCTACCACCCCTGGTCGAACCTGAATTTAAAAAAAAAAAAATCAATTCAGAGTTTACATGATTTGATTCAATTAAATTAACAAGTTGATTTTATGACCCCAATTATTTGATCAAAAATTAATAAATATTTAAAAAAAATATCATTTTTTTAATTGATTAAAACTAATCAGCTGAATCCATTAACTTATATAATTTAAAATTTATCGCAAGAGTTTAATTATCTGCATCAACACATTCTCCAATAAAAAATAATAATTTTAAATGATCTAAAAATAAAAAAAATTATTTTAATAAAAACATTTTAAATTATTATCATTATTATCACAATTCAAAACATATCCTTCAACCCTGAAACACTAGAAGTTTAGCAGACCGGCATGGCCCTGCCCTGTTATAGTGGGCAGCAACCACTAACGAGAACATTAGGATTCTCTTTATATACATGTGTGAGTGAAGAAAAGTCCGTACTTCTCCAGACTTCGATAACAAGGAGGCCTTATAACTTTTCTTGACAAAGCAGTGCCCTGACTTTGTCTGAATTTACTTTTAATGTCCCTTTTACTTTGTTAGCCAGCTACGTGATTGGGACGCGAGGTCGGTGGGGATCGCAGCATGTGAGTCATTATGTTTCCAGACCATGATTAAACCATTTGACCTTTTCAGATGCGGACCATTTCCGACAGGTTCATGGCTATGGTTGGTGTTGTTTAAATTATTTTTAAAATGTTTTTTATTTAAAAATATATTAAAGTAATTTTTTTATATTTTACATAGTATATCAAAATTATTCAATTTAGAAATAATAATAATAAAAACCCAACTGGGCGATACTAACAAACGGCTAAAAAGTAAAATGTGGTTCTCTTGTTTTCGTAAAAAATGAAAACATGTAATTTATTGGCTAGTTTTCAGTCTTTCAATGTAGGAATGCAGAAGGCTTTGAGTGGGAGCAAATAGTAGGGCTAATATAAATAATAAATATTTTTTTATAAAAATATACAAAGACATTAGCTTTTGTAATTATACGAGGTTTTCTTGAACTTTTAGGTAGGTTGGTAACGTGGTTGCAGTTAAAATTTTCTTGAAACCACAAATATAAACATTTAGTTAAAGAAAAAATGCAGTTTGATGCCGGTAGAATCTACCAAATATTCAGTTGTGGTAGAAGTTTTGGGGAAGCAGCATTTTGTTGCTTTTTGTGGGGAGGAACTGCTGAATATCTATGTTTCACTGTTGTATTGTTTATATAAATAGTTTTTCTATAAAAAAAATTAATGCAGTTAATTTTTTTTCCTTTCAGTAGTGAATTTTAATTTATTCATGGTGTTCATATAAATAATCTTTTTAAAAAAATCAATACAGTTAATTAATTTAACTCACACCGTTGAAATAAATATAAACAATATTTTTTATATATAAAAAATTAGTTTAAAATGAATTATATTTATTCATACTGTAATCTTAATTTTACTTCTGATAATATTTTATCTAATTTTATTATACATTCAAAAAATTATAAAAACTATAGTTATTGTCTAAATAATTTTGTATGTAGTAGAATTGTAGATAATTTTATGAAATAGTAAAAAAATATATAAAGTATGATTTGCACATTCAAAAAATTATAAAAACTATAGTTATTGTCTAAACAATTTTGTATGTAGTAGAATTGTAGATAATTTTATGAAATAGTAAAAAAATATATAAAGTATGATTTGTTTCATGATATAATAGCAATAGTTAAATTTATAATATTTAAATTTAAATTATAAATATTAATGTATATTTTTTAAATTATTTTATAACATTAATTTCAAAAGCATTCTTAACCAAACACAGTATACTATTTTTTGTTCAACCTTAATTTCAACTATAATTTTAATCAAATATATATTTTTCTAACCCGAATTTTAATCAAATATATATTTTTCCAACCCGACTTTAACTAAAAATACTTTTTATAAAATAATTTTTTTAAAATCACAACCAAACCAACCACTACAATATCAAATACACCCTTAGTTCAGTAATTTTTAGAGCCCATAGAGCAAAAAAGTTATTTTTCAAAGTAATTGTTATTTAAATATATATTAAAATAATATTAATAGTATTTTTAAAATCAAAAATCAAAAATAAAAAAATAATAATTTAAAAATAAAAAAATTCCAAAAACTTCAAAAAAAATAACAATATGATGTCGATGCCAAACATGGTCTTGCCCTCGAGCAGCTTACACGTTGCTAGAATGGCAGAGGCCACCATCACAGAAGTAGGAGATCTACTTTCCCATGAAAATCTATTAAAGTGAATTCTGCTTTCTCACTTTTGCCTCATTGAAAATCGACCTTTCCCCATGAAAACCTGTAAAAGTCAATTCTCCTTCCTCACTTTTGCCTCATTGATGGCTACTAGCATTAAACCCGTGCTCATTTTATAAGCTACTAGCATTAAACCCGTATTGAAAGTTTAAACCAGGGAGAACTTCGGGGAAAGGAAGGGGGTGGAATAATGGCCTTTTTATTTATTTATTTAGTTTATTAGGGTGTGATCCCTCATTATTGGTGTAAGAGGTCACTTTTCCTTTACTGTTCTTTCGTATATATATAAAAGTACATATATAAAAGTAATTTTCATGCTTCATGTCGCTTCAGCAAATTCTTTATTATTGGTCTCCTTTCTTCAAATATAAGTTTCAATCATGCAGGAAACAACTTGATTTTCTCCCCCCTATCACTCTACTAATTTTTTTTTTAATTAACATAGTTATGCGGACTAACTTGCATATATTATCATTAATTCTATATATTATAAAATTAATAACTATATAAATTTTTAGTAATTATTATATGAGCAACTAACAATTTAAATTTAAAACCATAAAAAAAATCTTTTGATTCCAAACTCTTAAGATATACCCATCACCTAGATAATTTACTTTACTACTTGATACAAGTGATGAGGTTGCTATAACAAAAATACTTAAGTGAAAAAATGAATCATAGGACAAATTCATTTGATATGACGATAATAATTTTTTTTTTAATATATTAAAATAATATACCTTTATTTTTTAAATTTTATTTTTAATATTACCATGTTAAAATAATTTTAAAATATAAAAAAATTAATTTGAAATAAATAAAAAATTTTATTTTTTTAAATATTTTTAAAACACAAAGAAAATAATTAGACTCTAGAATTGTCAAAATAACTTTGTTCTTTTAGGAGTTGTAAATACATGTAAAGTGTGTTATTATTATTTTTTCTAAAATAAACGTGTCATTTACACTCATCTCGAATAAATGTGACGTATTAATCTTTACAATAAACAACTTTGTTCAATGTATCAAACATATCGGAAGGATATTAAACATCGAGGAAGGATATTAAACATCAAGATGCAGAAATTTAGTTGATTTATTTTATAAATTCAATTAAAAAAATATACTTCTTGTTATTGTGTATTTGAAATTCACAAAAAAACTATTGATTATTTTACAGTATAATTATGTTTGTTTTTTAAATAATTTTTCAAGTTAGAATGTATATTCATAATTTGTTTATCTTTAAAAAATTAAAAAAAATTAAAAAAAGATTAATTTAAAATAAATAAAAAAATAATATTTTTTAAACACTTAAACAAAAAGATATACCGATGAAGTCATGTTTTCGATCCGTGATTAGTTGTTTCATTAACTTGGATGAGTATTGAAACTGAATATCGTAATATATGGGTTTTAGCAAACCATCCGTTTCAAAATTTATGCATGCACAAGGAAATAAATTATTTTCCTAATTCATTAATTAGTTTAGTTGATTTTCCTATGATAGAGTGTCTTTGGATAGTTTATTTTATTTTGACATGATATTATTAAACTTGAGATTTTTAATTGAATTTTAAGAGGGTCATCCAAATTCAAATTAATCATTAAAAAATATTTATTTATTACAACTTCTCATAAAATGCAAGCCCTAAGTTACTATACAGAGAAAAAATAGATTTATATACCAGCACTTGGTGACAGCTCAAAATTAAAGTAAATAGACATGCCATGTGCAATGTAAGGCTTTCACTTTTAATTTAATGAAAATAGAAATATACGATTTTTTTATTTCAGATAAATTGTTGATTTTTTATATATATAAAAACAAGTCATGGATTGATCTAGGGAGGTTTCATGTGATTGGATAATTTCTCAATCCATTTTACATGGTATAATATTTTTTAAAAAATTTTGTACATATTAAGTTAAATTTATTTTTGTAATTAAATCAAATATAAAATATCCATATCAAAATTAATTAGAGAATTAAAGAAAACACAATCTCATGAGAAACCGTTACACTAGTTAGACTCACCATTGGTCCAAACTCGTGAAATGAATGGATCTCACTATTTATTAATTTATGATAGAGTTTAGATAATTTACCTGATGGATTAATGGTGAATATGGCTCCTGTAATGATTTTGTCTTGACAATTAATAGGGAATATGGCTTCTGATTATGTTTTCGCGTAATAATAATAATGAATAACTATAACTGTTATTCATTATTGATGCGAAAGCTCCGGATAATTCAAGTTGATTTTTTCGATATGAGTTATATTTGATATTGATTTTTAAGTTGGATTTTAAAATTATAATATTAATTATTTTTATTTTTTTTATTGATATAAGTTAATTCTCTCCATATATAACTTGTTTTAAAATGATTTTTAAATTGAGTTTTTAAATTATTATAATAATAATTTTTATATTTATATATTTTAAATTGATAATTTTAAAATTGTGAGTTTTTTACAATAATTTTTTATAAATAAAAAAATATTTTTGAAGACACACCTCCTTTTATTTTGAAATTACAAAAAATTATTTTTAAATTATCTAAAAAATATATTTATTTTTATATCGCTGTCTCCGTATTTTTAACTAAATATATTTTTATCTTTATCATTTTTTTTTTATCTCAAAATAACCATCAAATACTACATTAAAAATATACCATAGTAAACCAACCAAAACCATTAATAATTTTGACTAAAATTTATTGGGTGAGTTTAATCGAGTAAGTAAGGCCAACAGTATGTAAAAACATGGGGTTAAGAAACCTTGTATGGCTTGACGAGTCGTCTATGGATTCGATTGATCTACCCCGATAGTCCAGACTCATGAAATGAATGGATTTACTATTAATCTATTAATTTATAATAGATTTTACTTAATTTATATGATGGATTAACGGTCTCCTGTAATGAACTTGTCTTGAAAATTCATTTAGAGTTAACCTTAATAAACATTACCAAAAAGATACCCATTTATACATCAACTAAGGAAGATATTGTTAAATAATATTTATATTGATGTATTTATTAAGAATAGAGTAATATTATCAATTTAACTTATATATATATATATTGTATTTAGATTAATATTAAACACTTATAATCTAGTTTTTTTATTTAATTAATTATTTTAACAGATCTCACTCATAGATTTGTTTTTTTATGATGTCATAAATTGTGCAGAAATTGACTTGTCAAAAAAAGTTTGAGAAATCTTTGTTTTCAAAATCTTGCTGCATTATTATTATTATTATTATTATTATTATTATTATTATTATGAAATTGATATATAATTCCAAACGGCATCAGAATTACAAGTAACTTAAGCGCAAAAATTAAATAAAATAAAACAACACAATAACTGTCAATGTTTTGCTCCAAAAACAACACGCAGGAAATTAATTGTAAGAAACAAAAAAAAAAAGAAGAAGTAAATTTGTTTCTTTCTTCTGACCATGACATGGCTTCTTCATTGGCATGGCACCAAGTATCTTTTTAACTGAAGCAATCCCCATGATTTAGTCAAAGTAACAAAACGACATGACCATCAGCGCTCCCCGCACCTCATTGCATATGTCACTCAAATATGAATAACAGATTTGCATCATGTAGAAACAAACAACAAACAATGGGTGCCGACAACAGTTTCATTTCCTTGTCATGCTTATATTGTGTGCTGCCTTCTAGAAACACCCAACCCCCCCTTTTTTTTCATATTTAATTAGTTTCAAAATGAAGCATTGTTTCCTTTTATTAAAATCTTAACTTTAAATACTTCTGAAACATAATAGAAACAATATTTTAGAGTAATTTTTTATATTTTTAAAACAAACATATAAGGAGACAAGGATGCTATTACGTGAAAACCCAAGTATATATAGGGTTTTTTTATAAAACATTATTTGTGTTAGATTAATTTATTAAATTTTTTATTTAATTCGTTAGTTATATTTCATGTTGGATTTTAATTGTTAGGGGTGTAATCTTCATGCAA
Organism: Populus euphratica; assembly: GCF_000495115.2. NCBI lineage: Eukaryota > Viridiplantae > Streptophyta > Magnoliopsida > Malpighiales > Salicaceae > Populus > Populus euphratica. The sequence goes on along the minus strand of NW_011500087.1, from coordinate 322,764 downwards.
TATAAATATAATTACCAGTTTGAATTAATTAATAAAACTTGAGAGGTCCATCTTTCAACTGTAAAAAAAATTATTATGTTTTAAAATGTTTTTTATTTAGAAATATATTAAAATAATATTTTTTTTAAAAATATTTTTGATATCAGAATTTTAAAATAATATAAAAATATTAATATAAAGTAAAAAATAAAAAAAATTATCATTTTTTAAATTCTATTAAAACACAAAAACAAGTAGGAAGAACTTGAACCACACATCTTTAAATTTTTTATTTTTATTTTGAAAAAGCTTAAAATCAATATTTCTTAGTGTTTTTTTTTATTTTAATATATCAATATTAAAAATATAAAACATAAAAATTTATTTTAATATATTAAAAAAATACTTTAAAAAATAACTATCATAAACACAACCGTCCATTAAGTAACGGAAGCACCAACCACCCATTGAGTAACGGAAGCCATCGCAACCCATTGTGTAACGGAAGCCATCGCAAAGTTCATATAATTACAAGTTTTACTAGTCTACCATCAATGTGTATCAATTTTCCAGATGTATTATTGGATTTTTTTTCTAAAATAAATCACCTTAATTAGGCAAGTTAATTAAAGTTGTGGCGGTAACTGACGTGGAAAAAGGCGTTAACTGTTGGCCGCATAAAAATTCCAGCCGGCAAGAAATCACGCATACAATTGGCCGCGTATGAATTATTATTTTCCCCCCTCTTTTGGGATAGTTAATTTTCGTCATGGATAGCATCACATTACGTGGTCAACCACCCACTTCAAGTTAAACAACATCTGCACCTGAACCCTTACTTAAATATGGCATAAACAAAGTATCTAATTATAGTTTTATATTTTTTTCAGACAGCGATTTAGTTGATGTTTTAAGATAGAATAGAAAAAAGTGATATTTATATTTTTAATCTTTTAAAATATAAAAAATTATTCTAAAAATATCTTGAAGATAAATTAACTTTATGTTTTTATTTTTGTTTATTTCGATTAAACATGTTTCTGTTTATTCATTATTTCTGTTTTAGGATATTAACTAAATAGAATCTTAGTAATTAAATAACATAAAAAAATTGAATTTTTTTTATTATGTAGTATTTATATTTGACTAAATTATGTGCAATTGATTAAATCATTTAGTAATTATATTTACTAAAAAACCTATTGCTTGTCTTGATTCATAATCCTTTATTTTTTTTAATGTTATTTAATACATTTTTTTTACTATGAAAGTATTTTTAAATTTATTTCCATTAAATTTAATTTACATTCTTAACTATAACTCTAATTCAAATAACTTAATAATTGATTACCCAACAATATGGTGATTTTACTCATATTATAACATAGTATTCATCACCAAAAAATATAAAATATATAGAAAATTTGTATATTCTTTTTCTTTTTTGTTAACATTATTCTTCAAAAAAAAGTTATGGACAACCTTTATTTTATTTTCCATACAAATCCATTCGCTAAACATTATTTTCCAAATTAAATTTAACCTCATTCAGGCTCGGTTACCGAACCTAAAATAAACGGCAGCCTCTCACGCCCCCTACGGGAAAGATAGGCATGTCTATCCCAATCCCTCCCTCCATTCCTCCTTTGGTCCCGCCATGAGCGGTTGTCGCGTGCCGCATAAGACACTGCACACGTGTCAACTAAGCTGTCAAACCATTTCATCACTCCCTCATCTATATATTTAACTCTCTCCGGTTCTCATAAGACATCTCTACCGAGCTACCTACCGTCAACCTTCTCTCAAAGCCTCTCTCCACCCGCAACCGTTGCTGCTACTGTGCCACTTCTTCTTCTCCACCCTTACCCCCCCCCCTCTATTATCTATTTCTTGTATTCTCTCTTCCTCTTTTGACTTGTTTGTTTCCTTCGTATTCTTCCATGCTGGATCTCGTAAATTCCGTCTGCATGAACAAATCTTGTCTGCAACTGTAACAAATCTTGTCTGCAGCTTTACAGATATTCTGGAACCGATTAGATCTGTAATATTAAATCAGCTGTTGGTTTTTCAGGTTAATTATTATAAAAATACAAATCTAAACGGTAAAAAAGGATACTTCTTGTCCGAAACAACCTCAACTCTGTGTCCAAATCCAATCAGTAAATACCGGTGGTGGCTACACTAACAATAATGTCGGCTGCTGCTTCGAGCTCGAGCGCTATCCTTCAACCAAAATCTGTGAAATCTTCAATTTCCTCGCTTAACAAATCATCATCCTGTGTTTTTTCTCCTTCGCTTAATGTTGCCACGGCAGCATCTATTTCTCGACGGAGAGGGAGGGTAACTCGATGCGTTTCGGCGAGGAACTCGGCGGTTGTTGAGAGAAAATCGTTTTTAGGAAGTAAAGTGCGCGGCTTTCCATCGGAGAGGTTGCATTTTTGGCTGTCGGACGGACCGGGCAGAGAGCCGAAACTACGAGTTGTGGTCCGGTCTGCATTGTCTGGTGTGCCGGAGAAGCCGCTTGGGCTTTATGACCCGTCTTTTGATAAGGATTCGTGCGGGGTTGGTTTTGTTGCTGAGTTGTCAGGGGAAAACAGTCGCAAAACGGTACGCTATTATTGCTGAATTTTTATTTACAGGACCATTTTTTTTCCATTTAAAAAAAAAGTCGTGTTTTTTTTTGTAAAGGTGAACGATGCTTTGGAGATGTTGGTGAGGATGACACATAGAGGAGCTTGCGGATGCGAAACCAATACTGGTGATGGTGCTGGGATTCTTGTGGCTCTTCCTCATGACTACTACAAGGAGGTGTGTGTTCTTTATTTATTTTTTAAAATATTAAATTTCATATCTATATTGAGTTTTGACTTTCCCTAATGGATTTTTTTTACTGATTTTTTTTTTATTTTAAATTGGTTTATTCAGGTGGCTAAGGATATTGGGTTCGAACTGCCTCCTTCAGGGGAATATGCAGTGGGCATGTTCTTTTTGCCCACATCTGATAATCGCAGGGAAGAAAGCAAGAATGTATTCACCAAGGTAATTTTGAGCCTCACTTGTCTAAATTGAATCAAGTTGAATTTCATTGGTTTTTAATTGTTTTTGACATTTTTTTAATATATTTGTTTTTGTTTTTGATTGTGAAGGTTGCGGAGTCTCTTGGGCATACAGTACTTGGATGGCGACCAGTACCAACAGATAATTCTGCACTGGGAAATGCTGCTTTGCAGACCGAACCTGTCATCGAGCAGGTCTTTCTTACAGCCACTCCTAGGTCGAAGGCTGATTTTGAGAAGCAGGTAGTTTTTTTAACTGAATTTCTTAAATAGCATAAGAGGTAATTAGCATCACAAAGCAATTGTAGCTGTCCATGTTTGAGGTAGAGATGAAGAGGAAGAAGGGATTTGTTTCAGGTTATGAAGAATGAAAGTGAACATTTTTAAACGTTCAGGTTCCACAGTTGCGTTGTTGATGGTTGTTTGTACTGGTTTTGCAGATGTACATATTAAGGAGGGTGTCAATGGTAGCTATCAGAGCTGCACTAAACCTTCAATATGGTGCTGTTAAGGACTTTTATATCTGTTCCCTTTCCTCCAGGTTTGTGCGTCATTAGCTATATTATACGGGCTTGTCTAATGCTTCTCTAGGCATAATTATTAATTCCTTTGATTGAATTCTGCAGGACGGTTGTTTATAAAGGTCAGTTGAAGCCTGAACAGTTGAAGGGTTACTATTATGCAGATCTTGGGAATGAAAGGTTTACGAGCTACATGGCCCTGGTAAATATTTTATCCATTCACTTTTCTCCTATTACACTAACACGTACTTCAACAAACAGCATGGGAACCACTGGTAACCGAAGATATGCAAGGTTGAGGAATGACTTCTGAGGCATTGAAGTTGAATGATCTCTTAAGTTCTTCCACACCCTTGATTACTATTTGAATTTGGATGCTGGAATGGATGCCATGGGTGAGTTGGTAAGAAACCTCATTGTTGAAAGTAAGAAACTTAATGCAGTGCTGTCCATGATCACTTGTTTGAGAGGGTAACTTCCAGTTGGTGGTTGAAAGGAATATTTTGTTTGGTCAAAGGTAGCTTAGGGTTTGCTTGATTCTTGTATAGGCGCTGCAATAAAAGTTTATTGAAGTGCCCTGAACAAAAATCCAATTCCTGTTGTTTTCAGACCAGTTTTTCTTTTCATGAATTGAGTGACTGAAATCATAAAATAACTTTCTTGGCTCCTTTCTTTTGGTTTAGGTGCACTCACGATTTTCAACAAATACATTTCCTAGCTGGGATCGTGCTCAACCCATGCGTGTCTTGGGCCATAATGGGGAAATCAACACGCTTAGAGGCAATGTGAACTGGTAAGTACCCAAGCAACTGAGAGACGGTTTTGTCTTTGCTCAGTGTCTTTGGTCTACAGATGCATGGTTATATGCTCTTTTATCTCTCTGGAATAATTATGGGTTCTTCTTTGTATGTGAAACAAAATATGAAGTTTAAGATTGCTTTTCAGGATGAAGGCTCGTGAGGGCCTTTTAAAGTGCAAGGAGCTCGGTCTCTCAAAGAATGAGATGAAGAAGCTTCTTCCTATTGTAGATGCTAGTTCTTCTGATTCTGGTGATTTTTTTTTTTGAAAATTTGGAGCCATAAATCAATATAAAAAGTGTATTTTTCAGTGCATTTCTAGTATCATATTTATAATGACTTGTTTTTTGAAAATATTCTGATTTTAATTGCAGGGGCTTTTGATGGTGTGCTTGAGCTTCTAATTAGATCCGGGAGAAGTCTCCCTGAGGCTGTGATGATGATGATTCCTGAAGCCTGGCAAAATGACAAGAACATGGATCCTCAAAGGAGGGCACTATATGAATATTCCTCAGCCCTTATGGAACCATGGGACGGGCCTGCACTTATCTCATGTAATTGTTTTGGACAATTTTTTTTATCCTCTTCAAATTCCATCATGTGCAATGTTTGATTTGTTCCCTTTTGCTCATTTCTTGTTTTATTTTATTTTTAGTTACTGATGGCCACTACTTAGGAGCTACTCTGGATCGCAATGGGTTACGTCCAGGGAGATTTTATGTTACACGAAGTGGACGAGTTATCATGGCCAGTGAAGTTGGTGTTGTGGATATTCCTCCTGAAGATGTCCTTAGGAAAGGAAGACTTAACCCTGGAATGATGCTTCTGGTGGATTTTGAGAAGCATATTGTTGTAGATGATGAAGCCTTGAAGCAACAATATTCCCTAGCAAGGCCCTATGGAGAGTGGCTGAAGAGGCAAAAGATTGAACTCAGTGACATAGTTGACTCAGTTCAAGAATCTGAGAGAGTTGCTCCAGCCATTTCTGGGGTTGTCGCCGTATGTCTTTTACTCACTTTCAATAACTTCAATTTTTTCTCTTTTTGTGTGTCTTCTAGTCTAATTGTTATTACATTTTCCTTCAATTCAGGCATCTGATGATGATGACAGTATGGTGAACATGGGCATTCATGGATTGTTGGCACCATTAAAAGCCTTTGGGTATGTAAATCTTGTGTGTTGCATCAACTTTCTCGAGCTTTGGGAGCTGATGCTTGTATAAAAGTCGTTTTATGCTGATTTTGTATTGATCTCATGCAGTTATACTGTTGAAGCCTTGGAGATGCTGATGCTTCCCATGGCAAAGGACGCTACAGAGGCTCTTGGTTCGATGGGAAATGATGCTCCCTTGGCTGTCATGTCTAACAGGGAAAAACTCACTTTTGAGTACTTCAAGCAAATGTTTGCTCAAGTGACAAATCCCCCAATTGATCCTATCAGAGAGAAGATTGTCACTTCCATGGAATGCATGATTGGGCCAGAAGGAGATTTGACAGAAACAACTGAAGAACAATGCCGCCGTCTCTCTCTAAAAGGCCCACTTTTATCAATCGGGGAAATGGAAGCAATCAAAAAGATGAACTATAATGGTTGGCGAAGCAAAGTTCTTGACATAACTTATTCAATAAAATGGGGTAGGAAGGGATTGGAGGAGACTTTAGATAGGATTTGCACTGAAGCTCATGAGGCAATCAAGGAAGGTTATACCGTATTGGTTCTTTCTGACAGAGGTATGGCATCCATTATTTAACTTACAGTTAGCAAAGCTCATGTAAACTCATGCATTTTGAAGTTTACTACAGCATAGTAATCTATCCATGTGGGCAGTGAATTAACCTCTTTTGGTTGTTTTTTTCATGTTCAGCCTTCTCATCAAAGCGTGTGGCTGTCAGCTCCCTCTTGGCTGTTGGTGCTGTCCACCAATATCTTGTAAAAAAGCTTGAGCGTACTCAAGTTGGGTTGATAGTTGAATCTGCTGAACCACGTGAAGTGCACCATTTCTGTACATTGGTTGGTTTTGGTGCAGATGCCATCTGCCCATACTTAGCCATAGATGCCATTTGGAGATTACAGGTTGATGGTAAGATCCCACCAAAATCCATTGGCGAGTTACACTCAAAGGATGAGCTGGTCAAGAAGTATTTCAAAGCAAGCAACTATGGCATGATGAAGGTGCTTGCTAAAATGGGAATTTCAACCTTGGCATCCTACAAGGGTGCTCAGATTTTTGAAGGACTGGGCCTTTCATCAGAAGTGATTGACAAGTGCTTTGCAGGAACCCCAAGCAGGGTAGAAGGAGCAACATTTGAGATGCTTGCTCGTGATTCTCTTCGTTTGCACGAGTTGGCGTTTCCTTCCCGTGCTCTCCCTCCTGGAAGTGCAGAAGCTGTAGCACTGCCCAATCCGGGGGATTATCATTGGAGAAAAGGTGGTGAGATTCACCTTAATGATCCTCTTGCTATTGCAAAACTTCAAGAAGCTGCCAGAGTTAATAGTGTGGCTGCCTATAAGGAATATTCTAAACGTGTTCAGGAGTTAAACAAAGCTTGTAATTTGCGTGGGCTTTTGAAGTTCAAAGAGGCAGATGTGAAAGTTTCTTTGGATGAAGTAGAACCAGCCAGTGAGATTGTTAAAAGGTTCTGTACTGGGGCAATGAGTTATGGATCAATATCATTGGAGGCACACACCACGTTGGCTCATGCTATGAATAAAATTGGAGGAAAATCAAATACAGGTGTGTTTGATGTAGTTTTTTATGATACTTGCTGATCGCTTTAAATTAGTGTCAGTCATAAATATCGTTTCTAACTTTTCCTCTTGCAAAAGTTCTTACCTCCACACCTTTCACAAGAACACCATTTCTTCTTGTTTTTTGTTATCTAAATTATTGGTTCTCTCTGGGTTTTTTTTAAGGAGTAATAATAAGTAATTTTTGGTTGCACAAAATTTAATAAATTATGGTTCCCCAATCCTTTATTTTTCTGTCCCAATCTATTTGCTTCATACCCACGTTGTAATTTATTTATTTTTATTTGCTGAAGGTGAGGGAGGTGAACAACCATCTCGTATGGAGCCTCTTCCTGACGGTTCAATGAATCCAAAGAGGAGTGCTATTAAGCAAGTTGCAAGTGGGAGATTTGGAGTTTCAAGTTACTATCTTACAAATGCTGATGAACTGCAGATAAAGATGGCTCAGGTATTTGTCAAAACAACACATTTGAACCAAAGCTTTCTTATGCATCATTGTCTGGATGTTGTCAATGTGTGCTCTTCTTTAGCCATGCATTCCTGCTGGAACAGAGGTTCCTGTTGTTTATGGGTTTATGTTCATGGCAGATGATGCCGTGTTTTTGCATCTTTTAACTGATACCTTTGGCATTTGGTGAGGTTAAATATGAAATGAATTTGTTAATCTTTTGTCAATTGATTTTAGACTGATAATTGGATGCCTTGGATCACAGGGTGCCAAGCCTGGTGAAGGAGGTGAGCTTCCTGGCCACAAGGTCATAGGAGACATTGCAATTACCAGAAATTCTACTGCAGGGGTGGGTCTCATTAGTCCTCCTCCCCATCATGATATCTATTCAATTGAAGACCTTGCTCAATTGATTCATGACCTTAAGGTATGTGCATTTGCTGCCTCACGTGCGATGTCATTGCTTCATATACATTCAGTTGGTCACTCCTGCTGATACCTTTTTTTTCCTTTCCAGAATGCCAATCCATCAGCTAGAATAAGTGTCAAGTTGGTATCTGAAGCGGGCGTGGGAGTAATCGCCAGTGGGGTGGTGAAGGGACATGCTGATCACGTTTTGATCTCAGGCCATGATGGAGGTACAGGTGCTTCTAGATGGACTGGCATCAAGAGTGCTGGGCTCCCATGGGAACTTGGTTTGGCTGAGACCCATCAAACACTTGTTGCCAATGACCTTCGTGGCCGAACAGTTCTTCAGACTGATGGCCAACTAAAAACTGGACGAGATGTGGCCATTGCGGCTCTTCTTGGTGCTGAAGAATTTGGCTTCAGCACTGCCCCCCTTATAACACTTGGCTGCATCATGATGCGAAAGTGCCATAAGAACACCTGCCCCGTAGGCATTGCTACTCAAGATCCAGTGCTGAGGGAAAAGTTTGCCGGAGAACCAGAACACGTTATTAACTTCTTCTTTATGCTAGCAGAGGAGCTCAGAGAGATCATGGCTCAGCTTGGTTTCCGTACTATGAATGAGATGGTTGGTCGTTCAGACATGCTTGAAGTTGATAAAGAAGTTGTTAAGAGCAATGAGAAGCTGGAAAATATTGATCTCTCCTTGTTACTTAGACCTGCTGCTGACATTCGACCTGGAGCTGCCCAATATTGTGTCCAAAAGCAGGATCATGGTTTGGACATGGCATTGGATCAAAAACTCATCAAACTTTCTGAGGCTGCATTGGAAAAAAGTCTTCCTGTGTACATTGAAACACCTGTCCGCAATGTGAACCGTGCTGTCGGAACAATGCTTAGCCATGAAGTTACTAAGCGTTACCACTTGGCAGGGCTTCCTGCAGATACTATCCATATCAAACTCAAAGGAAGTGCAGGGCAGAGCCTGGGAGCTTTTCTTTGCCCAGGCATTATGCTGGAGCTGGAAGGTGATGGCAATGACTATGTTGGTAAAGGATTATCAGGTGGGAAGATTGTAGTTTATCCTCCAAAAGGAAGCCTCTTTGATCCGAAAGAGAACATTATAATTGGTAATGTAGCTCTTTATGGAGCCACAGGTGGTGAAGCATATCTTAATGGAATGGCAGCAGAAAGATTTTGTGTCCGTAATTCTGGAGCAAAGGCTGTTGTAGAAGGCATTGGTGATCATGGCTGTGAGTACATGACAGGTGGGACTGTCGTTGTTCTTGGGAAAACTGGCAGGAATTTTGCTGCTGGTATGAGTGGTGGCATTGCTTATGTTCTCGATTTGGATGGGAAATTCAAATCTCGATGCAATCTTGAACTTGTTGATCTTGATAAAGTTGAGGAGGAGGACATTATGACTCTGAAAATGATGATACAACAACACCAGCGTCACACAAACAGCCTACTAGCTAGAGAAGTACTTGCTGATTTTGATAATCTTCTGCCTAAGTTTATCAAGGTCTTTCCCAGGGATTACAAACGTGTTCTTGCAAACATGAAAGAGGAATCTGCCTCAAAAGAGGCTGCTGAGCTTGCTGCTAAAGAAGCTGAGGAGAAAAATGAAGCAGAATTGAGGGAGAAAGATGCTTTTGAGGAGCTCAAGAAGATGGCAGCTGCATCTTTGAATGGGAAATCCAATCAGGTAAATTCTTTGATAGTCTCCCCTCAATATGCAACTCTTGTATTCTGCTTTAATCTTCTACAAAGAAAACGAAGCTTCTCAAAGTTACTATATTGATGACAGTTTTAAAAAACGTAAGCCTCTTCACATACTTTGTTAATTAGTGTATGAAACAAAGTTATAATAGAACTAAGTTGCATTTAAGTTGAGCCTATTTATGCTTTATCTATTCCATATGTGGTTTTATGATTGGTGAAACGGTTTTTAGAAGATCTAATATAAGATTTTGATATTCACAAAAGGTTGTAGAAGATGAACCACTGAAAAGGCCTACCCGGGTTAATAATGCTGTCAAACATAGAGGCTTCATTGCTTATAAGCGTGAAGGTGTTCAATACAGAGATCCAAATGTTCGAATGAATGACTGGAAGGAAGTTATGGAGTCGCCAAAAGCTGGTCCTCTATTAAATACGCAGTCAGCCCGTTGCATGGACTGTGGCACTCCTTTCTGTCACCAGGCAAGAGTTATTCTACTTTTTATCCTGTGTATGCACGGTTGTCAATTTCACACTATTTTTAATCAATTTTTTTCACCTTATATCTTATTTGATTGGATATTTTAGGAAAACTCGGGATGCCCTCTTGGAAACAAAATTCCTGAATTTAATGAATTAGTGCACCAAAATAGGTGGCGTGAAGCATTAGACAGGTTGCTTGAGACAAATAACTTCCCAGAGTTCACTGGCAGAGTTTGCCCTGCACCTTGTGAAGGTTCCTGTGTTCTTGGCATAATTGATGATCCTGTCTCAATAAAAAACATTGAATGTTCAATTATTGACAAGGCCTTTGAGGAGGGTTGGATGGTTCCGCGGCCTCCCCTCAAGAGAACTGGGTATGTCTTTAATTTTTGTTGGCAGTACGAGTAGATGCTTTTTATCTCCAAGTTTTGGCATCTTTTGAACTGATTGCGGTTTCTTCTCTGCATCTGGTCTTTTTAAATGGTGCATTGATTGGAGTGTATGAGTTTGCTATATGTTAGCTGAATGAAGAATGTCATTTCATGTATTTTTGCTTGCAGGAAACGAGTGGCTATTGTTGGAAGTGGGCCTTCTGGTTTGGCTGCTGCAGATCAACTAAACAAAAGGGGTCATTTGGTGACTGTGTATGAGCGTGCTGATCGAATTGGAGGGCTAATGATGTATGGAGTTCCCAACATGAAAACTGACAAAGTGGATATAGTTCAACGTCGTGTTAATCTTATGGCCAAGGAAGGCATCAATTTTGTGGTCAATGCTAATGTTGGTATCGACCCTCTGTACTCTCTTGATCAGCTACGACAGGAGAACGATGCTATTGTTTTGGCAGTGGGAGCCACAAAACCTAGGTAAGTCACAAGTAGAGAACAAATATTGGATGTCATTGTTGGATTTTACATCCTCGTTAACAGATGGTATTCCAAAGAACTTTCTTGCTTGCCTGGTGGAAATTTATTACTTTTATGTAGCGTTGGAGGAAATAATTCTCTTTGTTGCAGGGACCTTCCGGTACCTGGTCGGGAGATGTCTGGTGTCCATTTTGCTATGGAGTTTCTTCACAAAAATACCAAAAGTTTGCTTGACAGCAATCTACAGGATGGTAACTACATATCTGCAAAGGGCAAGAAAGTAGTTGTCATTGGTGGAGGTGACACTGGAACAGATTGCATTGGGACATCTATTCGCCACGGTTGCAGTAGCGTTGTAAATCTAGAGCTTCTACCTGAGCCACCGCAAACTAGAGCTCCAGGCAACCCATGGCCACAGGTACGAGCTTTTATTCTGTTGTTGCATGTTGCCTTTAAACCGTGTTGATTTTTTTTCATAATCTCACAAACTCGAATAAAAGTGACATGATCAAAATGCATGCTGGTAATGGCACTGCGCCCAAGCATAAGATGTTATGAGCGAGTTCTAATCCTTTTCTTGTGGCAGTGGCCTAGAGTATTCCGGGTAGACTATGGGCACCAGGAAGCAGCTTCCAAGTTTGGGAAAGACCCAAGGTCTTATGAGGTGTTGACCAAGCGTTTCATTGGAGACGAAGATGGGAACGTGAAGGGACTTGAGGTGGTACGTGTCCATTGGGAGAAGGATGCTAGTGGGAAATTTCAGTTTAAGGAGGTTGAGGGCTCTGAGGAAATTATTGAGGCTGACCTAGTCCTGCTAGCTATGGGATTCCTTGGTCCTGAACCGGTTAGTATTTCCTTGCTCGTCTTCTTCCTTCTTTTAGATTTATTTTAATCTAGCAATTGTTACCACTTAAAAGCTGATTTATTTTTTATTCACTAAATATTGTGCATGGTTTGAACTTGTTTGCACATCACTTCTCATGGTGTTTTGTTTTTTCCAGAATGTGGCAAAGAAGTTGGGCTTGGAGCAAGATAATCGATCAAACTTCAAGGCAGAATATGGCCGTTTCTCGACAAACATTGAAGGGATCTTTGCCGCCGGGGATTGCAGGCGAGGCCAGTCGCTAGTTGTATGGGCAATATCAGAAGGACGACAAGCTGCTTCCCAGGTGGACAAATATCTCATGAAAGAAGAGGATGTTACCATTAGCACTGATAATACCCAGGATGAACTTGTCAAGAGGCACAAAGACCTCACCAAGAGGCATCAAGACAGCAGCAAACACACTGTCATGACATAATCAACCCATGAGATTTTCTTTTGTTGCTCACTCAGTACTCTGAAGATATGGAACCGATACACAGGACTAGGATTAATAATCGCATAGAATGATGCCATGCAAGGAATAAATTGGCGAATCACCAGAATGGTGTCCGGCTCCCGCATATGAAGACTTGCAAGATTGGGTAGACGTGAGAAGTAGCATGTGTGTAGCTGGTATAGAAGTTAGAATGATTTTGGTGTTCGTTCTTTTATAGCTTTCAACCTGCTGGCTTGAAAATCGTTAAGCTCTTCTGGTGTTGAGAAATAATGTACAGCTTTGTCTCTTGAATATTTCATGAAAAATGTGGGGAAATTATTTACTTCTTTATTGTCCAGTTATTTGTTCTCGAGAAACACGATCATTTTTGTGAGATGGATAGCCTCGTGCCTCATTGTTTAGCTATAAGGGGGTGCACCTCCATACACAAAAGTGCAAACTTCTACTGAATTTGATCTCTTATGGAAGCTGAAACTATTCTACCTAAGGTTTGGAGGATGGATTTAAATCTTGCTGCTGCCCATTTTTCTTGTACAATTCAATATTTTATTTTCTATTACTCTTCCCTATAGTCAACTGAATTAAGGGATTTGCAGGATGTCTGTGAGCTAATAGGAAGTAGCAATATCCTATGCATTCTCTCCTTCGAGTGACCCAAAAAAAAGTGAATAACCACTGAAAAAGAACAGAGGCTCTGCCAACTGTTAGGAGCTCACCATAAGTAACAGCTAACTAGTACCAAGATTTAGCCACATTTGGTCTCTGTTATTTAGTTTTGTCTTGGCTGTTGAGGTTGTAGGAGTGATTTCCCTGGAACTAGATTGCAGAGAACAACTCAATAACAGCAAAAGGATGATAACTTGCCAGGAAAAAGCCAAAAATAATGCAATGTTAACAGGAAACGATTACAGAAATTTTGAAAGAACGTATCCTCCTTACATTGAAAGACACTAAGGCACTATTTCACCCTTTACTTATTCACTCCTTCATACATATGTAACAAGGGTTAATAGTACTAAAGGATGGAATTTTGTACCAGAAAATAAGACAGCGGTGACCTTCTTTCATAAGCTAATTGGTCGTAGAGTCAGAAGGTGCCGCCCAGCTGCAAGAGGTGACAAAAGGAATTGGTTTTGCGAGGAAAAAATATTTTGATGAAACAAGAAGCAGAAGCAGTTGAAACTGTATTCATTGTACCTTCCAATTCCGAATTGGTTTAGAGAGGAAAAATATTTAGATGAAACAACAAACACAAGCAGTTGAAACTGTATTCATTGTACCTCCCAATTCCTCACTCATAGTTCCTTGGTTTATAGACAACATAAATTTTAAATGAAAGTGGACCATTTGAAAGCACCTAATCGAAGATCCAGCTTTTGCTCCTTATTTCGTTCAGACAGTGAGAATTTTTTAGGAAACAATTCTCAAAGAAGATTTTCTTCATTTGTTTCTTCTTTTAATTCATTTCCATGTGTTCTTAACTAATATCTAAAACTACTATCCTGGACACAGCTGGGGTTCACTGGTGCAAATTGGTGATGCTTGTTTGGTTCAATTAGCCAAATTCTAACAGTTCCTAATTGTCATATTACGTGACCTTGTCAAAATGTTAAGTATCCTAAAGCAAAGGTTACAAGATCTCATTATCAAAACTTCCGGGCTTCTGATGTCTCTTTATGCTCCAACAATTCTGACCCAAGCATTTTGAATCCCATGAATGGAAAAAATATACAGCATACCTGAACAGCCTCAATTTCCCTTTCTGAGACAGGTGTGCGTCTTGGCTGAAGAGAAGCTTTGCCTCCCTCAGCAATATTGGCTGGAGATGCGGGAACTTCCGAGCTTGACATGATAAAATGATGAATCTCTGTATCTGTTGACGCAGCTTGAGTTTGGGGGACAAACCCCACGCAGAAGAGAACAATAAATTACTTGAGATCATCAGGATTACAAGATAAAAAAGGCAAATAAAATGGTGAAAATAGTAGACAATCAAACATAAATGCTGGAAGTGAAAATTACATTACTCGGCCAAAAGTAGATATTTAGAAAATTCTCAATGTGCACATGTACAATAAATACAGAAGATTGGCTAGCGCCTCATTTAGTGATCAAGCAAAACAAGTGACCACCAGAGTCATTAATCAGATTGCATTATGACGACCTTGTATCCGTAGAGAAACAAAAACAAGTAGCGGGTTTTAATTGCTATAAATCCAAAGGTCATTTCGTTTAAAAAAATTGTAACTTTTGACCTCCACCATCGACTCATCTATATAACATCATAAATCACATTATCAGAATCTAATTTCTCAGACAATCACTGCCTTCGTTCTAACCATCTCTTATCCCTCCACTATAATTTCCCCAACAAATCTTCAAATTACAATATATTTAGCTCACAAAAGCTTATAATTTATGCTTGAATACTAAGCAAAAACACAAGCAACTTGTTTTTAGATTCCGCTTAACCAACCAACTCCAAATGTCGATAACCCTATCAATTACAGCTAAATTGGTCAAAAATTTTCAAAGATCACAACGTTGGATACATGAGAACGGAATCTACTTCTTTATTTCTCCAAAGAAACACACAGAAACCGAAATTCAAACAGAAAACAGTAAAAAAAGCAGCAAAAAGTCCCACAAAAATCAAATTATATATAGTTAGTTATGAAGGCAACAAAAAGGAAAAGAAAAAAAAGGAAGAAAAGGGAACCTGAAGATGAAGATTTTGCGTGTCTTTGAGGGAATTTAATGCGTGGAATTCTCTTGACTACGTGTGCTGCTGCTGCTGCTCCTCCTCCCATTTCTCCCTTCGAAGTTCCAAACTTTACCTTCCTCTCTCTCCCCTATCAGAAAGAGGCAATCCTATCTCTCATGTGGAGTCGTGGACTATGATTTATCTTAATGGGCTGGACCCAACTAGTTTAAAATATATTGGGCTGGGCTTAGCTGATTGAATTAGGTTAGGCGAACTTAATAAAAACCCCTGACCTTTTAAGTTTTTCTTGAATAGGCCCCTGGCCTATTTTTTATCTAAATTAGATTCTCAGCTAATTTACAAGTTGCAATACGAGTCAGATAAATAAAAAGTAAATGCAAAGGAATTTAAATATAAAATAATATAAGTATACGTGAGTTTCAAGTATAAATTTTTTTATTTTAAAATATATTTTAAAAAATAATATAAACTATATCTTAAAATTTTATTTGACAATTTAAAATTTTAATTAAAATAATTTTTTAATATTTAATAGCTTTTCTGACTGCTAGTGCTTCTCCTTGCAAGGCTGTTCTACACGGGCTTCGAAAAGCGCTTCTTCCTAAAGCAGTCCCTTCAGAATTTCAGCACCCACTAGCAATGTTTGCATCATTATCCTTAGTCTTGATAGTAAAAAATAGTCCCCGATTGCTAGTAATTTGCTCACTGTTCTAAGTTCTTATAATGAATCATCAAAGTCTCCAAAAATGGGGTTTGGTTCTTGTTCAATCTTGTCGAATCATGTAGTTGGTGGAACACGTTGTGTCATACAGCCCTAATTAAATTGGTTCTGAAGCTTCATGTTTGTATCTTTCATATGTGGCGATAAGTGCTTTGAAACAAGGAATATTGCATTTCAATTTCATTATATAATTTGGCAAGGATGTTAGGTAAGTAGTAAGTGCACCAAGTGAAAAAAAAATTACAACAAATGTAAAATGATGGAAATGTGTTTACAATGCTTGTAATTAAGTTGTTGGATAAATATTAAGATATAATTTATATTATTATAATATAAAAAACTTTTAGGTTTCAATTTATATGGATTCATCACCTTAATTTTATTAATTAAATAAGAATAGAAAAATTCAATCTCTTGATTGTCTAGTCATTAATTATGCCATATTAAAATACCATTTCAACTAAAAAAATTAAAATTTCAAATTAAATAATAAAATATAATTTATACTACTCTTTAATACTTTATACTCCTAATATTTTTTTTTTCTAATAAGTTTCAAGATGTAAAGGCTTATATTGTAGATATGAATAATGCAAGCACATCTTCATGTCATTCCCAATATGTAGGAATATTTGACCCTCACAGCTAATATTTTTGTTTTTAATAAGGGAAATATTAAGAGTTTCTTTATTATTATACTAACCTGCTTGATTCACTGTAATAATAAATAATCACTAAATTAAAAATATATAAATTTAAATAGTCGTGTTTAAGATATAATCATATTATATATGATATACAATAATTATTCTGATTGAATAATTGTTGAGTGTTATTACTGATTTTTATTTTTTATTTTTTATTTTTGTGATAGATGGTAAAAATATTTTACGAATGTAATATTTGCAAATCATGGTAAAAAATGCTATTCAACTGTGAGCCAAGAAGCCATCATTTTCTCCATATCCAATCTCCTTACGTGACACTATAGACGCGTGGCAATTAGACTTCTTGGTCCTGATATAATTTAAACGACTTGGTTGACTTTGATTTTTATTACAAAAAATGTCCTAAATGGACTTGTTTATCTATACTGTTTTGTTGTTATGTTCCAACTTTATGCCAAGTGAAAACTGCACCAGAATCAATCCTATGCTTCTTAAGCTTCCTTATAGGCTTAAATTCAATTAAAGCATATTTGTTATAGAATAATAAGATTTAAAGATAACAAACTAAACCAAAAAACATGGCTAAAAAAAATG
Organism: Populus euphratica; assembly: GCF_000495115.2. Classification (NCBI taxonomy): domain Eukaryota; kingdom Viridiplantae; phylum Streptophyta; class Magnoliopsida; order Malpighiales; family Salicaceae; genus Populus; species Populus euphratica. The sequence continues at coordinate 305,706 of NW_011500087.1, read as the reverse complement.
GTTTTTTAAAATTTGAATGTAAATGTATATTTTGTTTTTTTAACTTTGCAAATTATAAACCTTTTATCCTTAATAATTTATAAAATTTAATTTTGATTCCAAACTATATTTAAATCTTGAGAATTGGTGTGAGAAATGAAAGAAATAATATTTAAATTTTGATAATAGATAGAGAAAATCTTGACTAAAACCGATTTTGACCATAAAAACAAGTGATTTAGATGTTAATGAATTTTTTTTTATGATGAAAGTGTATTCAAGATTTTTTTTTCTTTTAAATTTGCTTGAAATGTTCTATCTAGACTTGAAAATAATTTTGATTTTGGATTGATTGTGAGTTTTGAAGTTAATTTTTAAGTTATTGGAGCTATAAGTATGTTTTATAAGGTATTATAAGGTATTTAGAGTGTTAAAAATTAATTTTTTTTATTTAAATCAGAATAGCTTGATTCTCTAACAACCAGATGTCACTGGAATCCGGGCAGGGCAATGCAGACAGCATGTTGGCTGCAATGGTTTTTCAAAGAATTAAGGATTGTCCACCCTTTAAGAAAAAATAAATAAAGCACCTGTCGTTGGCTGCTTCAGACCATTGCACTTAGGCTTTTTCTAAAGGCTCAAGAGCTCTATACCATCTATGCTCGAGAGACCAGGGCTTTTTTTTTAATCTATTACAATTAGATTTTTTAATTTGTTTTAGTTATTTTTTAAAAAAATTAGGCTTTTTCTAAAGGCTCAAGAGCTCTACACCATCTAAGCTCGAGAGACTAGGGTTTTTTTTTTTAATATATTACAATTAGATTTTTTAATTTTTTCTAGTTATTTTTTAAAAAAATTCATTACTTTATATTTAATATAATTTATTTTGGTTTGATTTTTTTTCTAATACCTTGATTTTTGGTTAATTATTAATTTTATAAGTGTTTATTTTAGATAAACAATTATAAAAAATAATTATTGAACTCCAATTAAATACATGATCCAGATATAGTTATTTCAGTTGGAGAGGATAAATCTTCAAAATTTATTTTGTTAAATAAGTAATTTTTAATTTATTTAATTATATACATTCAAGAAAATGTTTGGAAATCTGTTTTTGACCATTGGTATCTACATATAATATTCTCTTACCAGTGCATGGACGTCACAAAGCATCAAACTTTCTCCGCCTTATGGCGTACACTAGCAAAGTCATCTCCTTCATCTCCCTCTCACTTTTCCTCTCCTATCTTAACTCTGCAACAAGCCAAAATCATTGCTTAAAGACTGCTTGTAGCAGCAACGAGCCGGTGATTCGATTTCCTTTACGGATTAAAAATCGCCAGTCGAGTTCATGTGGTTTTCCAGGTTTTGACATATCCTGTGGTAGCTCCAATGAGACCGTATTAGAGCTACCATCATCAGGAAAATTTAGAGTTCAAGCTATAGACTATGCCGAACAAGAAATATGGATCAATGATCCGGAAAACTGCCTCCCCAGTCGAATTCTCTCGCTTGATCTCTCTAACTCTCCTTTCTCTGGCCTTTACTATCAATCCTTCATGTTCTTTAATTGCTCATCTTCTGATTATAGGAAATACGGGCTAAATCCAATAGCTTGTCTTAGTGGCTCTACGTATACAGTTTTTGCTACATCTTCTTTAAGGATTGTTGATTTTCTACAGACATGGAACTCATCCTGTAATTTGACCAGGATTGTTCCTGTTCCAGTTATGTGGCCATTTTATCAAGAAATCTTGTCCTCGGACCTTAGCGAGGACCTGCTTCTCACTTGGGATCAACCTGACTGCGGAAAGTGTGAGTCGCGTGGTGGACGGTGCGGCTTTAGGACCAACTCTGGTGAAACCGTTTGCTCAAACGTTCCACATCGAGGTAATTTGCTTTATACTCTCTATGATCTTTGCCTATTCAATTCCCATATAATTTTATTTTTCTTAATTTTGGCCATAATTATGATGACAAATGGTACGTCCTTGGGATTCCATTTCAAGAAGCTAGCTAATGAGATAGCTAGTGATAGCTTGCAATGCAAAACCTAGCTAACTCAAAGCTAACTATCAAGCCATAGAAACCTCTTTTCATATAGATTTTTTCCCCTTACAAGAGGGTCTAAATTAATAGACCTCAGGATACAAAATAGTAGGTTTTTCTCTTTCGTTTTAAATCTCAATATTCCACTTTTTTTTCTTCATGTTCGAACTTGAGAATTTCAAATAAGAATTTCAATTGAGTTAAAGATCCCTAAATAAAATCTCAAATATTGACCACTCTAAGTGTGTTTTTGTAGTTATTTTCGTTTAATAATAATCAACTCATTATCAATTCTAGAGAATTCATCAAAATACAAAAGCATTAAAGAGGTTGGTGTGAATGATGGTGCCGATAGATTTAACCCATAATTGCAACTTATCTCTATTGACTTAAGCAACTTATTCTAGTAATTTAATTGTATGATGGGATATTAATCTATACATAATAGATTAGTTGCGTGAGGTTAGCCTGCTAGATAATTTAATATCAAGGCTAGTGATTGGCTGCCAAGGGTATCGATGGTGACCAATTATAGATGGAGTATAAATTATCTTTCTCCAAAAAATGCCAAGGAAATGAAACGCACTCCTCACTTGAAATGGCGCATTTAACACTTTCTAGATTGCAATCTTAGTTTTGGATGGTTGACACAGTCATTTGGAGAAACTATACCAATGGCTTCATTTGGTCAACACTTTCCCATTTGGCCCCACGAGGAAATTTTATATAGCTCAAGTGCTCAGCCCATATGGTCTCAAACCAAATGCCACGGAGAACATGGACTATTCTCATTGGCTTACATAATGCTCTTCGTCTCCATTGGGAGTAGTCTTTCTCCTGAGAAAATCAGTGGCAAATATAGCTCTAATATCTTTCTCCAATGGATCCTGCCTACCATTATCAAAAGTCTTGTAGCACTATCCATTAGAATATTCTAAACTTCTTCCTAACAGTGTACACATGCCATGAACTAATCTACTGTCTACATTATGATCAGGAGTTCATAGGAAAGCTTTTTATGCCATCACGCTAGCAGCTGGAATACCAGGGGCATTAATTCTACTTGGTCTCCTGTGTTTCATCTGTGGTAGGGTAAAGAAGTGTGCTCGAAGGAACCCATTAGGAGGTCTACCAGAAATCAATTCCACCGTTAATCCAGAAACTAGGGTTATTATTGCTGGACTAGATGGACCAACAATAGAGTCCTATCCCAGAATAGTCCTTGGTGAGAGCAGAAGGTTGCCCAAGCCTGATGACAACACTTGCTCAATATGCTTGTGTGAGTACAAGCCTAAGGAGACGCTCAAGACAATTCCTGAATGCAAGCATTGCTTCCATTCTGATTGCATTGATGAATGGCTGCTGTTGAATGCTACTTGCCCCATTTGCAGATATTCTCCAGAAAGATTGACACCGGCTGAAATTTGATGAGAATCTTTGTTTTGTGTTGCACTCCTTGCACGAGTTACAATGCCTGTAAAGGACTGTTCCCCAGCTTCTTTTTACTTTCTTGAATCTTTTTTTTTTTTTGAAAGTTTGTAGTTAGAGAAAGAGGAATTCGAAGAGATCATTTAGATATGGTGAGTGTTGCTAATACTCGTGTGTTTTCCATGGAATGTAGCTCATGTTTAATTAAGGGAACAATGGGGTTAAAATTTATTTCTATAATCATCTATTTGTGTTTAATGCAAATTTAAGGCGCAAAGGTTGGGATGATAATGTTGCTTAAAGAGGTGCGGACTTCCTAGAAAAGTAAAATATGATGTCTTAAAATTCATAAATCAAACCAAAACAAATAAATACGTGCAAAGCAAAGAAACAAATCGAGGGAATTTAGAAATTGGAAAATTAAATAATTGAAGAAGCGGCCTCCGTGCTGGAGGAATTGTGTTTCCAGAGGTTGAAGAAGCCATGAGGGAAAAGAAGCAAGGATGGGAGAGTTGAGAATGCCATATCGAAAGAGTAAAATCAAAAGACGGTAGGAATCAATAAAAATAGACTGAAGCACAGTTGTAAAACCCGAACAGGATGGATCTTTTTTTTAAAAAAATATTGCTAATATCTTGAGCACAATCTACAACCGGACACGACCCTGACCCACCATCTGGCTGGATCCGAACAGCAATATTGTGGCCATGGACCAAGCTGACTTCATCGGAGACCACATTCTGTTTGATATCAAACTGAGTAGGGTAACCGGATAGGTTGGTCGGTGAGCTTGGCAGCTTATATTGCCTGACCCACAATCTCCAGTTCCACAAGAACAGTAATTTCGAGGCATTGGCAGCACACTTGGTCCATGGATCAGGCTTGTCGAATATCTCTACGGTAGCTGGTCTCCTTTCGGCAGTCAATTCTCCAACGGAGGGACTAGAGGAAAGCCACGCCGTGTCTCAACTAAAGTAATCAACAGAATGCTAATAAATTTTGTTTTGACTATAGCGTATTTTAGTTTGATAGAAAGACAACGAAATGAAGAAAGATTCAACAATTAGGAAAAGAATGAGAAAGCACGTACGAAAGATTCTCCATCGACAATTAGGAAAAGAATGAGAAAGCACGTAAGAGCTTTTTCACCCATTGTATCTTTGCTGTGATTGTAAGACGTCAGTTGGTGTTATGAACTAAGAACTTGGACGTGATTTACAGAAGGGTTTCTATGGGTTTTTACAGGAAAGACCGGCTTTGTTATGTATGGAAGAAATATTTTATACAAAGGCATACAAATAAATTGATATAATTAGACCAAGGTTTTACCAATGTATTTCAATAACTTGAATAAAATCATATATGTAATTCAATATTGGTATTATGAAAATTAAGTCATGAATTTTAACTAGTTAGAGAAAAAAAATGTAAATAAAAAAAATATAATTGTTAAATAAAATATAATGATGAAATAAAAAAAATAATATAAATTAAAATAGTTTAATAATTTCTTACTGGTTCAACAGCCAGTCATTGTCTAAGTTAGTTCAAGAACCAATATTTGTTTACTCATTTCTTCCTTTTAAAAACTATTTCCAATTTTGAAATACTTCCATGCTTTCTATTAAATTTAAATCAACAGAATGCTAATAAATTTTGTTTTGACTATAGCGTATTTTAGTTTGATAGAAAGACAACGAAATGAAGAAAGATTCAACAATTAGGAAAAGAATGAGAAAGCACGTACGAAAGATTCTCCATCGGTTGGTGTTATGAACTAAGAACTTGGACGTGTTTTACAGAAAGGTTTCTATGGGTTTTTACAGGAAAGACCGGCTTTGTTAAGTATGGAAGAAATATTTTATACAAAGGCATACAAATAAATTGATATAATTAGACCAAGGTTTTACCAATGTATTTCAATAACTTGAATAAAATCATATATGTAATTCAATATTGGTATTATGAAAATTAAGTCATGAATTTTAACTAGTTAGAGAAAAAAAATGTAAATAAAAAAAATATAATTGTTAAATAAAATATAATGATGAAATTAAAAAAAAATAATATAAATTAAAATGGTTTAATAATTTCTTCCTGGTTCAACAGCCAGTCATTGTCTAAGTTAGTTCAAGAACCAATATTTGTTTACTCATTTCTTCCTTTTAAAAACTATTTCCAATTTTGAAATACTTCCATGCTTTCTATTAAATTTAGGCTATGTTTAGTTGATTAATGGGGTTAAAATTTATTGCTATAATTATTTATTTGTGTTTAATGGAACTTTTATGTACGGTTTTTTTGTTTAAAGAAAGGGATAATCGTATACACCCATTAATATATAGTATTTTTTTCCTAAAAGGAAACAGATAAGTTTTATTTTTTTATTTTTTTCTACCAACTATTTAATTTGTTGTTCAATTTACTGACACAATAACCGTTTTAAAAAATTCACATACTTTCACATTATTTCTGTGATAATTACTAATTTATTTATTTTTTCTTAAAATCCTCTACAGAACATATGGGGTAAAAAAGTAAGTGTAACGTGCATTTTAATTTAGTTATGATATTTTTTACTAGATTTTTTTTATTTATTTTACTTACAATTCAATGATTAAAAAATTTAAATTACGGTATCCTATGTAGAGCATTTGACATAATTATTATTGCTTAAAAAAATCATTTTTAATAATTTTTACACAAGCTAAAGCTGAGGGGAGTGTTTGAGTTGTGAAAAATATTCGATCACACACTCACATAATTTTCTGGGCTAAAACAATGTTTATTTTTTTTATATTTTAATTATTTTTTTATGTCTTTTAATTACATGATTAGCACTCAATTGCTTTAAATTTATTGACCAGTGATAAAATTAAAAGATAAAAAACCAACTTAAAAAAAACATAAATATAAGTGATGCGTTTAAATTTCGTATAAAAAATAAATTTTAATCTTTTAATTTATAAAATTAAACATTTTCAATCACTTAATTTTTTTTAAATTTAATTTTGATAAACAACTTTATTTTTATTATTTTTAAGTCCCTAGTTTTTTAAAGAGAGAAGTTTTTGCTGGATTCCATCATAAAAAAAAAAGTTATTGTTTTTGCATATTCTAGCTACCAAATTGGTTAGTATTGGTATTCATAAGTTTTATTTAATGAGAATATTCAATGCTAGTAGTTTCAAACCTTAATATTACCTAAAAAATAAATTAAAATCAAGGAAAAAACTAACCCAGTTTGATTTCATGTTTTGAGGCTATTTTTAGAGTATTTTAGGTTGATGAATTATTTTTCAAGTCTTGTGATGGTGTTTTCTTGATTAAAATGAGTTAGCTCTATCTTAATTTTTCAGCTAACACCATTGTTGTGGCTTGATTTTGAGTAAACAAGTAGTGCCTGACCTGATTTATTTATTTTTTAATAAAAAAACTAACAACATGTCATTCACCCCTTAAAAATATTAAAAATATAAGGTTCAGATGAACAGGCCTTAGCTCTTTTTTTAATAGGTCCAGACACGTTGAGCCATCAGGCCCATGCAATTAGGCTCTTTTATGGGGTTTCTTTTGCAATTCTTTTTTATTATTTACTAAGGTAAAACATAAATTTAATAAAAAAATATATTATTAGACCTAATTTAGTCTTTGGCATGGATTACGGGTTCGATGAGTTATGACACAACATCTAAGACTTTTTTTAATGCATTTACCCCCTAAATTAAAAACAAAATACAATTTGACCATTCATTATTTTTTTATTTAACTTAAAACAAAAATAATAAAATTTTATCATTTTGTATCACTTACCTTAAAAAAATTATGGCTAATTGGGATCATGTTTTGAGTTAGGTTCTAGTTTGTTTTTGTTAATTAAAATTGACTAAAACCAATACAGTATGATATATTTTTAAAGTTTTAGTTTAAATTCTTTTATATTTATTTTATTTATTTTTAGATTTAACTTGATCTGCGGTAAATTAAGATCTAATAAAGATTTAGTCAGGAAAAAAAATAAGAGAATGAAAAAGAAAAATAAATATTCAGTTAGGTTAACTCATTATGATCGTGTTCGTTAATCCTTTAGCAGTTCTTTATTTTCACATTTAAGTTAGGGTTAGACAAAACTAAAATGATGGAGGTTTTTTTTTTAATTAAATTATCATTTTTGTTGTTTGTTGAAAATATCACGCCAATTTCTTTTTATTTATTAACACTTATGATGGTTAATTAATTTATTCAGATATGCTAGTCAAGTTTTTAATCATCATTTCATATATTTCATAGGCATGTAGGTAAAAATAAAAATATTTATATTTTAATGTAATTATATGTTTTTTATTCGACCCGTAATGAAGCATAGGCCCAAAACATGTTTCAGTTTTATCTTTTGAAAGAAATTAAATTTTAAAGATTTTGGTTGAATTTTTTTTCATGAATTTTTATTGATTATTGTAAAGTAATTTTTTTCTTTACAGAGAAGGATTATTTTGAACAACATAAGAAATAAAAGTCTACAAAAAATAAAAAGAATACTCAAATTTAAACCCAAAAGGTCCCAACTGAATATTTTTTTTTTCAAGAGCTTTTATGGACTCTAGTTTTCAAAAAATAATATCAAATGAAATGCAATAATATATATATACGCACACACACACATATATATATGTGTGTGTGCATAGAGCTTTTATGGACTCTAGTTTTCAAAAAACAATATCAAATGAAATGCAATAATATATATATACGCACACACATATGTATGTGTGCATATATGCGCACGTGTGTGTGTGTGTGTGTGTGTGGGCATGTTTCTTCATGGATCAAGTCGATTTCTTTTGTAATCTTTAAAGTCTTGTCAACATATGTTAAAGCAAAAGAAAATTCTATGACTCAATTATAAATAAACCTTAATGCCAAAAGACTAACATAAATTGAAGAAGAAGAAGAAGAACAACAAAAAAATAATAAAGGCCCCACCCCGTCTAAGCAGGTATGAAAAACTTGTGGGAAAATAATAAAAAAACAATTAAAAAATGAAGAATAAATTTAAAATAAAAATTAAAAATAATATAAAAGCCTTAGGTTAATACAAACTAGCATAACAAATATGGGACCTAGAGTACAAGGCAAGATATTATCATAGAAAGTAATAAATAAAGATGTTTACTTTTTAATAAACTCAATATTAAATGATAAAATCAAAAAATAAAATCAGTGGAGAAAAATACATAAAAATAATATTGATATTATCAAAGTTAAAGTTTTATACTTGTGAACCGAGTTATGAGATCGGGATCACTGAAAAAAATAAATAGCAAAGCTCAATTCTAAATAAATAAAATATTGAATGATGAATAATAACACTGAAAAAAAATCAATTTCAAGAAAGGAACAAAAAAAAAATAACAATTAAAAAATTAAGAGTTAAAATCACATGAAAATCATATGATTAAGGAGGAAATCAAAAACAATTTTTTTTAAATAACAAAAATAAATGAGAATCAAATTTGATATAAATACCAAATTGAATAAAATTCTAAAAAATGAAATTAAAAATTAAAAAATTAAAAAAATTAAAAACATATAAAGAGTACTCAAAACAATGAAGACCATAATTAAAATAAGAAGAAAAATAGAGGGCTACTCTTAAATTTAGTTGGACTAGGACTTTTCCAAAAGGAAGGGGGAGAGAGAAAGGGGGATCATATGACTATTTAATTACTATGATATGGTTTACATACGTTGTTTTAGTGGATGTGCTTCTATATTATTTTTTTGAAGAGATGATGATTAACTTTTTTTTGACATGTGAAAGTTGCTTAAAAGGCTTGAGAATCTCCTACATGTTAATAATTTTTATTTAATTAATTAATTAATGCAAATATGTTAGTGCCCTTGACTTTAAATGATATTAATAAAAAAAATCATAAAAGCCCCTCAATCTTAACTATTGATTATTGTTATTCAAAGGGCATTTTAGTAATTATATTGTGTTAAGAAGGAGAAAAAATCAAATACACCCTTATCCTAACAATTAAAAAAATTTAATTTTTAAGGGTGTTTTAGACATTACATTGTACAAACAAAAAGTCAAAAAACTTTTATACCCCTATTTAATCTTGGTATAGCAAATGCATCATCCAGAAAATACCATATTACTCTTGAAAGCATGTCATAAGATTTAAATAATAAAAATAAAAATAATAATTTTATTGTGTGAATTTATAGTAAAATGTGAGTATATACAATAAAAAATATATAATATAATAAAAGATATATAAAAGATATTATATACTTGGTTGGGTTCTAACCCAACCGAGCATCAAACTCGATTTGGCTTAGGCCCAACCAAGTTTTGTTTTTTTTTTAATTTTTTTTTTATTTGTTACACGCTACAATCCTATTATAAATCCATGTGCAAAAATAACAAAAAAAATAAAGCTGCCACCTTAAGCAGCTGAAAGATTTTTTTTCATGAATATTTAGCCATGAATTCCATGTTTTAATATAAGAAAATGAGGATTCTCTCAGCATAACACAAAACAAAAAATATATAGGCGGATTGCCCACACACTTGTAAATATCTATTCCCTACACTGTTTATTAGGTGTATCTTTTTTGCATTTTAGTCATATTTTGGTCTCAATAGTTTTCAAATTTTATGTTTTGATTATAAAACTTTATTTTTATTATATTTCAATCTTTAATATTTGAAGGGGGTTGAAAAAAGAGAAGAGATAATTTTTGATTGATCGTAAAAAAATATCAATATTAGAGTTATTGGATTCATCTTAAAGAAAAGAGTTCAATAAAAAATAATTTGAGCCTTAAATCATGCTTGAAAAAGTAGTTGGAATTCAAAAAATATATTTTGATTTAATTTGATTTGATTTTGAGGTTTTAGACTAATTATAATGTGTTTTGTATTTGAAAATAGTGTCATATAGGTTTTTGAAATGTATTTTTAGATAAAAATAAGTTGAGATTAACTTTTTTTTAAAAAACACTAAAACTTTAATTGTTCATGGCAAAATAACATATCTACTAAATAAATAAATAAAACACATCAATAACTTTTTTATATAAAAAAGACATGCTAGTGTGCATTTTGAGGCCAAATTATGTCTAGCTTGTCCTTTTAAGCCTAGGCTCTCTTGGTCTATTTTTAATTTTTATTTTTATATTCTAAAATAATTTTTTTTAATAAAATAGTTAAAAAAATCACATGATTATACAATACTTTTTGAATAATATTAGTGATTATTTTATAAATAATTATATATGAACTTTAATATGCATAATTTATTTTAAATATTTTTCAAGAATATTCAATATAAATAAAATATTTATTTTTAATTTTTTATTCTGAATTTTTTTTTAGTTCTTTCAAATTAATTATTTTTATATTTTTACATACAATCATACAAAAATAATCAAGAAATAACTTTTTTATTTTTTTATTAAAATCTATTTCTCAAATCATGATAAATTCTTGTTCAAAAACCAAGTCACGAATAAAAAATATGAATATATATTTTTATAAACAAAGAAAGAGAGTTTTAACTAATAAAATTTTGGCAAAAATTCACAAGAAAAAATTGCGTCCAACGCAATGGTGCCTCAACAATCTCTTAAAAAAAATAAAAAAATTGCATGACCCATTAGAATAGTAAATAAAGTAAATAAATAAAAAAAATTTCCAATTTTGAGTATAAAAAATTAAAATTCAAAAAACACCATCAATTTTTTCCGTCTACTCTTTAATATATTTATAGGCTAAAATAGCTGCTTGCGACCCGTTAGAAGAGTTAAATTCCAAATATATTGGTTGAATTTTATTTATTTATTTATTTATTTGGATTATTTGAGAAAGTAAAAGTTTTTGTTCGAAGGGTTATTTTTAACAACACAGGAAATAGAAGTCCACAAAGAATAAAAGAAAACTCAAATTTAAATCTAAAAGAACTCAAATTGAACATTAGTTTTCTTTTAGGGACGTTTCTGTACTCTGATTTTCAAGAAACGACCCTGAAAGAAACACAAAAAATCTTTCACCGACCTTCTCTCTCATTAAACGCAAGCTCTTACCTTTCTGAATATATTTGGGTGCTGAAAGAGAGCGAGAGAGAGCAAAAAAAAAAAAAAATGGCCGCAGCAGGAGCATTAGCAGCGCCAGGCCAACTTAACCTGACAGAATCACCTTATTGGGGTTCGAGAAGCGTTGATTGTTTTGAGAAATTAGAACAGATTGGTGAAGGCACTTATGGGTCAGTCCAGTTTATCAAATCTCCTCTTTTTTTCTTGTCTTTAAAGTTTGGATTTTTTTGGGTTCTTTTAAATTGTACTAATCTCCAATAAACAATATTATGGACTCAATTTTTTGCAGTAAAGATTCTTTCTTTTAGCTTGTGGGTGTTGAGTTTCAATTGGGTCTGGAAATTTAGTATCAGGGCTTGCAAGCATTTAGAGAAAGAAAGGTTTTCTTTTGTTGGCGTTGTGGGGTATAGAAATTTCGCATCAGGGTTTACAGGCATATACAGAGACTAGGGTTTTGTGCTTTTTTATTTTTTTCTTTTCAAGTTCAGGAAACAATCTTGTGCTAGATATTGTCTCAGTATTGCTTCTTTTAACTTGTGGGTAGTAGGGTTTCGGGCATGTAGGGTAAACTAGGGGTCTATGGCGTTGGGTTTTAAAAGAGTAATGCTCTGTTTCAAGAACTTTTTAATGAAACCATCATGAAAACAGGCAATGGAAGCAGCGATAATTCGATGCAACTTTCTAGTCATCTATTAATGTCCGTATTTGAGATCAATTTGCTAGAAACTTTTTTCAGGCTTCAAAGCATTACTTGCTTTAAAATGTTTTTCTATCGGATGTCTTAAGAGGTTGTTGATTGGATATTAATGTTTGCTTTGGGGATATATTGGAGAGATCAAAATTTGATGTGCTACATGGATTTTGCCAATTATGTTGATTCATGTGTTATTGGTATTTTGTGATGCTTGTGTCTCCTTGGAATCACGAGTTTGGTCTTTGAGGTGTTGTAAGTGATTAAACATGATTTAAGGTATTTGGAGTGGTCTGCCTTTGCTTTATCTTGTGGTTAGCTAAGCATAACGTTAGCTAGTTTTTGGCTTGTTAGAAAAAGAAACCTCGATAAGATAGAGAAAAGGATAATGAACAAAAATGGAGAATAACATATTCTTCCTAGGAGACAAGTTAAGGACTACTTGAATAGAAGATCATGCTGACCTGACCACTTTGTATATTTCGTTAGGGTTATCCCTCAAAAGACTCCATGATGAAACAAAGAAAATTTCATCATCTGAACCTTGCTTGGATTGAACTATTCTTCATTCTTTCAAGTATAAATTTTTGGAGAGAGAGTGGAAGGTTCATAATTGAATGTGACTATATTTGGGAGATGTTTTAAGCAAATAGGATGTTTTGTGGTAGGTTGCTGGAATTTTTTAGCAAGAAATAGTGATAAAAACAGGGGAGGGGGGGATGATAGAAAACCCATCAGTTACACATGGTTTCAAGTTTCGACATCAAACCAAAAGGTCATAGTTTTGGTATTAGAATTTAGATGTCTCAAGAAATTGACTGATATACTCATCCTTTTCCTAAATAGGATTAATATTCATAATACCAGTAGGTTTAATGGAACATATTAGTGAAAGAAAAGCCCAAGACTCGGAATTTCCTGAAAATCTTTAGCACTACTAAATTCCAAACTGACCCCCTTCCCGCAGGAAAGGGAAGAAGTTTTACACATATGCCCTTGCAAAAAATAAAATCCCAAAACAAATTGTTGACCTAACAGCAATTTAGCTGAGCTATCAAGAATAAAGTTTACACTAGCTGCTATTCCATGTGGAAATCACTTAAGAATCTAAATTATTGACTTTGGAAATATTTTTGAAATGACTGGAGAAATCATTTTCCCATGGCTGTATCATTCCTGCAAGCTAGATGTTTATTTGTATAATTGTTATATATGTAATAAGTTACTGACAAAATATTTAGAGAAATTAACCCTAGCTTTCAAAGATACAGCAAAAAGTAACATAAAAGATCAATAGAAAAAAGAAGAAAAATCATCATAAAACATGCATATTTGAGATTAGTGCTGTATTGTCAAAGCTGGGACTTTGAGTCTTAGCCCAACTTTCTTTGCAAGAATACCATTGAGCTAAAATTCTCATTGTAATAGCCTTTATATTCTTGTTTCTTATTATGCATGCAAAATATTATTAGATTATTGAAGTGGAGCTTTCAAGCATGTTTGATTGCCTGAATAAAGACAATGAAGGAAAAAAATATTTTTTTGTGCTATAGCTTGATCTTTTAGTTTCTGCTCTAGAATTCTTGTTTCTTGTACTTGCTCTCTTGTGATTGTTGACAGTGATAGCAGGAACTTGACTTGCACTTGCGTGCTTCGCTTTCTTCTTGCAGCCAGGTTTACATGGCTAGGGAAATAAAGACAGGTGAAATAGTTGCTTTGAAGAAAATAAGAATGGACAATGAGAGAGAAGGGGTGCGTTTTATTTTCTTGTTAAATATATTTATTTGTATAGATAGATCAATTGGTAATTCGTGATTTTGAGCACATGATTTTGTAAGACGATGCTGATGGTAAATCATCCGTAGCTTCCAGCTGAACTTGTAGATTTTGTATTTTCTACCAACAATCTTAAACTTTCAAGGGGCTAATAGAATGGACTGTTTAATAAAACATTTATTAACAGCCATATGCGAAATCAAAATTCTGAAGAAGCTACATCATGAAAATGTTGTTAAGCTGAAAGAGATAGTGATATCTCAAGGTAATGTTAAACAATACTTGTATTTTTGTAGTTTCCTATAACAGCCATACGGGAAATCAAAATTCTGAAGAAGCTACACCATGAAAATGTTATTAAGCTGAAAGAGATAGTGACATCTCAAGGTAATGCTATGAATACTCTTAGTTACTTGTGCTGCATTCTTTATTCACCTCAAACTGTACTGTTTATATGTTTACTTCAGATATCTTATGTTGTGTGACTGTTTTCAGGCCCTGAGAAAGATGATCAAGGAAAGCCAGGCAAGTGCTCTACTTTGCATGTGCATTGCCTATCAATGGGTCTCTGTCTGTTTTGCAAAATGTTGTCTTATTTGAAATTAAGGGTTGTTGATTTCTGACTTTGTTTACAGATGATAACAAGTATAAAGGTGGGATTTACATGGTTTTCGAATACATGGACCATGATTTGACAGGTCTTGCTGATCGTCCTGGGATTAGATTTACAGTTCCACAGATTAAGGTATTCTAATAGAACCTAATGTACTTCCTTTTTTCTTGACAGTAAGAATATCATGTGTAGCAGTTCTTGCCCTCTCTTGCTTTGTCCTTTTCTATCTAACTCTTGCTTATTTCTCTTGCAGTGCTACATGAGGCAGCTTCTAACAGGGCTGCACTATTGTCACATAAATCAAGTGCTTCATAGAGATATTAAAGGTAGCTGTTAAAGCAAGCTAACTTACTATTGGATCTTGTTTTTCACCTCTTGAGGCCCGAAATCTTGTTTTTAATGCAGGATCTAATCTTCTTATCGACAATGAGGGTAATCTGAAGCTTGCTGATTTTGGGCTTGCCCGGTCATTCTCAAATGAGCACCAATCAAATCTTACGAATCGTGTTATTACTTTATGGTACAGGTAAACAATAAATATGCCACCTTGAACTTAGAATAATATAGACTGGTTCTTTCCTGCTAAAAGTTAAAGGCTGGAAAAATGAGTAAAGTAGAATAATCTTAATACCTGCTAGCTCTCCATTTTGAGTAGGCCCCCAGAGTTGCTGCTTGGGTCGACAAAGTATGGTCCAGCTGTTGATATGTGGTCTGTTGGTTGTATCTTTGCTGAACTTCTGCATGGAAAGCCAATTTTCCCTGGGAAAGATGAGGTAAATCATTTGTTGCTTAACTCTGGAATGTACTATTAGAGATGCTAGATTATAGTTGTTGTATTATATATAGATTATGCTTGATAGGGTGGTGCTGGCATTAGACTTTTCTTGGGGAATTTCTATTGTCTAATTAGTATTAAGAAAAGAAATAATAATTTATTGAAAAGTTTATGCGTATTTGCTGCTTATATTTAGTTCATGGTCATAACTAAAGGTGTAGTTATCATACCATTGTCATGAAGTATCTCTGGTTGAGTGCTGCAGCCTGAACAACTAAATAAGATTTTTGAGCTGTGTGGAGCTCCGGATGAGGTTAACTGGCCTGGAGTTTCAAAGATTCCTTGGTTCAACAATTTTAAGCCAACAAGGCCTATGAAGAGACGTCTCAGAGAGGTTTTTAGGCAGTAAGTGAGATAACTTGATTGAATCTATCTTCTAAATCTCCATTTTTTAGGAATTTGACACTGTTGTTGGGTTATTGTTATTATTTTTCTTGGTATATAGGACTTGTAATTGGCTTGGCCAAGTATATTTTCTCTCACGTCGCAGGGAACACCTGAATCCTAGGGAAAGTGGGGAATACACAAACCACTTGGACCAGCCAAGATGTGTGTGGTTGTTGGATTAGTCAAAGTGCATCCATGATATCTATTTACTTGTGTTTCTGTCACAGTTTTGACCGCCATGCCTTGGAGTTGCTGGAGAGGATGCTGGCTCTTGATCCTGCTCAGGTATCATTTTAGTAGATATCTCTCTATTTTATGCTGAAGAATACACAAACCGCTTGGCGTTTTTGATTGCTTATTTTGATCAGATGCCTGTTGTGTCCTACCACTGGTTTGGTGTTTGTAATTTTGTTCATGTGAAAAGTAATTCATTTAATTTGCTAAATTGATTTGATCATTGCAAAAAGGTCAGTACAGAATATTATTGATTTCAAAAGATATACCTTGAAGGGGAAAGTGATTCGATGGATGGGATTTCTCAGGCTTACTGTTTGTTGTATCTCATTTAGTAAATTCAGGGCCTTCTCTATGATTCTTTAAATGATTTATTTATTTTTTTATAAAATAAAACCAGCTGATATAGGCAATTTATTTCTATTTCAAAAGATGTATCATAGTATCAGTTAAATAAATAAAGAAACAAATAAACGAGCATAACAGGTGCATGTATACCTGTTGTTTCACTTTAAGAAATCTGATTATCCACATGTATCAATTAATTATGTTCCTCTATATGGTTTGGCCAAGCATGCACTTGATGCTGAGTATTTCATTTTATGATGTTTTTGTTAAACAGAGAATTTCAGCCAAGGATGCACTTGGTGCTGAGTATTTCTGGACTGACCCACCACCATGTGACCCCAAGAGGTTTGGTTTTATTCTAAAGTACATGTTATTGGACTGTGTTACTTGGTATTTTTATTGATTCACTTCCTTTTTTTCTGGTCCAGTTTACCAAAATATGAATCATCGCATGAGTTTCAGACAAAAAAAAAGCGCCAGCAACAAAGACAGCATGAAGAAAATGCCAAAAGGCAAAAACTACAGCATCCACAGCCGCATTCCCGCCTTCTACCTGTTCAGCAGTCTGGGGCACGTCCCCAAATGCGGACAGGGCCTAATCAGTCCATGCATGGTTCTCAGCCCCCAGTTACAGGTCCCGGACATTATGGGAGGCCTCGTGGACCTCCAGTTGGTCCAGGTAGATACCCTTCAGGTGGAACAAGTGGGGGATACAGCCACCCGAGTCATGGTGGCCAAGGGGGAGGAGGTTATGGCAGCGGTCCATATCCTCCACAAGGACGAGCCCCACCATATCCTTCCACCGGCATGCCTGGTGGTGCTCCACGTGGAGGAGGAGGTAGTGGATATGGAGTTGGTGCTCCAAATTATCCTCAAGGTGGTCCATACGGTGGTTCCGGTGCTGGGCGTGGCTCAAACATGATGGGAGGAAACCGCAACCAACAATATGGTTGGCAGCAGTAACTTTAGATATTTACCTTCGAAGAGTTGTGGGGAATTACTGGCTGTAGGGAGAATTTCCCGACGCATCTGCAGAGCAATTAGGGGATGCAACTCTGGTGAAAAAAGAGTAGGCTACAAGCTTAGTTAGGGTAAATGATAATGCAGATTCTTATTCTCAAATGTAAACTGAGGAATGTTCCGCTTTTTGGAAGGACATGTTCCTGTATTTATAAGTCCATATGCGATGGTTCCGCTGAATAGTTGTCTGGTCTTTACTGTACTTGATATACGATATTTTAATTCTAGAATATCTTTATTTTGATGATAATTCGCAGTCTCCAAAGCAGTCGTAATCAAATAAAAAAGATTCGTCCCCTGTGAATATTAGAAGCATAAATGCTAGTTCAAAAGTGAGAGCGATCAGCATCAGACAATTTTTGTTCTTTAGATATTCATGCCAAGTCATTCATCACAGGGGCATGGGTATGTGGCTCCCAAACCTCTAAATAAAGTTGATCAAATAAGCCTTTCCAGAAAAAATGAGTAAAATGGTCACCGTTTGCAAATTATCTTTGGGAAAATTACAAATTATCTTTGAGAAAATTACAGGTCAGAGGCTTTCAAGTATGAAGGGCCAAGAAATAATCATGTTCATAATATAAAGATAAAAGAATATTCAGAGTTTTGTTTTCCTTCCGTGACTTCTCAAAACACAAGGTATTGAACAAGATATCTCGAACATTTGACTCAATGTCATTCTAGTTCTTTTTAGTATCTTTTGAAAGAACTTCAGCATGAGAAGCATGATTCTATTCCCAAAAAAAATACTCAATCGACGTGAAGAAAAAATGTTTGTGGGAATTTCTATATGAGCACGAGTTTTTATTCTTTTTTTTTAATGAACAAGCAAATGCCTGCCATAAGCAGAGGTGATATTCTTGGTGAAAAATTCATTATAAACAGTAGTTTGGTATCATAGGCTTTTTCCAAACTAGGGGAAGGAGTAAAAATCGAACTCAAGAAATGACAGCCATTCTTATCACTTTGAGAACCAAAAGAATAAAGTTCAAATATTTATACTTAGTTTGCATTGATCATATTGGCGTCAGTAATACATCCAAACACCATCATTGTTCAATGTACGAAGATTATATTACATGACTTGCTTTCAGTTGGACAAATATTACACACCCTCACTGTCTGCAGATATGTTTGCGTTGCCCTTCTCCTTGACTACTTGATCATTGTATGCTTACTCTGTTTCAGAGATCACTTCCAACGCTTGATAATGAGGTCTCCCCGGCATATTTGCGTGCATTCTCCCGGGACCTGCAGAAGCAAAAGGGCTAGGAGGCACTGTTAACTTGTCTCCTTCTCCTTCCAACATTTGCACGACAGTATTCATGGACGGACGATCCACGGGGTGCCACTGAATGCACCATAGTCCCACAAGAGTCAGCTTCTTTGCTATTTGCGCGTCCCCCTCCTTTTCAATTCTGATTCTCAGCTCTTCTCCTTTATCCAGGCTGTTGTAGGCCCATTCTGGGAAGTAGATTTGGTTGCTGTTCTCTAACTTATCATCGATAGTCTTCCTCCCTCCGACCATTTCAAGCAACACCATTCCAAAACTATAAACATCAGACTTGTAGGAAACAAGCCCAAAGTTCCTAGAGAAAACTTCAGGTGCAATATACCCCATGGTTCCTCGAGCTGTAGTCATGGACACGGCACTCTGATCCTTGGAGCACAGCTTTGCTAGACCGAAATCAGAAATCTTTGGATTGAAATGGTCATCTAACAAGATGTTATGAGGTTTGATGTCGAAATGGAGGATTCGCTGATCACAACCTTGGTGAAGATATTCGATGCCTTTAGCCATGCCAAGAGCAATATCCTGAAGCCTCTCCCAGCTAAGACTGGAGGTTTCTCCATGTTCTGAAGATACAAACTTCTCTAATGATTCATTTGGCAGGTAATCATAGACCAGAGCTCTTCGAAATCCATCAGCACAGTAACCAACTAAGCGTATAACATTGACGTGATGGATCTTTCCCATTGTTGCCACTTCATTGATGAACTCTTCTCCGTTTCCTGTTGAGTTGTTCAGGATCTTCACAGCAACAAAGATCTCATCGGAAAGCTTTCCTTTAAACACAGTTCCATATGCTCCCTGACCCAGCTTGTCCTTGAACTCATCCGTAATCCTTTTAATGTCAGCATATGTGTATCTTGCGGGCTTGAGAGCTTTATAATCTGCCAGAAAGTTTTCAATCCTTTTCTGATTGTTTTTCGCTGCTTTATCAGAGCTGTAGACACGGTAGGCTGCGAACAATACCAGCAATACAAGAACCGAACCCACAGTTGCAACTGCAAACAAAACATTTCTTTATCAAGAACTCATCAAGATAGTTTAGAAGATGCAAGATAAGGAAACAATTCTAAATTTCCAAATTTGCAGAAATCTCACCCGCACCCTCTATCTTCCTTATTTTGCCTGTAAGAGAAAATATATGGTAACATTAGATTCTTTAATAGCACGTATTCGACAATTATAATTCGTGTATCTTATATATATATATTAAAAAATAATATAAATTATATTATGAAATATCACCTAACAGCAACTTAAACTATTGAATTGAGATGATTTTTTGATATGGTATTAAACCTTTAATAACTAATCGGTTACAAGTTCAAATCTCACTATTCTCATATATTTAATAAAAATTAAACATAAGGTAATAGAGACATATACAAGTTTTAAACCCAAAGAGCTTTCACTTGAGGGAGTGTGCTTTCACTTGAGGGAGTGTGTTAGAGAATAATATAAATTATATTCTGAAATTTTATCTAATAGTTTAAGTTATTGGGTTAAGATGGTTCTTTAACACTATAAATCATTATTATCTTATGGAATTTACTAATCTCAACATGTATCAAGCAACCAACCTACTTGAACTGAAAACTACATGTTTCATAACTAAAATTGAAGAACTCGTGAAAATATTTGATTTTCTTAACTAAAGAGTCATCCAATAGTTCCAAATTAAGCACAAGGAATTAGATTGGCTGCAGAAAACTAAAGCAGAATCTAATACAGACCGTACCTTCATTTGATTTAGGCTTCTTATAGCATTCAGTTTTAAGCTTAGTATTGTTAGTCTTCCATCCGCAGAGCTTGCCTTGTTCTTCACAACCGACACATGCTGCTGGTTCTGACCAATTCAAGTGAAGAATATTATCACCGTCAATCATTTCCGATGGAATTGATGTAACATTATACATCTTGGTACAAGAAGTCAGGTCTGTATCACCGATGAAATCATTAGAACTATAGGCATAGATATCATATCCAGGAACACCAAGGCAAGGTATCCGCCCATAAGAATCTCCATTCTTTGATGTACAGTTGAAAAGGGCATAATCATCCCGGTACTGGCCTGCAAATTTGAAAGGAGATTTAGATAAACTGAAGTTTCTAAGCTGTCTTTGGAAGCAGTTATCTGGATCAGCTGCAATGATTAACCGTAATTTATAGTCAATTTTCTTGATGTTGAGCGTCACAGAAGATGGTAGCTGCAACAATGTTTCGTTCCTTTCATTGCAAGATAGAACAAACCGAGGATCATAGCCACAGTCCTCTGTCTGCTTGTCGAGTCTGAATGGAAATCTTATGGCCGGACCATGCTTCTTACACTTTGCTTCTTGGAACGTATCGTTATGGCCAGCTCCATGACATACAAGGACCAGCATCAACAAGCAAACTACAGAGAGATCCATTTCCAAAGGCTTAATTTTTATGAGCTTCACTGTCCTGCAAATGATGTTATCGTGAAAACGTAATTTGGGGCTTGGCTCTCTTGAGTAATTTCTGCATAGTTTACTCCATTGACTTGAGCCGTGGAAAACATTTCAAGGACTTGGCCAATCTGATGTTGCTAGGTTCCTTTATGTTTTTTCCGTGTGGGGTCTTTATGTTGTGGTGCGAAGTTGCTAGGAAAAGCCAGAGCTCAAATCTGTCGCGTTAGCAAGTAATCAAAGACTAGGGATAAGTTACAGTCAAGTTTGTCACTTTTCGAAGCACCAGATAAGCAAGTCTTCTTCCATCCCGAGAAATGCAACTGGTAATGCCGGTCATGCATAAAAGTTGATGCTACGGTTAGAAGTCAAGCCCCATTCTTACCATATTGGCTCTACATGGAATGAAGGAAGATTTAAAGCACGTCTATTAAAACGGTTAAAAAATTTAAAATAATTTTTTTTTAATATTAGAACTGTGGTGTATTGAATTAACCTGAATTTTATACCGACATTTAAAATAATTTTTTTTAATATTAAAACTGTGGTGTATTGAATTAACTTGAATTTTATAGAGAATAAATAAAAATTAAATTAATTAATTATTAAATTAAGATTTATCATTTTTAACAACATAAAAATATTGCCTAGAATTCTAAAATATGTTTTAAGACTCAAATTTAGAAACTAAACTATAAATTTTATAAATGAAAGATTCAAATAAAATTTTATTATTTTTTACCTCGAGATCATTTTTTATTTTCCAAGAAAGTTGAAACATATTTCTTAACCTATAACAAATCATTTTATAAATTTTTATTTCTAAAAATACCTCAAAAATTTATTACTTAACCTTAAACTCATAATAATCATGAATCAATTTTAACAACATAAATTTTAATTTTTTATAAATCATGATTTCTTTTCTTATCTTTCTAGAAATAAATCATAATAAAAAATAACACGAGAGAAAACTATTTACTTCCTACTTTTACTTTTCTTGAATTTAAAAAGTTAAGATCAAAAATTGAAATTTTTAGTTTGATGAGGAGAGAATCACAACAGTTACAAGAATTAGAGAAAAAAAATCAAGAATAACTTTATTTTAATAATAATTTGTAGTCTTTCAAACAGTCGTAATCAAATCAAAAATATACATTTCCTATTGAAATTAGAAATAATTAAGGTAGTTTAAAAGTGGGAGCGATCAACATGAGACTAGGAAAAGCCTAGTTGTGGTGCGAAGTTGCTAGGAAAAGCCAGAGCTCAAATCTGTTGCGTTAGCAAGTGATCAGAGACTAGGGATAAGTTACAGTCAAGTTTGTCACTTTTCCAAGGACCAGATAAGCAATAGTCTTCTTCCATCCCAAGAAACGCAAGAGGCAATGCCGGTCATGCATAAAAGTTGATGCTAAGGTTAGAAGTTCACTCTAATGATTAAATTGATTTGAAAAATTTAAAGGACGTTCATTAAAATAGTTAAAAAATTAAAAATATTTTTTTTTCATAATATATTTATAAATTCACCCCAGTTTTATAAGGATTAAATAAAAATTCATTATCTTTAACCTCTTTCTAAAAATATTATTTAGAATTCTAAAAGACATTTTAAGATTTAAATTATAATTTTTTAAAAATTAAAGGATGAAATTATAAATTCTATAAATTAAGGATCAAAATAAAATTTTATTATTTTCAATCCTATGATCATTTTTTATTTTTTAACAAAGTTAAAATATATTTCTTAATCCATAACAAATTATTTATAAATTTTTGTTTTTAATAATAAAATTTTAATATAATTAAATATTATGTAGCTAAAAAAAATATCTTGTATTTATAATTCCGTGAATAAATTAATAAAAAAATTAAAATGCATACGTAATTATTTTTTTTTTAAGCTGTACTTAACCGGCCCGGCCGATCACTGCAGGCACGTGCACAAACAATAGGAGGTGAATTAAAATTGTCTATGACAAGTGAATTAAATTGCAAGACGGGGAAAGAGTGCGGAGAGACTTACCTGGCCCTGCTGGAGAAGAAGCCGATGATGGTGCGCAGGCTGACGGAACGCTGTATCCTCTGTGTCTTGTTTTCCTCTTCGCCTTCCCTTGTTCTTCCTTTGTTTTTCTTCGTTCCTGTGTCTGTCTCTCTCTCTCTGTAATGTCTTTTTCTTTGTATTTTTCTGTTCGTGGGTTTTCTCCCCTCCTTCGCGTCTGTGTTCCTCTCACCCCTGTGTTGTTCTCTGGCTTCCCTTGTCTCTGTGTTTTCGTTTTTCTCCCCCTTTTGTATTTGGCTCGTCCGTGTCTATTGCTCCCCTGGTCCTCTTCTGTCTTGTTCGTTTTTCTGGGTTTATTTTCTTTTCGTTCTCTGCCCTGCGGTGGTCGTTCCCCCCGGCCCGCCCCCCCGCGGAACGTGGGGGATGCCATCTGTTGGTGGAGTAGAGACGTGAGTTTCCTGTTGAATCGGAAGTTAAACGGCGCCGTTTTCGACTAAAATGGTTATTTCCAATTTGATCCCTGATCTTTGATTTCAGCATCATTTACAAAACAGTCATTGCTTTTCAATTTAATCAATTCAAACGATTTTTCAACTTTTTTGTTTTTCAAATTACTCTTGATAAAATCAATTAAACTCCCCAAGTACCCCTTACTTATTCATTTTGGTTCTTAGATATTAATTTCTTGTAATTTCAACTCAAATCAACACAAAAATTTACTATTTCTTTAATTAAGTTTTTATTGTATTAATTAATTAGATTAAAGTTTAATTAAATTTTTAAATTTATTAATTCTTTTAATTTTTAGTCAAATTGATTTTTAAATTTATAATTTAATTTTTATTAGTACTTAAACTTTTAATTTATGTTGTTTTAATTTAATTTTTTAATTTTTTATTTTTTATTTTATTATTTATATATTTTTTAAAAAATTTAAAATTAAGTTATGATAATAATAATAATTTTGATGTATTAATATTAAAAATAATTTAAATTAATTAATATTTTGGGATATTTTTAAGTAAAAAATATTTTAAAAATTAATTATTATTATAATATCACATATTATCTTATTAAATTATTATTATTACAACAATCTAACATTAATAGAAATTAAATATTTTTTAAAACAATAGACATTCATTTATTACTCCCGGATGAATTTAATAAATTTTCTTTATTTAAATCTCATTAAAAAAAATTACATAAATAAAGAAGTTATGTAATAGGATACTTGAGTTTTAATTCGATAATATTGGTCTATTGTATTTTACTTTCATATTTATACTTAATCTATGCTTTGCATTCACTTCATTTCAACACCCCCTTGGCTGGAAGTAAAATGGGCTGGACTTTGAGGTGTTAGTCTAACTAATTTTATTTTTTTATGTGAATTTAAGTTTTATTATGTATATTTATTATTTTCATCATATATATGTTTATTAAACTTGTAAGATATTTAATAAATTGTGAAATTAATAATAATAGTTGTAAATTAATCCAGATAACCATATTAATTAAAAAATAAGTTAAATATTTTTAATACCCAATAAAAAAAATTAAAGATCAATGTGGCATGAATACAATCACTTTCTTATTATTTCCTCATCCATCAAACTATTTTAAGGAAAATAAAAATAATTATTTCTTTTCTTTTCTTTTCTCTCTCTTGAAGCTTCGGCAACCCATCTGTATGCTTATTCTTTTTTCAAGCTGCACTTTCCAACTTTGATACTCGCGTTTTTCACCAAACGTGTTACTGTCTATAATATTTTTGAGTGTGGAAAAAGAATAAAATAAAAAATAAAAGTGCTAATTTTAAAATAAAAACTCGAATTTAACACCCGACACAAAAGATGGCCAAAGCCGCTGTCATCGGACACGCGACGCAGCATCATTAAACACGTGTCTTAAGAATCCTTTTCGTTTCCAAGTCAAAAATCTTCCTTGTCAGATCCAAACACATCAAAGCCTGACTTTTACTACTTTAAGCACATCGAGACGCCACGTAATAACTTCTAGATTTCCACACTTGGGCCCCAACACCCAGATCCATCCTCCACGTACCCCTTAATCCATCTCTTCCGTCCACGTCTCCCCTAAACAAATCCAAATTAGTGGCTTTTGTTCACCCCATGTGGCAGTGTACAAGTGCACCAAAGAACAATCAACGGCTACCCTTCATCTGCTTTAACATGACCATCATTGCCTATTTGTTTTATATTCCCATTTAGCTCCTGTGCTTTTCCTCTTCTACCACGAAATTTTTACTTCTTTCATGCAGAATGAAGAGGTTGGCACCAAGATATTTGCTTTTTTGTGATTGTTTTGGTTCTCGACACTTGAGATTTGATTTGATTTGCTTTACATGTTTGTTTGCGACAGCTTGGAGACTCTTTGATAAGGAGGATGGATCAGCTCACTGTGATCAAGACGTTGAATTCTCGTCGGAGAAGATTAAAAATCCGACGATTGAAGTATACGTGTGAAAATAATAAATCTCATGTCACCATCTCCGGTGGGGATGAAGGCATTGAGAGGAAGAGCGGTGATTTGTGTGGTGAAGAGAAAAAATCAGGAGGAATTTTTGGTGCAAAAGCTAGTGATGATGGTGGTTCAAAGGAGATATCAATATCGTTAACACCGCCGAGGAATGATGTTGTTTTGCAAGATGAGGTAGTTTTATCATATGGGTCGGTGTCTGTTATAGGGGGGAGGAAAGAGATGGAGGATACACTGAAGGTGGAGTTGGGGTTTTTGATTTTTAATGAAGGTGAAAAGAAGTATGATTTTTTTGGTGTTTATGATGGACATGGTGGAGCTCTTGTAGCGGAGGCCTGTAAAGAGAGGTTGCATAGAGTTCTTGTGGAGGAGATAATGGAGGGGAAGGAAGGGGGTGGTGGTGTGGAGTGGGAGAAGGTGATGGAGGAGTGTTTTAGAAAGATGGATGAGGAGGTGGTGAAGGATAAGATGATTGGGTCTACGGCTGTTGTTGCGGTGGTGGGGAAGGAGGAGGTGGTGGTGGCTAATTGTGGGGATTCTAGAGCTGTGATTTGTAGAGGTGGGGTTGCCATGCCATTGTCAGTTGATCATAAGGTAATGATTTTTGGGTTTGTTGAAATCGATCGAGTGTTTTTTTTTTTTTTTGTTCCCACCTTCATTTTGGATTTAGACCATCAATCTCTTAATTGAGTGAAGCTATTTGCTAGTTTTATGACTTAATTCTCAATCAATTGATTTCAATTTAAAGTTGAGAAGTATCCTGAAAAAATTGAAGTGGGAAAAATAGAGGAAGTTTATGAAAATTCTTCGCGCTCAAGCTGAAACTGAGATATTTTATGGTATAGGAGAGACGGATAAAAAAGAAAAAAAGAAATAGGAGATAAAAAGTTTTTAAAATAATATTTTAATTAAAAAAACCCTTCTTGTAACTCTTTGATCTATTTTTTTCAAGTGTAGAACAATAAAATCTTCTGGGATTTTCCGGAATTTTATTCTCAGATATGAAATTCGTGCTTGTTAACCTAATCAAGATCAAAAGAAAAGGAAGGTTCATGAGATTTCTATTTTTTAATTACCATAGAAAAGGAAGGTTCATGAGATTTCTATTTAGGTTGTGTTGTTTAATTACCAATAAAATCATTTGGTAATATTATATAGGATGTTTTGATCATCAGATGGTCACCCTATAATCTTTGCTCAGTGTCCTGTTAAGATTTTAAAAAGAAAATGAAACTATAAAGAATGTTTTACTCAACAAAATATTGTAAAATATGAAGACAGTGATGATACCTGCGGTGCTAATTTTCCCCTGAACTGGACACAGTTACTGCAAATAATTTGGGGAAAAGCAATCAGAATTAATCCACTCCTTATGAGGTTGAGCTTCCAAGCTACAGATCTTAAAAGGGATCGTTTAATAAAATATAAAAGGGAAAAATGGAAAATATAAAGTTTGAACAAATTATGCTATATGACCATTGTTTTCTAAAGGTGTATTCTCTCTCGTTCTTTTAATGTTTAAGATGAATAATTTATTGAGACCTCTTTTTTGCGAAGCCTGACAGACCTGATGAGTTGGAGAGAGTTGAAGCTGCAGGTGGAAGGGTTATAAACTGGAACGGACACCGTGTTCTAGGAGTTCTTGCCACTTCCAGGTCTATAGGTATGTGAAACTTCCATCAATTATTACAAGGCAGAAGCTAGATCATCTTGTTCTCTCATGTTTCTTCTTTGCTGGCTTCTCCATACATGCTTAAGTCTAGTTCCTTCCTCACTTGTATGGTTCGCGAAAAATTATATTGTATCAAATTTCGAACAGATCACTCACAATTAAACCTATTCGTTTACGATGAATTTTCTTTCCTAAAGCTTCCAATTGAATTTGAATCATGAGTGATTCTCTTGTTTACAGCCTCCATTTGGATTTGATTCGTTGGAGAGCAAACCTGCTGACCACCTTAATAAACCAATATCACTACTAGGTCAATTATTGGGAAAACATGGGATTTGTAAAGTCTTATGAATTATCAAGGTTTCAAGAGAGTATCGAATATTTTTAAATTTATGATTGACATAAAATGCAGACCGCATCACAAAAACAATCGGAGCCTCAAGATAATTTAGTAATGGGGGACTAGTAGCTAGACCTGTGCTGCCTTACAACTAGGGCAACCACCAGATCACGTTGATCACTAGTAACCTGCTGTTAACCATCCTTGAGAGTTGCTGTCGTTAGGTCATATTGAAAAGATATATAGCACAAGCAGGATTAAGAGATTGAATTTCATGAATAAAATATATCCTTTTCCTTAATTACATTGCTTTAACATCCTGGTGCAGGTGATCAGTATCTCAAACCATTTGTATCCTCCAAACCAGAAGTCAC
The DNA here is from genome assembly GCF_000495115.2 of Populus euphratica. Lineage (NCBI taxonomy): Eukaryota > Viridiplantae > Streptophyta > Magnoliopsida > Malpighiales > Salicaceae > Populus > Populus euphratica. The sequence continues at coordinate 277,636 of NW_011500087.1, read as the reverse complement.
CGTGAATAAGCGAACTGAAAATGATGAATTCCTCGTCCTAGCCAGTGATGGCCTCTGGGATGTCATCTCCAACGAATTCGCATGCCAGATTATAAAGAGATGCCTGCATGGCCGGATGAGGAGGAAGTCCCAGGGAGTTGTGAGCGAGAGTTGTCGCGCAGCAGAGGCTGCAGCGGTGCTAGCCGAGCTAGCAATGGCTCGGGGCAGCAAAGATAACATCAGTGTGATCGTTGTTGAGCTCAAAAGGCGCAACAGCTTTTCCTGTTAATGATAACTAATATATATATTTGCGTATAGTACGGTAATTCTTTGTTTCCCCCTCATTGTATTCGACTTTGAATTTATTTTCTTACAGAAGGAATCAAGATTTTCTCCTGTAAAGAAATTTATGGTAACTGACCATGGTTTTGGTTCTGCGTTGAAGTGGAAGTTGATGATCCGTCCAGTTATTAGTTCTTGAAAATTGTTCGAGTTTTCAGTTACTGAGTTCTGTATTCACTGAATAGCAATAATTAATTTATTCCACCCTTCAAGTTTTCAGCTACTGAGTTCTAAAATTTATTTTTAATAAACTCTTGTTTACTTAATTTTTTTTTTATTTTTGTAGATTTATTTACAATTTTTTTATTCTTGAAATCCACTATAATTGCATCAAATAAAAATTTTAGAAGTCTTATTCTAGTTTTATTCTTGAAATCCACTATAATTGCATTAAATAAAAATTTTAAAAGTCTTATTCTATTCTTCATTTTTTGTTCAAATTTTTGATAATTAGAAATAAGAAATTTTTGATAATTACAAATAAGAAGAATAAGATAAATTTTATTTATTGGAAGCATTTTTATGTAATTTTTTATGAAAATTTTATTTATAATTGAGAAAGAAAAAAAAACTTTTCTATTATAGAGGACACTCAAAAAAGAATTATATAATTTAGGTAAGTATTTGTTTTTAGTTTTATTATTACGGTAATAATTAAGTTTTTTTTAGTATATTTAGAAAATGTCAAATTAAAATACCCAATAAGTATTATTTCTTTCTAAAAGGAAGGTAATCCAACCATATATACGGCTACTTTATAACGACTTCATTTAATATTTTTATTTTTTTATCAAACTTGAATCCAATATTCCATAATTATCTTTATGGCATGATAAAAAAAAACATGTAAATTTTGCTTTCAAGAATTATGTATTGAAAATAAATTTTAGATAAACTAATATTAGATTAATAAATTCTATTTAACTTCTAAAATTTATTTCATCAAAACAATGCAGCTTCATAAATTCTTGATTTACCATAGGATTCACCGGTGTCTTGGATTTCATTACAATTTAAGATTAAGATTTTTCTTACAACATTTGGCAAAGTTTAATGATTGGTGTGCGACAAAAATACACCTCTTATCAAATAGTAATTAAAACTTTTGATTAGTATGATCTGGTTACTAGTGAAATATTTTTCTATAATAGTTGTTTTTTTAACTATATTTTATTTAAAAATATATTAAAATATTATTTTTTATTTTATAAAAATTATTTTTAATATAAACACATTAAAATTATTTAGAACCTTAAAAAAATTAATATTTTTAAGTGGTTTTTGATGTGCTGTTAAAAATTAATAAAAAATATTATTTTAATATATTTTTAAATAAAAAAAATACTCTACACTACAATCTAAAAAAAACTCGTAAATCTTTGGTTACTGTTCTGTATAAATGGGGAATAAAAGGTCCATATCATGGCTGCCAGATTCATCTTGCTTCTGATTTTTTTTCGTTCTACTGTTTCTGAAGGTATCTTTCCACAGAAAATTAAAGACAGAGCCAAGAACACGTGTAAAAGATTCATCATTTTGCTAGAAAAATATTCAGACATGATTCCCCTCAACATATCATTTACCACCACGTGTAAGGTTAAAGTCCGAGCTAATGATGATGGATCAATAATAATTTGCTGATGTTACTGCATGCTTTCTTGGTCTTTTCAAAGCCTTGACCGCCCGAAGGAGGGGGGCAAAAGCTTTTTTTTTGTTACAATTAATTTTTTAAATGATTGATTTGATGTTTTAATATTATTTTAATATATTTTCTAATAAAAAATATTTTAGAAACAAACCCTACTGCACGGTGAAACACGATTTTGAAAGAGACCAACCATGATGATTATAATAATTGAGGGAGGTGAATATTTTTAATTAATATAAGAATCTTTTACAAGGAAAAAAATCAAATATTATAAGTTTGGGATTGTAATAATAGTTAATTTTTGAAGTATTTTGTGTTTTGTGGGTTAAAAAAATATATAAAATAAATTATCTAAATGTGAAAAAAAAATATTAGGAGATGGAAAAAACACAAGAACACTTTGAATATTAAATGAATTATAAAGAAAAACCTGTAATAATTTAAGACTTCTTCATTAAACTGAGTTAACACGGTCCTTCATTTCTCCTCCCCCTTCATCTCTTCTTTTTACCCTCTTGAAGAATCACATTTTATTTTGAATATTCATCTTGGAAAGTTTGTGCTATACAACTACTATAGGTTAAAATAGTTTCTGTGTATAATTCATAAGCTCTGGGAAGGGTGAACACCATGTTCTGCAAACCTCCAAATAGTATCTGCAACGAATGGAGAAGGATTGTTGTTGCAGCAGTCCATTTCATCTTCTACAGTGTCTGCAAATGAGAAATCCAACTCATCACCCACAGACGCAGATATGCCATGAACAAGACAAGATCGAAAGGCCTTATCATGGGTCCTTTCGTAAAGACAGTCTCACGAGGTGGCAACTATTTTGTCGGTGAGGATGAATACGATCTTTCATTATACTTTCTACAAATTGAGGTGTAGATTTTGAGTTGTTCTTTTTCTGTTTTTTCCTCAAATAGCACATATGAGGATAAAAACTCGCAAAGCAGTATGGTGGGAAGTTGCTGTTCAAACGGTTTTTTATAAAGATTTAATTTTTTTATTGTTTTGATGTGCTTGGTGTATAAATTTATAAAAATAAAAAAAAAATTATTATGATATATTTTTAAATAAAAAACAACTTTAATCACACTCTTTAACAATACCTTCAATAATAATATTACTGCAAAAATCATAATATATCAAAAGGGAATAAATTGTATTATTAGAAGTTGTTCAACCTTTAAGAATTTGGCCTAATCCTTAAATCATAAAAAAAAAAATTAAAATTAAAATTTGGATTTAGATTTTTGAAAATGGTGCGATCTTTAAGAAAAATTAGCAACTTCGTTTCCAAATTTTGACGCAGATAAAAAAAAAATGTCTTTAAGGGTGATGTTCTTGGGAATAACTTTTGAGATTTCAAATTCGAACACGTTGTGCTATTGAATCTTAATTAATTGTGCTGTTTTTCGTAATGTAATCAGTTAAATTATACTGTTTTGTCAGTTTTTTCTTAATTATCCTAATTTATAAATTATTTTTGTCAAATGTGTAGTTTTTCTTTTTAAAAAATCCTAGATTTCTGCTCAAAAATCAATTTTGAATCTTTAGACATACTATTCTTCTTTAAGGTCGGTTTACTTTCCTTTATAAAATATTATTTATTATTATTCAGCTTAATTCAGCTTTCATGCCTTCTAATTTTATTATAATTCTGTAAAATTAGGTATTAATTATTTTAATATACTCTATTTGTAAAAAAAAAATTGATATAAAATATTACAATTCTTCACCTTAAAAAACAAGTCATTCTCAACTCTAATATATATATAATCTGACCTCTTATAAAATATTATTCATTATATGACAACCAAAGCTGCTTTCACGCCTTATAATTTTGTTTCTAGTAACCTATAATCCAAAAATTCCGATGCCATCAAAAGCTGTGAAAGATCGACATCTCTTTGCTCCATCACTAATTAGGATTAAGTTGGTGAAAGTTGGTTGCTTTGGCTTGGCTTAATTTATTAATTTCTTTTGCATGTGGTCTTAATTAGTCTTGATAACTATGGTGATTTTTGGACTGAATCCTTTGTGTGTATTTTAGGCTTGCACACTGGGTTTTTTAACGATTTATTTCGATAATGGATTAGGTGAGTTAGGTAAAGTCAATTTAATTTTTTTTTATATAAAAAATAAAAATAACATTATTAAAAAAAATAAAAAAAATCAATGAATTTTAATAGAGTTTTGACTAAGTTTTTTTTATATAAATTAAATAGCAAGTCAATCAAAGTTTTTAAATAATAAATTTTTACATTATTTTTTATTAAAATCCAATCCAATCTATCTAGATCTGAATTGATTTTATCCTTGTCAATTATGATCGTTTGCTTAGTCAAGCTTCTCAAAAATTTTAAACTGTTTTTATTTTAAATTATTTTTAATGTATTTTAATATATTAATATTAAAAATAATTTTAAAAATAAAAAGTATTATTTTTAACACCACAATATAGTTTTTTTGTTGTTGAAAAGGAAAGAAAATAATTTAAAAGGGTGATTGTTCACTCGAAAAGTAATTTCATAAAAATTATTTTTCAAACTTTTAATGTGTTTATTTGCTACTATAAAAAGTTGGTTAATTAAAATACTTTCATGTTAAAAGAAAATTTGACTTGATTTTTAGAAAAATATTTTTTTATTTTGGACAGAAAATATTTTCTAGAAGTTATGAAAAATTTAGAAATATCATATTATTTATTGATTATAGCAAATTTGATACTCAAATTTTTTATTGATATATATTTTGTTCGATTTCATTCTTTAAATTTTGATTTTTATATTAATTTTAATCTTAATTTTTATGATTGTTATTTGCTTTGTTATTATCATTTTTTAATTGAAAATTTGTTATTTATCAAATTTAATCATTATTTTTTTATTGTTACTTATTTTACTTAAAATAATTTATAAAATTATAATTATTATTTTAATTTCATCATCTTTAAATTTTTTTATTTGTTGGATTTCTTCTTTATTATTTTGATTATTATTTATTTTATTTAAAATAATTTATAAAATTAATTTTTTTAATTTTATTTTCATTCAACTTTTTAATATGTAAGATTTGTTTTTTATTACTTTAAAAAATTAAAAAATATATTAATAAGTTATTTTTAATTTATTTTTATAATATAACTAAATACTAAATCTTTTATTATAATTTAGGCTTGTATATTTTTTTATAATATAATTAAATATTAAAAAATAATTTATTTTTCAGTAATTTTTTCTTAAAAAAAAACCACTTGAACTAATAAACGGGTCTCAATGCTACTTCACCACTGTTGGTGGGGCGAGAGTGCTGCAGGTGACAAGACTGGCGTGGCCGCCTGGAGGGGAGGAGGAGAAGATAACGTAGGTGGAACAGGAGGTGGGAGGAGAAGGAGACAAATATCCTAACTATACGGGGAGTTTAGCAGGTAGAGATGGACAGCTGGTGGATGTATTTGAACATGCTGGGAACTCACTCTTTTACTCCTACATCAATATTATGTTTCACGTGGGAATCATAACAACCTCACAAAATAATATTTTATAAGGTGACCAGACGATATTGTCCTTTTGAATTGACAGCTGCGACGCAAAGAGAATCCAAGCAATGGCTCCCATGTGGTCTCTATTTTTCCACGGGATAAATCTTGGTATCAATTTTGTCCCTTCAAATTTTAACAATTTCTCAAACAAACCATCCATTTTATCTAAATTGTATTTTTTATAAAAATAAAATAGAAAATCGACGTTCAGTTTTAAACATTCTAACATAAATCCTGCTTGAGAAATCCAAGATGTTTCCAAAAACGAAAATTAATAATTTTAAAAAAAAATTGGGGTGAAAATTGATATGGTCAGAAAATCCAACATTTTAATAAATATAAATATAATTAAAAAAAATAAAAATGATTTCTAGCCACTGAAAATCACTCATGCATTTGTAATGGAACAAATATCATTTCCTATAACAATCAAACATCACCTTTTAAGATATAATTTAAACGATCACTTTATTATTTTTTATGGTCAGACATATATATACAATAAAATAATAAGTGTGATCTAGTGTGGTTTTTTTTCTATTTCTTTTCTCTCTCTTCATCTTGGATTTTATGTCAATTTTTTTTAAAATCAAATATTTCCTATTAATTTTTATTTGTATCAATTTTATTTTTTATTTTATTGATTACTATTTGTTGGTTGTTTTTATCATTTTCTAAAAAAATTTCTAATTTTTTTCCCTTAATATTTTATTCATTTATTTGTTATTCAATTTTATCATAATTCTTTTTATTTCTATTTTTTTGCTTATTAAATTTTTGGATCCGATCCCTTGTTATTTTCTTTTATTTTTGTATACTAGATTTAGTTCTTATTTTTTATTGTTATTTTTTAAAATTTTATATAATTAAAGGTTTTATTTTGTAAAAATTTTTTTTCCTAACTATACGGGGAGTTTAGCAGGTAGAGATGGACAGCTGGTGGATGTATTTGAACATGCTGGGAACTCACTCCTTTTTTTATTTTTAATTTATGTAGGATATTTTGACTAGTTTGTATGTATCATCATTAATTTTTATAGTTTATTAAATATTTTATAAATCTAGTAAATATATAAAATATCACAAAAATAATAAATATACACGTTGGCAAGACTCGAACCAACGTAAAGTGAAATAAAAAAAATGCAACTCACTCTTTTACTCCTACATCAATATCATGTTTCACGTGGGAATCATAACAACCTCACAAAATAATATTTTATAAGGTGACCAGACGATATTGTCCTTTTGAATTGACAGGTGCGACGCAAAGAGAATCCAAGCAATGCCTCCCATGTGGTCTCTATTTTTCCACGGGATAAATCTTGGTATCAATTTTGTCCCTTCAAATTTTAACAATTTCTCAAACAAACCATCCATTTTATCTAAATTGTATTTTTTATAAAAATAAAATAGAAAATCGAAGTTCAGTTTTAAACATTCTAACATAAATCCTGCTTGAGAAATCCAAGATGTTTCCAAAAACGAAAATTAATAATTTTAAAAAAAAATTGGGGTGAAAATTGATATGGTCAGAAAATCCAACATTTTAATAAATATAAATATAATTAAAAAAAAATAAAAATGATTTCTAGCCACTGAAAATCACTCATGTTTTTGTAATGGAACAAATATCATTTCCTATAACAATCCAACATCACCTTTTAAGATATAATTTAAAAGGTCACTTTATTATTTTTTGTGGTCAGACATATATATATACAATAAAATAATAAGTGTGATCTAGTATGGTTTTTTTTCTATTTCTTTTTTCTCTCTTCATCTTAGATTTTATGTCAATCTTTTTAAAAATCAAATGTTTCCTATTAATTTTTATTTGTATCAATTTTATTTTTTATTTTATTGATTGCTATTTGTTGATTGTTTTTATTATTTTCTAAAAAAAATTCTATTTTTTTTCTTAATATTTTATTCATTTATTTGTTATTTAATTTTATCATAATTCTTTTTATTTCTATTTTTTTGCTTATTAAATTTTTGGATCGGATCCCTCATTATTTTCTTTTATTTTTTATACTAGATTTAGTTCTTATTTTTTATTACTATTTTTTAAAATTTTATATAATTAAAGATTTTATTTTGTAATTTTATTTTGTCTTTTTCTTCTATGAGATAATTACAGTTTCATGACCCAATTCACGAGTTTTAAATATTAGCCTCGTATAACTTTTATTTTTTATAATTATTTTTATAATTATTTTAACCTTTTATAGCTTGCATTGTAGTTGACTTCCATTATTTTATTTAATTTTTTCTATGCAAATTTATCTCAACTCCACCACCAGAATATGAATTTGACATGTTAATTTGAATCAATTTTTTTAAAAAAAGTTAATTTTTAATTTATTTTTCAATGTTTGATTTGTTGATAATTAATCTTTGAATTTTTTTATTTTTTTAACAAGGTTATCATATTTTCTTCTTTTTTTAATTTGTTATCAAATAAAATTGTTGAAATATTAAGAAAATAGTTTCTTATAATATTTGTAAGTGTTCAGTTTTTTCTGTTAGTAATTGTGTTCTTTTCCTAAAGGTTATTGTTATTGATTTTTGAAATTATATTATTAAATTAACAAAAATTATTAAACCTACTCAAATCGAGGTTCTAATTTTTTCTTGCTTTTTTTAAATAATATTATTATTAGTTGAGTATTTTTTTTATCAAATTAAAAAAAAATAAATCATATCCACGATGTATTTACCTATCTAATTTCTATCAAATGAACGTGACATCCAAGCCTGTCATGCCATTATTTTGAGACAGATGGAAGCTGATAGAGTTTTTTTTTTTTAATAACACATCATGCTTTATAGCATACTATCATTGTTGGATACTACAGGCATGAGCGTGTAAAAGCAAAATTATTTTAAGAATATTTTTAAAATAAAATATTTATAGTATAATTATTATTTTTGAGTTTTTATATTTTAAAATGATTTAATAATAATTTTATTAAAAATATTTTTTTTTAATATATACAATGAAACTTTTATTCATTCATATCTAAATCTTATAGAGATTAGTGAAATTATTGGCATCAATTCTTTGTTAATTTGTTATTTTATATAAGTGGGTTGAATATAAATATAAATATTTTTAAATATTTTTTGATTATTTTAATATACTATGTTAAAAATTAAAAATTATTATTTAAATTATTTAAATAAAAAATACTTAAAAAAAATCTTAAGCATAATACACTACGTGCAGAATCTGTAGCCACATTTATCAACACCACAAGAACTGAAAGCAAAACCAATGAATTATTCGAATTACTTTAAATATATGGCTAGTTTTTAGTTATAGTAATAAATAAAAAGGCATTTCTTCTGGTATTAATAATCTGTTCAATATCCAATAAAAAACACAAATAGATTTTTTTAGTATGAATTTTATAATTTGATTTAAATATTTTTTTTTAATTGACGAGTCAAGATAAGTCATAAATATATATTAGTTAGAATTAATCTTTGATCGAATTCAAAAGAATGTTATAAGAAATTGATTAAAAATTCTTATTTAGTAAAAAAAAATCGTTTTAATTCATTGATTCTCCTTGTTTAAAAAAATGTCTTGAGTTTTTTTCCACACATATTTATCTTCTTATAATTAAAATACAACGACTTGACAAATCAATTTCACTCACATGTAAAATGAAAAAACAAAACAAGACACAAAAGCATGCACGAAGCAAGCAGTATTTTATAAAAATATTATTAAAATTAATGTAGAATCGATCCTCGTTCACTCATGTATCACGAAAAGCCAATAAACTATGAAAAGGTTATTGTCATTGATTAATTTAAGTTCCCAACAAGGAAAAGGAGATCCCATATAAAATTATTTTTATAATTTTTTTAAATATTATTTTAATATATTTTTAAATAAAAAATATTATATAAAATAACTACAATTAAACTCTCCATTTATAACCAAAAAAAGGTTTGCTACTTAACATGATCTTATATTCGAGTTTTTCGTTATTTATATAATAATTATTAAAAATTTATATAATTATTAATTTTAAAATTTATAAAATTTATCATAATATATATAAATTAACCCGAATATTCAGATTAATATAAAAAAAATCATAGTTAAAAGGACAAGTAATATGATGAACTGCCCCTTTATTTTTCTCCTCCCCTCAAAGTACTTTGCTTTATAATCATTTAATAGACTAACATATAATAATATGATTACGTCTTGGAGCATTAACAAAGTGATTCCACACATCTGGTGTCAAGTTAAAGTGCAAGCTTTTCTGTCTGCTCAAAGCATACGCATGCTTGATATTTTCTTGTATGGATGCCTCCAGCAAGATTGCATTTCCCACTCTCTCTTCTACGCTAAAATTGCCCACGAGGAAGGGACCCTTTACAAATATAATTCAACTTTTATTTTTTTTAAAAATATTTTTTATTTTTAAATCATTTTAATATGTTAATTTTAAAAATAAAAAAATATTTTAATATTTTTTCAAGTAAAAAATACTTTAAACCATGATCACAATAGAAAGACCCGAAATCAAAAAAACAAATAATGAAACATTAAAATGAAAATGAAAAATATAAATTAATTACAACTTTACACATAACAACACTTGAAATAATACTAGCAATCTAAAATGTTTGTGTATATATTGTTTAACTTAAAGATAAGTTAATTAAAAAAAATAAAAATAATACTGTTTAAATTTTTAATCAAGATAATCGGAATATAAGTCAATTTAATTTATTTTTTTAATTAAGAATATTTTTTTGTTATTGTAATAATTATTATTTTTAAAAATATTTTTTATTTAAAAATATATCAAATTATATATTCAATATTTTTTATCCAAATGATGGGCTACAAACCAAGTGTACACTTAAATTAACCATGGGCTTAGTTGTCTGTGCGTTCAACCCTTCACAGACCCGTCTATATAATGTGCGAGGAGCTTGCAGGCTGATCATGACACGACACACCATTAAAGCCTGCAAAGGAGAGAAATCAAAAGAAGAGAAAGACGAAAGGGAGACACTCTCTGCCTTTCTATCTCATTTCCCTTCCATTTTGTCCTCCTGATCAACACAAATTCAGCCTCATAGTATTATTAGCAACGATAATACAATCTCATTTCTCTCACTGACATTTACGCCAGGCAAGAACCTTTCTTTCTCTCTCTCTGAAGCTTTTTTTTTCCCATTCATTACTGTATTGTTTTATGATTTTTTTCTAGTTTTTTCATTTTTGGGTTTTTTTTCGAAGTGAATTAGTGAAGGTTTTTGCAACTTTACAGGCTTTGTTTCTTGTGCCATTTTTAGTAAAACCTAGCCTTTTCTTGTTTATTTCTCGAGAAAAAAATGATCTCGTTCTTTTTTATTAATTTCTTCTGGAAAGAAAGAAAAGAACATAAAGAAAACTACTGTTGGTAGTAAAAAAATGTTAATATTATTTGTTTGATTTTTTTCTCGGGAACCAAACAGACCTTTTTTTTTTGTTGCTGTCGTGCTTAATGAACAAGGTTGTACTAGTTGAATTTGACTTTTCTTTTGTATTTTTTTTTTAAGAACCCAACTCATGATCTCATTCTTTTTGACATTTCTTGTTCTTTTTTTAATATTTTCTTAATAAATTATTTCTGTGCAGATAGTAATATTTAATTTTTCCTTTTCTTCTCAAGTTGTATCGCTTTGCATGCTGTGATATTGTTCAAAATGGAAATGAACCATAGCTTCTCGGATATTCAGAGAAATTAGCATTTTTTTCCGAATCAGAATCTTAATTATAGATTCTTGTATATTATTTGGTACTCAATCAATCACTAATTTGGAAATTATTGATCATTGTGGTGTTTATTCATTAATGATATTCATCGTCTTAAAAATTTTATTTGGAGAATCCTTTTCAATCTTTACTTTGTGAAAATAATGTGGCTTTCCTTTCTGAGGATGGTTTTGATTATTATATAAATTGATCTCCTTTTTACTTGCTTGGTACTGCATGCAGTTTCATACAGTTCTTTTGGTAATCTTTACTCATCATGTTTTGAATCATTGAATTTGCAGGTGTCTATGTGTTAAGTTTTGATTTTGTCATCATTGATTAACCACTATTATTAGTGTTGTTTTTGGTTTTTTTCTTTTCCTTTGTGTTTTGTATTTACTGATTTTTCAGAATTCTGTGTGGTGTCTAGAGGCTGGAGCAGGAGAAGAAAAGGATAATCTATGGAGGGCGGCACAGGAAGAGGTTTGGAATGCCAGAAGACAATGGATGGGAAGGCGAATAATGGGAATGGTTCAGAGAAGGCTATTCCTTCGTGTTGCCTGAAGGCTAGGGCTTCTGCCCCTGAGCTTGACGCAAAATGCCATTCTACTGTTGTTTCTGGGTGGTTCTCGGAATCTCATTCTTGCTCTGGTATCTTTTACTTATTTTTTCTCCTTTTCCAGTTCCAGTTTTTTATTTTCTTGTTATTTATTTGGGGATATTTTGGTTTAAATTGGTTGCTATTGATGAACCTCATTTATTGCTTTTTTGGCAGGCAAAACTAGCAAAAAGGTTTACTTCAACAACCCCATGTGGCCTGGTATGTATCACTCCTCTTATGCATGACCATTGAATGCAATAATGTCTTCACTTGTTGATGACAGTAAATCACCTGCAACTTCATATTTTTGTATTGAATTCTGAAATTTGTGATGTGAATAGAAATCTCCCAATATCATTTTGTGACCCTTTTTATTGCTGAAATTAATTTTAAAACATTGTACACCAGAGAACCTTGGGGGAAAAAAAATTAGGAACAGAGAATGCCAGAGGTCCAACCTGCCACATTTAGCTCCCACAACAGTGTTCTTTTTATGCTAACTTATTCTCTCTCTCTCTCTCTCCTGCAGAAAATGTTGCCTTATATGGACTATTTATCATCCATGCACTTTTTTTCCCTTTTCATTATTTTCTTGCGATGAATAGAAATGGTTACTCTGTCTCTTTTTGAGCTGCTCACTGTATCCATGGTTTGTGTTTTTGGGTATCCATCTGCAGGAGAAGCACATACACTGGAAGTGAAAGAGATTTTATACAAGGGAAAGTCAGAGTATCAAGAGGTCTTGGTTTTTGAGGTACGGCCATCTCAACTCTATATATTTCACTGATTTTATGAAATTTCCGTGTTCTGTTGTTTGCCTCCCTCCCTCCTTGAGTGTGTGCTAATATGTCTACCTAGATTTGCTGCATTGGTTTTTATATGATTTGGCTGATACGGAGTTGTTTGTTCGCAGTCAACATCATATGGGAAAGTGCTTGTTCTTGATGGTATTGTTCAATTGACTGAGAAAGATGAATGCGCATACCAGGAGATGATCGCCCATCTTCCCCTTTGTTCGATTCCATCTCCCAAAACTGTATGAAACAGTGCTATTTTTTTCTGCTTTTCAATGATTTAGATGTGCTGAAGCTACTCTATCGCCCTCTTGTATGTTAATCACTGTCCGGAGTAGTTATTTGTGCAACATGCAACATATATGCTTTTTTTAATGCCAAGTGCCTGTTTGTTGGAACTTTAGGAGGAGATTTTGAAATGAAAGAGGAAACAATTAGTTCTCTTTTTTCTCACAGTTATACTTGTCAACAAAATATTACAGCTTCCATTCCAAAGTCGCCTTTCTATCTGAAATCATAAAATAAAATAGGAAAAGCTAGAGAAAATGAGAGTACAATGAAACTTGAGTTTAAAATAAGCTGGAGTCTTCAATCTGAAATTCATGAGATGGCATGCAATTGCCTTTCCTCGAACCTGATATGAATCCTGATAAGATGCCATTGTAGTTGTTTCGAAATAGTAATTTACCTTGCTTCAGTTCTTGTATTTCCTGTTTAGAACCTCATGGAAATGTTTAAGGTCTTCTGTCATCATACCTTGTTTCTCTGCTATCTATCTTTCTTTTGGTAACCTTACAGCCAAAATTTGACTGGTCCGTGGAAACAACATCTAGTCGTTTCAAATTTTGTTTCTGGATGTCTTTTGAACTTGGTGTAATTAATTTCACTTTCATGTTTGGTTCACTCTCATTTCACGCAATTAATAATGCAGGTTTTGGTTGTTGGTGGTGGTGATGGTGGTGTTCTTAGGGAAATTTCTCGCCATAGTTCTGTGGAACATATTGATATTTGTGAAATAGATCAGATGGTTATAGATGTAAGTGCTGATTTGGTGAAAACCTTCTTGCATCACAATTACCATTCTGCTCCGTCTAACTCCTTCAAAATACTGTAGGTGTCTAAGAAGTTTTTTCCACAATTGGCTGTTGGATTTGAGGATCCTCGGGTCCGACTTCATGTGGGTGATGGTATGCTCAAACAATTTTTTCATGTTCCTTCTTCTACACTTTGTCCCAGTTATATAAAGACTTCATTATTAGTGCGTGAGTTTTCCTTGGGTTAATTGAAGTGAATTGAACTGATATTAGCTGATCTTGCCTCTGAAAACTTTACAGCTGTAGATTTTCTCCGGTCAACTCCTGAAGGAAAGTATGATGCTATTATTGTTGATTCCTCAGACCCTGTAGGTATGCTCTAGAATGTGAATAATTGTTCTTCTTCTTTAGAGTTTATAACACCAGAAGGGAAACCAGGATGTGTGGCCTGTGACTGATTGAGGTAGAATCATGTTTCAGAACTATGGAACTGTGCAGATGAATGGATTTTGTGTGGCTTCTGGTTTCTGGTTCAATATGCTTGAAAACTTTTGCTAGAAACTATCGTTTGGGTTTTAGATATAACTGTTTGGTTCTCAGTTCCCTAATCTGCTTCTATAGTTGAGAACTGAACTATTTGAAAACTTGGTTTCTGTGATCTTCAGAGAAATTTCCATTGTTTTATGGCTTAATGCATTTAGGAATGTTGCTCATGGGATTCCTCTTCTTGATTAAGGTCCTGCTCAAGAGCTAGTAGAGAAGCCATTTTTCGAGACAATAGCTAGAGCATTAAGGCCTGGTGGTGTCCTCTGTAACATGGCAGAAAGTATGTGGCTACTTACACATCTTATTCAGGATATGATCTCTATATGCTGTGAAACATTCAAGGGTTCTATCCGTTATGCCTGGGCAAGTGTTCCAACATATCCAAGGTAATCATGAGCTCTATTTATTGTCATACATGCTTTTGCATTCTTCATCTCAAAAATAATTGTCTGAAAATTGTGGGACCGGTGGATGCTTTAATCATGGCCATTTGGAGTATACAGCTCTGCAACCACACCCTTTGCTGTGATTAAGATGAAAACACAATGCTGAGTAATCTCACTTTGTGTTCATGAATTTGAGATTTTGGTTTTTGTTAATGTTAGCAAATGGTCTCCCTGATTTTTGTCATCACAGTTTTGCCATTGTTCAATAATTTATGAGGGAAATTCAAATGGGGTTTCAATGATTCTTACCTGCTGTCTGTTGTTATCTGGCATGCAGTGGCGTGATCGGGTTTGTCCTATGCTCAACAGAGGGCCCGCCTGTTGAGTTCTTGAATCCTGTCAATCCTATTGAGAAGTTAGAAGGTGCCACCAAGCATAAAAGAGAACTCAAGTACTATAACTCTGAGGTAGTAGCTCCTTCTTCGAGTTTGATACTAAGTTCCTGTCATCTCCTTGTTTCTTTATATCTCTAATGTTTATTTCAAAAACCCCAAATTTTGTATTTTTCTTTGGTTGCATCGTGGAAACGTGATTCTTTCATTGATATCCTTATTGAACCAATGGTAACTGTATGTCATGGAGTTGGATATTGTTTAATAGAGCTGAATATTATTTGTGACATTTTCTTGACAGGTTCACTCAGCTGCCTTTGCATTGCCAACATTTTTGAAGAAGGAGGTGAGCTTGCTCCAGGATCAAGGGAGGTGAGCTTACTCAACGATCCCCGGAAAAAGCACTGCTTCCACGTTTTGTACTTATTGAGTGGCGGTGGCCATTGGATTTTTACGATAAGGTGGATTTCTCGTGAATGGGCAATATATATCAAGTGATTAAAACTAGTACAAATGTAGATGCATGTGACATGTGAGAGCACTTGCTCAGCCTTTAATAGTTTAGTGAGAATTTTATTCCATCATATATCATTATGGTTTCTACACGTACTTGATTAGTACAAGACCTACCTATCTTTAATAATTCCCTGATGCTGTGTTTTTTGGATAATGATCGTTGACTGTTATTT
Source organism: Populus euphratica (assembly GCF_000495115.2). Taxonomy (NCBI): domain Eukaryota; kingdom Viridiplantae; phylum Streptophyta; class Magnoliopsida; order Malpighiales; family Salicaceae; genus Populus; species Populus euphratica. The sequence goes on along the minus strand of NW_011500087.1, from coordinate 261,905 downwards.
GATTTTGTTGTGGACTGATGCCTTAATGTAAGCAAATCAGCTATTATTAATTCATAATTTTTGCTTTTAACGTTATCATCTAGAAGAATCTAACAGTGAGAGACTTGATGCTGAGGTTTTTTTTGGCTCGAGTAGCAAGTGACCTCTTACAATAGTCTCATCTCAAATTTGACTGGACATTTCTGGCTGGTTTGCTTTAGATTTAATTCATGTATCTGAAACTGGTTGGAAGATAGCTTAATAATACCACAAAAGGAAGTGGATCTCAAAAGCCATTGGGAAGAAGAAGACGTGGTTGCTGATGGTCTAAGCTATATCAGTCGTCTTTACATGTATATTATTTCACATTTCACTCCCTCTTTACATGTATATTATTTCACATTTCACGAAGGATTTGATTTTCATTAATAATCAAGTCCATATTCTATGGAAAGCTATTTCATTATGAAAAGTTTTTTCACGATTTTTTCAAACATGAAACAACGATAGGAACGCATTCATTAAATGCCGTTCGGCGATTCATGGTCAGTCACAAATATTAACGTTTGGTTAAGGTAAGGTAAAGATAAAAATTAAGTTTTGTTCTGGTGGGATTCGCTTAAATTGGTTATGACCATGGTTTAACGAAAGCAAATTTTCTATGCTTTTGCTTTATTATTCACGTGAATTAATTCAGCAGCTCAGCTCTATTATTCACGTGAATTGATTCAGCAGCTCTATTGCATGCATGAGTAAAGCCAAGCCAAGAGTGAATTATAATTTATTTTTCATGCAGTAGAGAGCTCTGCTAAGCGTAGTGACAGAGTAAAGCCAAGCTGCAAGAATAGGATAACAAGAAGTCGTGTGGAGGTACCAGTTGTAGAGGAGTGAAGGAGCCCAGTTGCAGAGGAGCCACTGCCACAGGCTGAATTAATGCCATGAAAAAGCTCACTGGGAAAGTCTCCTGGGCAACAGGTTGGATTGTTCAGGGAATGCAGGGATTGTTACTGGTGGTAAGGGTTCGGTTTAAATGATTGAATTGTCATCGTGTTCGGGTTAGGCAAACCTCAAAGGAGAAGAGGAAAGAGAGCGGGTAACAAGAGAAAACAACAATGCAGAGTGAATTTACGTGAATAGTAAACAAATTCATTTTTTTTAATTTTTAATTGTATTTTATTAAAAAAACTAATATTTAACATTATATAAATTAGAAGGAAATTATATCATGACATAATATTTATAAAATTTGATCGTAATCTCAATTCTATTTTTAATTATATTTTACCTAATTTTGTTATATGCTCAAAAAACCAAAAAAACTATAGTTCCTATAGGACGTATTTTGTAAGTGATAAAATTATAGATAGTTTAATGAAACAATAAAAAATATTTTATATAAAGTATTATTTATTTTATTATATAACAACAGTAGTTAAATCTAGAATATTTAAATTAAAAACTATCAATATTAGTTTTTTTTTTTTTTAGTTATTTATAACCTCAATTTAAAAAGTGTTCTTAACCAAACATATTATATTACTTTTAATTCAACCTCAATTTCAATCATAATTTTAACCAAATATATATTTTTCTAAACCAATCTCAACTAAAAATATTTTTTATAAAATAATTTTTTTTAAACCATAACAACAATAATTACCACATTACTAAACACTTTCTAAGAGTAATTGTTTTTGATGTAGTTTTCATGGTTATCATTTAAAAAAAATTAAATTTAAAAAAATATGGTTAGTGGTGGTTAGTTGGATGTAGATATTTATTTGGTAAAAATTATAGTTGAAATTTATTTATAACAAAAAATAAGTATAAAATATTTGGTGAAAGTGTGATTGTGTTTTTTTTACTCGAAAATCTATTAAAATAATATTTTTTATTTTTTAAAAATTATTTTTGATATTATCACATTAAAATTATTTTTAAAATTATTTTTATTTCACCATAAACACAAAAAATAATAATAAACAAACGCAGTCTAAATTGATTGCTGGGATCCATTTTCCGGAAAGATGAGGATGGTTGGAATAATATTAAAAGTGAGGGAGAATGTAATTAGTATCCGTTGTACAATCAAATTACCATATCAAAGATATAAAACTAATTTTAATAATATTAAAAGCAAGGCAAACCTAGTTTAATATCTATCATACAAGGAAATTAATCTATTACTATCAAAGATGTAAAGTTAATCTTAATAATAAATAGGATAAAATATAAATGGATCTAACTTTAATAAGATTAAAGTTATGTTTATTTTTTCATTTTAAAAATGATTTTGTTCAAATTAAAAAAATTTATTTTTTTCAAATTAAATTTATTTTGTTATTTTCCTATTATTTTGAAACGTAAATATTAAAAAAATTATCAAAAATTTTTTTTAAAAAATAAAAAAATTAATATATTTTTAAATAAAAAATATTTTTTTAAAAAATTATTATTATCAAGTTCTCAAGTAACCGTTACGTGTCATCATCGATCAAAATTAACAACGTTAAAAGCTCCTCCTCCTCCTCCTCTTCTTTTTTAAATAATTGCAATATAATGTGGCCTTATTACATGATTAGATTTAGGAAAAAACAAAAGGTCAAAATTAAATTGGCAACTAAAGAAGGGGGGCCCTACGAATCCCCATTTAGATTCTGCCACGTAATGTAGCTGGACGAATCTAGCACACGCCCACCACACTCCTTTTTATCTGCAGAAAATTCAGAGCTTCCTCTCAAACCAAAAACTCTGCCGCTTCTCTTCTGCTCTCTATTAATCCTCACCAATCTGTTATAAAGAATGGTACCCTTTTCTACAAAGTTCCTTACTTTTCTATAAGTTTCTTTTCTTTTTCTTTCTTTCTTTTTTTTTTTGCTGATTGATTGCTGATATTGGAAGAAGGCATAGAAAGATGTCAGGTGTTAGTTCACTTTCAACTAGTCTAGTCACAAATCCAACTTCAAGACTTCCTCATCGTGTATGTAAATCTCTTAACTCCCTTTTGTTCTTTTTAGTGAATTTCATCTTTTAGTATATTTTGTGTGTGTGTGTGTGTGTGTTTTTTTTGTGGAAATTTGATTCTCTAATTGTTTTTTAGTATCGCTAAAATTTATGAGCGATGCGCCTGTGCAATCTTGACTATTTGGGACCCAAATAGAATATGTTCATGGGTTCTTGTTATGGCCTACAAGCACCCATGGCTAAGATTGCACCTATTGGAGTTTTATTAGTGTTTATGTAATTTTGAATGGATGGATTATTTGAATTTCTTTTTTGTTTTTCAGGCCATTCAATGTATTGATTTCCTGGGGTTTGTGCCTAAGGGGAGGCCTATAAATGTGACTTTGAGTTGGAGGTTTCCTGTTAGAACACAAGTTGGTGTAATTCAGTTGTTTGGTTTGCATAGGACGAAGTTGAAACTGAAAAGTTTTGCCTTTTCTGTTCCTAATGAGAACGATCAAGCTGAATTATGTGATTCGGGCACTTGCACTGGCGATGAAATGCTTGTTCCTTTTGAAAATGATGAGAATTTGAAGGGCCCAGATGAAGAAATTGTTTCTTCTGTTTTGGGTACAGAAGTGGATTTATTGCGGACTGTTGAGCATCTGGGCAGTAAAGGGAGTGTTGTTGAAAAGTTAAAGGCTGTGTACTTGCATGTACTGGCATCTGAACAATGGAATGCTTCTCAACTCAAATTGTGTCACAGGTATTTTTTGTTGTTGTTTACAACGTTGGTTTTGTATTGTTGAGGTCATGTTATGGAAGACAATCAAATTAGCTTACACTTACGTAATGTTGTTTATAAGATCACAGGTAATTTTGATGATAATCTTGTAATAGAAATATCCATGCGTGTCCATGTAGATATGTGTTGACAAGAGAAAGATTGTTTCGTGCTCCTTTTTATGCATCATTACTCGAGCTGATATTCTAATAAGATTCAGTAATTGAAATCTTTGGCTTCTTTCCTGCTTTAATTATGCTACACGCAACTTTTAATTTTATTGCTTTATGAATTATCTGGGTTGTGCAAAAGCTATGTGGTTAAACATGCTTGTTGACCTAGGCTCTCTGTCATATCTTGAGTTCTATTTTTTCTGCTTCCTTCAATTTTCGTCTTCTAATGCTTGGGTCCTTTCAGAAATTACTTGGATAGTGCAACAAACTTAATACATTATCTGGCTTTGAGGTGCCTTGACATTCAGCAACTGAAAGAAGATCTCACTTTGGTTGGTCTCATGAATTTGGAGATTATCAATTTGCATGTTCTTTCAAGTCTTAATGCCAGTATTCGACTTTTGGAGGCCTTGAAATCAAACTCTTTGAATCCCAAAGATAGTATTAGTGCAGGAATTTTCACAGAGAAAAGATTAGACCCACAGAATGATGGAAAATTCACAATACAAGCAATGAGGGAGAAGGCATCCTCCAACAGTGAGTTCTTATTGGGCCGCCTACAAGATGGCAGAACTACTCATATCATGGTAACAGTTGGCCAAGAAGCTACTGAGAATGAAACATTTATCACTGATCTCATCAAGGCAGGTACTTCCATTATTCGCATCAATTGTGCTCATGGAAATCCTAGCATCTGGAGTGAGATAATCAAAAGAGTGAAAGAAAGTTCCCAGATGCTGGAAAAACGTTGTCGAATTCTCATGGATTTAGCAGGACCAAAGCTCCGAACAGGGAAGCTGAAGTCTGGTCCATCTGTAGTCAAAATATCTCCCAAGAAAAATGCTTCAGGAAATGTGGTATTCCCTGCTCAAGTTTGGTTGTCTCACAGAGAAGCAGGTCCTCCTCCTACTCATTTGTCTCAGGATACAGTCCTGTTCCTAGATGACCAACAATTTCTCAGTGAGCTTGAGATAGGTGACACTATAAGATTCAGTGATGCTAGAGGGAAGAAAAGGATGCTTCGAATTTCTAAAAAAATTCATGTTTTCTCTGGTACCGTATGTGTGGCTGAGTGTACTAGGACTGCTTATGTTCAGTCCGGAACAGAACTCCATTTGAAGGGAAAGAAAAGGAGGTCACAACTTGGGAAAGTAGTGGATGTCCCCGCTATAGAGCCGTATATCAGACTGAGAGTTGGAGACTTGCTAGTCATATCACGAAGCAGCTCTTCCGAACTAGACAAATTGCCTGTGACTATGAGTGGTACTCATAAGATCACCTGCTCTTCTGGCTATCTATTTGATTCAGTCAAACCTGGTGAACCAATTGCTTTTGATGATGGAAAGATTTGGGGAGTCATAAAAGGAACAGATATATCTGAAATCATTGTCTCTATCACCCATGCTAGTCCAAAAGGCAGTAAACTTGGATCTGACAAATCCATTAACATCCCAGAGAGCAATATTCGGTTTGAAGGCCTGACATCAAAGGATCTTATGGATCTTGAATTTGTTGCTGCCCATGCTGATATTGTAGGTGTTTCTTTTGTTCGAGATATTCATGACATTGTTGTGCTCCGCCAAGAACTGGAGAAGCGCAAACTTCAAAATCTCGGGGTTATTTTGAAAATTGAGACAAAGAGTGGGTTTGAGAATTTGCCTCTTATGCTGTTGGAGGCAATGAAGTCATCAAATCCTTTAGGGGTCATGATTGCTAGAGGAGATCTTGCTGTGGAGTGTGGATGGGAAATGTTGGCTGATATACAAGAAGAAATTATTTCTCTTTGCGGTGCTGCCCATATACCAGTTGTTTGGGCAACTCAGGTCTTAGAGTCGCTTGTGAAGTCTGGTGTTCCTACCAGAGCTGAGATCACTGATGCAGCCCATGGAAGGAGGTAACTATCAATATTTCGTTTATGCAGTCCATCCTGTTCCAAGCCCTCTTATAATTTATGGAACCACATTAAGCCAGTAAAGTTAATAGTGATGATTAGATAACCTGTTCATGCTTTAAGATTCTTACCAACAATCTTTCAGATTTATACACAGTTTTCTTAGAAGATTTTCGGATTCTGTTTTTTCTCATCTCCATGGCAGGGTAAGATGTGTCATGTTAAACAAAGGGAAACACATTGTGAAAGCAGTTTCAACTCTGGATAACATCCTCCATTCGAAATCAGCAGAAAGGAAAGTAGACGTAAAGCCCATTTTACTGTCTAGCCACCATTTGCGATAAAAAGTTGCTCTTTTCTGGTGGATATCTGTCTCTTAACAAATTGCAGCTGCAGGTTTCTCTTTGATTCTGGAAAGCAGAAGAGGGGTTGGCATATCTAACCCTAATCTTGTAAATATCTTTAGTTAAAATAAAAATTTGGGGATTTGTCACTGTAGTTTGCTACTTTGTTAATTTATTATAGACAATGAGGGTGTTTTCTTTTCCTCCGTTTTCCATGTGTGAAACAATGAGGTCTCTTAATGGAAAATTGATGAGTTGATCAGAAAGTAGAAATCCGCTGCATTTTGAAGTCCACAATAATTGTTTCTGAAAGATCTACATAATGCAGGTCTTCCTCTCCCATTTTATACAAGAAAATGATGCAAGGATCTTTGAATTAATAGCCAAATCACAAGTCTTTTAATGAATTGAAGGATAGTCAGGAATTCCTTTCAATTCTAAAAGCTTGCTCGAGAACTGTAAGATATTCTTTTTTAAAAAAAATTATTTAAAATATATTAAAATAATATTATTTTAATTTTTAATATTAACATGTAAAATGATTAAAAAAACATTAAAAATATATATCTATTTTCAAAAACAATTAAAAAAATTTAAAGTATTCTTTTTAGTTGGCTTTTTTTTTTTGCCTGGGGTTGCATGGTTTGGTGGATCAGGTCAACTTTTCAGATTTTTTATGGTTTCTTGATGTTTATGAAATACTAAAATGTATATTAATCGTGATTTGATTTCAATATACAGCATAGCAAAATAAATTAAATTTTTGAGTTTAACCCCTTGGATGATGTGCGGGTAACTTGTATCCAAGATTATTGAACGTTGTCTGGTCGGTGGGTCATCCCTGATCTGGGACCTGACCCAGGCCAGGTGTCATGTCTGTAAACCAGTTACTCAAAGAACCGTGCATGATAGCTAGCAAATACAAAGCTGAAATCATGTCTCCTGTTGACTGCATGATTAAAGACAGATCACAAATAACTTTTCAAAAATGTTGTATGGGGGCACCAATGAGACAGTTACTATAGTCAGCAAATGGAATGTGCAAATGCGAATCTAATATCTTAATATAGTAATGCTGTAACTTGCCAAATGCCTAAGTTTTTCAAACTCTGTTTATGGCTGCAGTAATGGAATAACGGTGATGGATAGAGTTTGGCCAAGATTGTAGCATAGTTAAGAAAAAAACCTGTGGTAAACAGTTATAGTTTATAGTGAAAAGTGGATATTTCAGACACGAAAATTGCGAGCTCAAAAGAGCAAAGGAAGACTCGGCCATAGTTTTGGATCAATTACACTGGATGCTACTGTTCCTATAAGAAAGGAGGATCGTCACATTGTAAAACAAATTCAGCCATGGTTTTGGTGTATCATAGTGTATTGATTTCAGCAGCATATAAAACGCATACCTTTGTTTCTTTTGTTGGGGATTCCTTTTGTTGGGGATTCCAACCGGTGATGTACTGATATTTATTCATAAAAAACTAAGCACACCGACACAATATTTAACGTGGTTCGACAAATTACCTACATCCACGAGAAATTATCTATATTATTAGAGATAGAGAAAGGATATAATACAAATACACGGAGGAGGAGGATGCACAACGACACAATATTTAACATGGTTTGGTAAATTACCTATATCCATGGGAAATGATCCATATTATTAGAGATAGAGAAAGGATAAAATACAAATACACAGAGGAGGAGGATCATTTCACTCAAACTCTATTCTCAGCTCTCATTGTTGCACTTGCAGTTGTTGCCATTGCAGCTCTTCACTTTCTCTCTTGGTCTCTCCACTCACTCATAATCTCTCTCCCTCATTTTGCTCTCTCTCTCTCTCGATGCCTTTTTATAGGTAACAATGGTGCCACAACTCCAACTCTTCTTTAACAAAGGTGGTTGTCAACTCCAGCTCTTTTTCAATAATGATGGTTGTTAACCTTTGACAGTTAAGATGGGTACACATGGTTGGTGCAGCTGTAGCTGCAGTTGCTGCTGCTGCATTTGTTAATGGACGGTGCTGTCCATTACTGGTTGTTGCATGTTAATGGCAATAAACCCAACAATCACCCCCTTTGTCATTCATGTGGAGCAACTATCCTCTTACTTCTTCAACACAAGCTTGCATCTTGTAGTTTTTCTAAGCTTACCATTTTGAGAGCATCTTTATCCAAGTTTACATGTACTCATCAAACCTTTCAATCACCAGAGTCATCCAAGCACCCCTTTGCTCACTCCAAATGACCACTTCAACTAGCTGGTTTGTCACATCTCATCCGAAGAGTGTTAACGCTTGTCTTTGGAACAATATTCCTCTTCAAGCATATCAACCATGTTTGACCTGGATGATTTATCAAGCCTGACACCAAGGCTTACAACATCCCCTTAAACAGAAATTTCTATTTCCAAGTGCAACAGTCGTTATCTGAGTATCTCAATGTGATCATAAGATCACCACTCTTTCAAGAGTCTACTCATCCAGGAGTTGCGTCTGCCCTCTGTTCCACCCTAGGAACTACATCTTACTTCTTTGTGAGTCTCCAGCTCTTAGTCTCAAAAGTCCAGGTAGCTTTTCACCTTTAACCATGGGGGCAGACCATTAAAGGTTGATCCATATCTGTCTTCATACTCTAAGTATTACAATGTCATTATCGAGCTCACCACCTTGACAAGAGTCAACTTGTTCCGGGAACCTGTACATGCCTTCTACTCCTTCACAACAGTTGCGTCTTAATACTCCACAAGTCATCCACTTATTGTCCAAGGCAAATGTCTTCTAGCTCATTGATCTTTAGCATGGGGGCAATATCCATGAAAGTCAATGTGCCTTTTGTCTCCATACTCATCATAGCCACTTCATTGGCTATACACTTGTCCACTTATATCCAGTCATCACATCGGCTTTGGGGTGTTCTAAAGTTGGGCTCTTATCGCGGCCCTCACACCTTCTTTTGAGGTGTCTTCACCTGTCATCATGAGACGGTCTGAACTTGGACTTATATCACGGTCCTCATATCTTCTGTCTAAGGTATCTTCGCCTGTAATCATGAGACAGTCTGAACTTGAACTCATATCATGGTCTGCACACCTTCTGTCCAAGGTGTCTCTACCTATCTTCATGAAACGGTTTGATCTTGAACTCATATCATGATCCTTACACCTTCTGTCTGAGGTGTCTCTACTCATTGTCATGTGACGGTTTGTACTTGGGCTTTTTTCATGACCCACACAACTTCTATTGAGGTGTCTTTGTCTGTCATAAAACGATCACATTCTTCTTTATCGGGGATGTTTCTAGTGACTCTAAGATTCTCTATCACAATGTGGACTATGGGAGAGATCATTGTCACTGATCACGTAAAAAAAGAGAGTTGCGGTACACTCCTCGCAATCCTCCATCTCGATTTCTATGTTTGGAGCTTCTATGCTTTTTTACTTGACAGCTCCACCCACACCAATTCTCTTTGGTGTCTTCGCCTTTCATCATAGGCGGTTGCACCCCTCAATTAAGTCTATCTATAACAACTCATCTTTCCATCCTTGCATGTATTGGGAAGGTCCTCGCATGTTGCCTTCATCAAAAGCACAAGAGACTTCCTGTTGTACAACCTTCACACAATCTCTACTCTAAGCTTCATCTGGGAACTCTTCTTCTCCTTGCACCTATTATCTCATTACAGTACATCGCCGGATCCTTTGGGTACTTCTACATAATCTCCATGTGCCCTCGTGCACTTTCTATTCTCCAGATTTCTCTCTATTCCTTGCTTATGTTTGACAACAACTCATCTTGTCACAACACATATCCAAGTCAAAATAGGGTGTCAATCTTTATCCCCTTACTGTATTTCTCTTCCATTATCAGGGTTTTCATCAATTCCCTCCTCGAGAAATCACAGTCACTGAATCTAACTTCTTTAGAGTAATCAACACTCCATCAGATTCTTGATCATACAAAACCTAATTGTTCCTTTATGTCGTCATTCTGCTAGTCTTCAACAGTTTCATAACAAACTATCACCTATACGAAAATAGTATCCTATGAATAATCCTTCCACTAAGCAAGTTCCCAAGAAAGATTGGAGGAGTCACAACGGTCCTGTTTAAAACTCAATCTCCTAGCCAGAACTTCTTAGACCATATCTATCATCGTACTATCTTTTTGTATATACAACCATTTGCTAGCTTTGTCGCAACTTTCCTTTGCAAGTGATCTGGAATATTTTGGTTTCATACTTGATTTCTCAATATCTAACGAGACTATCATTGTTTAGATTCATCAAGATTGATCTTTATCAAATATCACTCTCCACTTCAAACTGTCCACATGATCGGATGTCCAGAGTGTCTCAATTTTACCTTCCCTCAAGGCAATTAAAATTCTCCACATAACAGTTCAACACATGTAATTGGGCAATCTCTCTTCAATAATTCATCACCACCATTTTTGGTCTCAATCTCAACAATCAAACCGTACCATTGTATTCAGAATGATTAAATTAGCTGAAAAGAAGTTTGAAATCATCCAAATCGCACTTCAGACGGGTAAGATTTGATCAAAACAATTTTGGCCTGATTAGTAGTCCAGATTCAATCTCAGATCCTGTTGCACATAGACTCCGCTACACAGAACCCTATCCCTCAGCTCCAAACCGTCATTGCTCACTCTCGGCTAATGACATGGCAGGTGGGTCCTATAATGATGACATGGTTGCTGACTGTTTGCTGACATGGCATGCCACCTTGTATGCTGACGCTATGGTGATGTCATGTTGACGTTGTCATCATCTAGATCCTACACGCGGGTCAGGTCATTTGGTATTTGGGTCGAGTCAGTCTATCTAGGAGAAGAAGACACGTGTGACACATGGCGTGCTTCTGCGCGTGTGGTCAGCCACCTTGCCGGTGCGGACGAGTCCGACGTTCAATTTTGACGCGGTTTTCAATAGTGGCTTCATCTCTTCCTCCTCTACATAGTAGTATGGTCAAAACATAATTTTGACAACTTTTATTTTTGAGCAAAATCAAACATCACTTTAAACCAAAAGCTCTAATACCAATTATTGGGGAATTTGACCGGTGATGTTTTGATATTTGCTTATAGGAGGTTAAGCACACTGACACAATATTTAACGTGATTCAGCAAATCGCCTACATCTACGGGAAAGGATCTATATTATTAGAAATAAAGAAATGATACAATACAAATACATGAAGAAGGAGAATCACTTTACTCAAACTCTACTCTCAACTCTTATTGTTGCACCTGTAGCTACTCTCCTTGCAGCTTTTCACTTTCTCTCTTGGTCTTTTTATTCTCTCTCTCTTATTTTGCTCTTTTTCTTGATGTCTTTTTATAGGCAATAATAGTGCCACAACTCCAACTCTTCTTCAATAATAATAATAGCTGCTAATCTTTGATAATTGGAATGAGTATACATGGTTGGTACAGCTCTAATTATAACAACTGTATTTATTAATATACAGTGTATTCATTAATAATTGTTATATATTAATGGCAACAAATCCAACATCTTTCTCTGTCATCCGCTGTTTGGAAGCTCAATCTTTTCCTTGCGGAAACAGGGATTTAAGGTCAGAAGATGGCCCGTGCTCAGTTAAAGGCACTATTGGACTACCTGAAGCATCAATGTCGCTTTCTTTGGTTTCTGGAGTTGTAGGAACAGTTTTTACAGGAGCAGTTGATGAAGACGTGACAACTATCAGGTTTTGAGAAAGCGCTGATTGTGCTTCTTCAACCACTGGTTTGACTATGTATCTCAATCGGTGAACCATCCTCAAAATCACTGCAAACCACAATATCACATCTGTTTTTGTTTGCAAGGAAAGTGCCGAAACAAACTTGGAAAATCTTAGTTTTCTGAAGCACATTAACCAGATGTCGTGGAAGCTGATATGGATCATCATATCCATCTTGACAACAAAGTAATCTTCAAAAGAAAATTCAGCTGTCCTACCGATCATCAGAAACTCTTCTTGCTCGTTTTCATTGTCAACTATACAACAGATCTTGTATCTAAAAGAGCAAAATAGAAAGCAATTTAACATACTTCCATCCTTTACATAAAATTGAATGCGCATGAAGGTTCAAAGTGAATAAAAGGCAGGATTAAGAACAGCGAAGGAATTTACACATTTTAGAGCAAAACAGCTAATCCCATATGTCAAAATTGAGTCAGATTGTGGTCAGGAAGAGTTGCTTACAAAAACAATTCTGGTTTCAGTATCTAGTATGCATAAGTCAGTACATGGCAAGCTATAATTTATGAAAATGAAAGGCAGTCCATAGTCTAAATAAGTTGGTAAGATATCGATGAAGGGACGTGAACTACAAAAAAGACATGGATGATGATGAATCAGGTAAATTTTCCCTGATTCTAAAACCTAAGAAGACAATTATGATTGGAAGGGGTGATGTTTCCAGAGCATCCTGATCAAAACGCCTCGCAGCGTCGCCCCGTGGAGTGATGCGGAGCTCCTGTTTGCTGTTCACATTAAGATGTGTAAATAATAGTAAGCGCTAGATATTGGAGAATATATTATGGCTAATTAACTGGTAAATTCTTTATCGTATAAAAGAATCTTTTTTACCTTGCATTTTCGATGATGAACTCTCCTTTATCCTCTAACCTTCCATCTTGGAGCAATTTTTGTCCAGGAAGCTGAAAGAAAAGCTTTCAAACTGCCATAAACATCTTTTCTAGAGAAAACAAAGATTAAAATACCAACAACTTTGAGACACCTTTTGGCAAGCTACTGAGCACATCTTTATACACTGTTTTTTCGCATATTCATTTCCAATCTGATCGTTGTTATGTATAGCTGATCATGAGCAAAAGCATGTTCAGGAAGATTCCTCAACAACACTATAGGAGCTCCGACTTTCGAAGACAATTTGTGTTGGCGGAATCCCATTAAGTTGAACATTGCGGAGAAACCCAGGTAGATACACAATATTAAGATTTTCAGCATCTCCTGATGGAAAGCAAATAGAATCAGAGCTGAAGTAAATGTTCTCTTCTGTGGGTAACAAATTGAGAACAAGTTCATTGACTTCAGCAACAGCATCATTTCCAGGTGAAACATTTGCGCTCTCTCTTAAATACACAGGATTATCACATCTACAAAGCACATCAGAATAAATGGCATCAACAATGCTTCTCGCTGTATTTTGATAAAGGAAGCTTGCTCATCCTGTGATATACTACTATCAGAAAGCTGACCATCTCCAATTCTCAGAATCCATTGCGCAAAATCAGCAAGCTCTTCTTTTTTAGCAGCACTCAATCATTAAAGAGAAAATTTAATGGATACAATTGTTGTCTAAGATCCAAGTACTGGAGGTGCCTAAGTTTTCCCATTGAGGATGGGAATATTCGTTGCAATCCGCGGGAAATGAGTTTGAGTAAGAAGAAGACAGGTTCATCAGGGAGTTGGGTATAACCAATGACATGTCTACCCAACTCAAATCGAGTTTTCTGAGCTTTGTTAGGTTTCAAACAAGCTTGTTAAAAGAAAATGGTTATCAACTTGAATAGTAGTTTCTAGGGAGATCAAGCGAAACCAATTTGGAGAGATGAGGGACTTCTAATGGAACTCACAAGCTCTGAAGAACCTAGGTTAAGATATGTCAAATTAGAAAACTGGCCAAATTTAGAAAAAATATGGGAGTTGTTGAAATCATTGTGAGAGAAAAGAGAGGATTATTGGAATGGAGGATGTCATAAAGCATGCTACAGGCGAGGTTCAGTCCAGTCACTTGCCTGGTTTTCAAGTCACAGGTGACCCCATCCCACAAACAACAGTCTGGCTTGGGATAGTGACAACCCTTCAAAAAAGCATAACTATTAATGGAAAAGGATTGTTTGGATTGAAGCAGAGAAAGGCTTTGGTCATGAGCACAAAAATGAGTAGAAGAGGAGTGATTTGAGGAGAATGATGATGAAATTGTTTCTTGAAAATGCAAGAGAAACAAAATGGAACAGAGAAATTGAGTGAGGGATAATGAATAATGCCTCATCTTCTCTTTTCAGGATTCAAAGTATATTTGGAATGTTGAACGAAATCTTTCGGTCGGGAGAGATGAGAAATCAAGATCATCACTATCCATAGACAAACCAAACTTGGTTGTGCTATTCAATTTCTGTAGTAAGCAAGAACCAATCTTGAGCACCAACGACTTAGTTGCGCTTTATCTTGACCCCAAAGTCCTTGCTTCTTGAATATAAAACAAACTGTGACAGCCTAATTTTAGTGTTCAGACATGTTTTTCCGAAGAGTATTTAGCAATGAAATTTCTACGAGGCTTGCTTTGCCCATCAACAAGGAAAACCAATCTTCATTTGGTCTGTCCTTTACCTTGACCTCCAAGTCTTCGAAACCTGGATTTATTATCCACCGAAAGGTACTGAAAATGGAACTGAAGGTCGAATTATTCAATTGCAAATATTAGGGAGTGCGTAACTTCTGTTTTTTGGTGTGTTTGACATGAAAAATCTTTAAATTTAATGTTTTTTTATGCTTTTTAAAAGTTTTAAGGTACTAATATTAAAAATAAATGAATATATATATATATATATATACATACCATTTTAATATATTTTTAAATGAAAAATGTATTTGACGAGAATTATCACCAAAATTCTGAATCAGCCTAGTTAGTTGAGTGTTTCTTTTTCTTCAAGTTGAACATTCATCAACAAACAAAAGTATTTTTAACCAGGAATGTGCAATCCCTCCACTAGATAACAAAAGAGACGCAAACTCAGAAAAAGAGGCAAGAACGAGCACCGTGAACTTTTAATACCTAATTCTCGCTATTATGGCATGCCACAGAAAGTTTTTTCATGTCCCACCATGGCCATACACCATAGTATTCAAATGTTAAAGTCTTAAACGAAAGAGAGGGAGAGTGGTCTCGAACAGGTTCTAAAAGTACAACAAATCACAACTTCATGCTCAAGTGGCTTGCTTTGAGATCTTGAGATCTTACACCTCACTCACCATAACTCTGATTCCGGTGATATTCTGCTCGTTGGAGAGCTGGCATGTTATACTATACGTAGCATGGAAGTATTGAGACTAATAAAAAAAGAATATGAGAACTTAAGCCTCTAAAATGAGCCTATCGACCACTGTTCGAACTTTTCGTGTTCATGTGGCCTACTTTGAGATCTGATATTTCACTCATCATATTCCCGGTTTTGATGGTCCTGAGCTCCTTGAAAAGCTATCATGGCAGAATAAACACAGCAGCATAGGTGCGACACCAATTCAAATGGTATTAGATTGTAAACCCTAAAAATAAGTCAAACCACCATTGTTGCAGAAACCTCAAATGCGAAAATCTCAGCAGTGCAACTAATACAAATTTTTTCAGATTTATTCCATGTACCAAGGTTAATGTTGGGTGCAGATTTCATGTTTTTTGTATTGTCTACGGAAGGTTGTCAATTATGAACATAAAACGAACTCCAACACAAATTATTATTTCTCAATACACACATTCTGTTCTAATCTGAAGTTGTGAACATAAGTTCCTCTATCATAGAGCATCAAATTAAAATTCCATGGCCTCATATGTCTTCTACAATGAGTTGCCATTAACGACTCTAATTCGAGTTTATACCAAAAACTCATACAAAGAACCACGTAAACCAACCAAAAGCAATAACAAATACCATTGTAGGAAAATCAGAATCCTACAAATCAAAATCAATCAGCGAAAGCCCTAACCAATGTAATCACACAAGACAAACACACGTTTTTAAGTAGAGGTTTCTATATTTTCTACAGAGAAGTTTTTCTATTTTCTTACAATTATTAGTTCTATGTCAATTTGTTTTATTATAAACTAACATATTTTAATCATTTCTATGAATCCAAAATCCTGAAAAATTACATGAAACTTAAATTTTAAATTTGTCCCATCAAGAGCAACCCAGTCCCAATCCGAGTTCGACACATAGTTTGCCACATTCATACACAATTCGATGCATTAAATTTAAATTCGTTACATCCTGTTTGATTTTTCCATTCGAAATTGTGAACATAAATCAACTCAGGAAAAGGTGACGAAAACAATCAGAAACTTACATATACAACATGATATACATATACAGACCTCATAACACCCAACCAACTACAACAATCTACTATATCGTTGTCCCAACCTCTTGGTGTTTTTTTTTTTTTCCTATTTTTTATCAGAAGCACAAAATCATGAAAAGTGGCCTACCTTTCCAATCATTCTTCAGAAGTAAAATCAGGCTCTGCTGGCTTCTGCAGCAGCATGGGTGGAACTCTATCTGGCACCCTTGCCTTGCGATTGCCACCGCGTCGTAGAGCACGCAAAATGTTAGCAGCGAATCTTGAGGCATATATTGTAGCACCTAAACTTGGTGAACTCCCGTTAGCTTTGGCTAATGCATCTTGCAATCTATTTTCCTCTTGCCAGAGAGACTCTTCGTGCTTCTTTTTACTATAGCGACGCCATGCAGCCTGTATAAAACAAGCAGCCCATGTTCTCCACTGCTGCGAGTAAAACCTGAAAGTGTGTCGGAGCTGCTTACTGTGAAGCCGCCGGAATTGAGAAGCAACAAATTTCAGGTCATCAGCCATTAGAGCGAAGGCTTCAACTTCTGTAATGGTTCTAACTGTTCTAGTTGAGATGGGCAGATTAGAAGAGGAGTGGGGATCTAAAGCCCATGTGAGAAGTTCCTCTCCACAGAAGTCACCAGCCTTAAGGTACTCAGAGTTGAAGAAGCCAGTTCTTCCACCATTGGTGGTTATGGTTAATAGCTTGCCCCGCATAACAAAGAGCATTTCATCAACTGGGTCTCCCTCACGAACAATGAAGCTCTCCTCTGTGTAGAGGACTGGCTTGAGACGGTCACACAATGCATCTAGTAATTGTTCGTCCATTTTTTCAAACATCGGCACCTGAGAAGCACGCACAGAAAATGAGAACAGATTAAACATCTAGTAATCACCCAACGATGCAAGGAAATTCAACTCAGTAGTTTCTGGCAGCCTTTCTTTTTTGTGAATCATGGGGTATGCATGCGTATTAAAATGACTTGTTAAGACATCCATTTTGAGGCATGAACTGAGTGGTCATTAAGAACTTGAACCACTTCATATAACACTGATGGGTTTTTTCCCCATTAGGAATCAACTAAAAAATAAACCTATTTCCACGAGGAGAGGTTTAGCAGGATTGCCATGACACGACTACAAAAGTCATCTCCAGTAACAGTACTAAACAGTCCTCAAGATTTACAATGAAAATGCAGGTTAACTAGCATCTCAAGAAAATGCTACTCAAAGATGTTAATTAAAAAATGAACAAGTCAAGCTATCTATTATCCCTCCCCGGAAAGGAAGCAGTTTTTTGTTAATATAAGAAGTTCATTATATAGAGAAAAAGATTCCAGAGCAGCTAAAAGCAGTGCACTGCAACAGCTCGGTAAAAGCACAAAAGCTGTAAACAATATACATAATCTTCAAATGTAAGCATTTTTTTTTTCTCTGAACAGAATATGTATTAACATGAGTGAATATACAGAAAGAGAAAGCACATGAAATAAATTGGAAAAATACACTATAGACTACTGATCCAAATAACATTTCCAATGAGAAGTGATTAAGCCAACATTTGCAGGTAGTAGAAAATAAGTAGGAAGGGAAAAATTGGTCTAATCAAGATCATATGTGCAACACCAATGGAAAACTACAAAAAAGAGGAAGAACTCACTCTCATGAGCAGAGCCAAGCAGAGGTGACGTTTAATGTCCCTTCTAAGGTCCTTGGGAAGATTATGAACAAGCATCTCTTCATCAACACCTCTAGTTTCTTGCCATCTGTATTGTTCATACCGTCTGATCCGTTCCCTTATATTATCGGGAAGCAAGCGATGGGACATCCACTGTTCAGCGTCTCTTCTTTTGATTCTCATTTCCTCCAATCTTGTAGTGGTGGATTGCAAATATGTCTGATTAAGAGTACTTTCAATTCATCAACTCATAAAATATACAGAGGGCGTAAAATTAAAAGTGGCCTCAACCATTTCACTCACTAATATCACATGCTTGATTGGAAACTAAACTATTAATGAATTTTCAAGAACCCATGTTCCTTAAATAGTCCAAAAATCAAGACGGCACCCCTTTGATAATGAAAAAGCAAACCAACCAAGGAGCATGTCATTGGTGACAATGGTGCACAAGAATCCTACATACTATTCTTAAAGCAGCATGGCAGATACTTGTTCTTTTTTTTTTTTTCAAAAGTAAGAATTAAAATTGAAAAAAAAAAGGATGAGAAAGTGAAAAAATTAATGCAACCACCTTCATAATGTTAATGAGAGATTCCGCTAGCGATTAAGCTACCCTCCTAATAAACATCAAATTCAACCTATATCGCAAGTCCTTTTAATTACTGATCAAAGAATGCTTGATCAGGTGCTTGTGGGCCTTGATTTTGAGATCATAGCATGTAAGCATGAGATGTATGCTCCCAACAATTAAAAATTGAATGAAATCCTGCTTGATATTAGAAACCAGTTCAACTCTATCCTCTGCATTACGAAGAGCTATCAAATAAAGAAAATTACACCAACCTGCATATTTCCAATCAGAAATGAAAATAGTACCAAGCCGGAGATAGAAATGAAAACTGCAAAGCAGATTTCCCATACATAGGTACTTGTTTGAAGATTTTGACCAAGAGAACTGCAAAAGGCACACATGAGATGTCAGAGAACCCTTTTAATACCATTAACAAACAAAAAAATCTTCTGAGTTATTGCGCATCAAGACACAAATTACTATTTATTGTAATAGTGTAATTACAAATTTTCTCTTAGAAAAAAAAAAACAATGTACTACACTTTAGGGGTAAAATTGTCTTGTTACCATGACACCATTGTCTTTAACATATTGTATGGGATTGTACTTGTTATTTTCCTTTTATGCACAGTAAAATTACTACTTTAGCCTTGGAATAAAAACATTTAATGCTTTTGGCTCACAGGTGTTTTTATCCTTTTATTTTTTTTCCAGAATAGTGCAATTACTTTGATGTCCTGGAAGACAAAAACAATATAACTCTCTCATAAGAGTTTTTTGGTCATTTTACATTGATTTTGTTGTGGATTTGGAAGCTGCTGAAGGGTATTATTGTAATTGGCATATATTTAATATTATTTTAAAAAGACTTGTAGGTGCATGCGAGGTTGTCTAGTCACCAAACACCGCCTTCCGAAGCGGCATGTGGAAGATCTTGGTGCCCTCCACATGGTGGTGCGGCGCATGTATCAGAACCACTGCTGGTTTAGCGCTGGAAACCTTTCTTTTTTAACCTTCTCTCCCCACCAAAATTTGCACCATCCCTAAAAAATTTCGGAAGCAACCCCTTCAATTTCCTTTTCCTTTGCGTTTGGTCCATGTCCTTTTGATACAATTTTTTTCAATTCCACCCCTACTATTTTTTTAATCTATAAATAATTTATCAAATTACGAGAAAATTTTAATTTCACTATGATTTTTTAATCTTTAAAATTTGATCTTTATTTTTTTAATTGTTATTTATTTTGTTTGAGATCATTTTTTTAATTGTTTTTTTTTTCAAATTTCATTCTTGTTGGGCTTTTTTCTATCAAATTTTATCTCCATTATTTTTGTTGCTTTTTGTCGTTTGCAATTTTTTTTTATTAATATTTTTTCCAAGATGTCATCCTTTAAAATTAAAATTGTTGAGAATTAAACTTGTTGAATAAAGCCAAGACCTATGCAGAACATAAACCACAATATTTCTATAAGAACACTCTAGGCTTTGCAACTACAAATTAGCAGGTTAGTTATGATGTTTATTTTGATGATGATTATGATGTTAGTTATGGTAGCAACAATGAAAGTAGTGATCCATAGGATGCCCTAGTTGAAAAGCCCAAAGTAAAGTCAAGTTAGAAAAGAATATCATATTAGTAATTCAACAAAAGGAATACATTGGTCTATGATATGTTGATCCCTTTTGACTGTGTGCTTGATAGAGCCTTAAATCTAAGCTTTTGCAAAGATTATACGTTGGTTGTGTATGTTGATAATGGAAGGTTGTGCTGCCTAAGACAACAATGGGTGAGTAATAAATTACAAGGTCAAGTTTGTTGTGCTAGTTTTGATATGCACTTGAAATGCCAAAGGAAAAGGGTTGGCAACTCTTGATTGGACACAAGATTGAGGCAATAATGATTTCAACTTGAGGACGAGTTTCTTGACACCCCGAACAAATGATGCAAGAGCTTCATTCAGAATTTATTTTATTATATTTTTGACATTAGGATTACTTAATTAATCTAGGGTCATGCGATTAGAATGTGAGTTTTTAAAGTTGTTTCTTAGTAGGCCATGTTGTTTTTATCAGAGACTAAGACTAGGAATCATTTTCCTACAAGGATATGGAGCTTAAACAAATATAAATAAACTTCTAGGATTCTAAAAAGTAGTTTTGTTATTCTATCACTCTATTCAGCTTCCAGAGGTTTCTTATGAACACTAAATTCTATTATCTTGTTCCAACTTCAATTTTTATCCTAGTTTTAACCATTATTCTGCTGCAATTTCTGTTGTCTATTGCTTCCCTCTACCCACACTACATCAAATGTGAGAATAAGTTAAACGACAGCAGAAATGTCCCATGTCCTGGCATAAATCCCACCATGTCCCCTCCACCAGGGATCACTTCAAGTGTGAGACAGCAACTAAGGGCACTGAATGATGTAGCACACACACCACACACCCAATTGAATAAAGCAAGACATCTTCATGAAGAAAGCATATACACATACATACCTCAGGTTTTGCAGGCCCCACCAAAAACAGTAAAAGAACTTCTGTGGAAAATCCATGGACGACAAAACAACACCAGACTGAAGGGCATCAAGGAATATTCCAAAATTGAAGACTGTTTCATTTGGGGTTACTATCGGGCAATAATTATCCAGAAATGAGAGATCTTCAACACCACCAGCTCTGTCACAAAACAAAAGTTCCCGGCTGCATCCAGCATGTTTCCCACAGGCTTGTCTCCAACAATTTGTTTCTCGTTCTATTGAAAACAAATACCAAAAGGCTCCAAGTACCTAAAATTTGAGCTAAACCAATTAGTACTCCAAAAATTATGCTCAGGCCAGAAGATGCACTTCCAATTACAGCTAATTGTTTGGACTCAAAATAAATAAATAAATAAATTGGCATAAAACAGCATGCGGAGTTTAACCAAATTTTAGTAAGAAATCAATTCATGGAAGACAATGACAAAAGCTAAAAAAAATTATGAAATGTTACGACCACTTTAATTTTCATCTTCTATTATCCATCAACCCAACTATCATTACTTGTTCAATAGAGTGAGTCAAGCACCAAATGCATGCCAATAAAAAGAGAAAAAAAGAAGAAGAAGAGGAAACGAGCACAGGTCAAGATCATATAAAACATTAAGATGTATAAAACATGAATGCAGTTCGCATGTCAAATTAAAGGACAAGCTAATGAATTGTCCAAGTAAACAAATGGAAAAATTGGAGAGTTACTGAAATAATTGTATAATGAAAGGTGAATATCATTATATATAGCAGTACACATAACTGATCATCCTTTTGATGCCACCTAACTTTACAATCCATTCCCTTGAAACTTTTATTAGTATTGTAGTTGTTTGGTAATTAAAGTTTATTTGGCCAACTCATCTTCAGTTGATCTCAACAAAAACTACAGTATGGACAGTTTATGAAACAGAAAAAATACAAGTGGTGCATGCATGTAAATTTCTCTCATCTATTTTACAATAAAATGGATACCAGTTGAGTAAAACAAACTCACATGACTCGCAAGCATATACAGAAAAAGATTAAATGCAGCTCCAGCCCATGCAGTTTCTGTAAGGATGCCAGAAGTTGTAACTTCCTTATATAATGGATAAATTCGCATAAACCTTGGAACATACTGGAAGATGACAACAAATTTTAACATGTTCTTTGTATTCAAGTATCTTGAGCCGGCCATTTTTGGAATGATAATTAAAATCACCACCTGGACATTGAGCAGCAAGTTAGAAGCCCACAAATAACATCCAACTCTATAAATAGCAATGTCGACTAAGCCAACATTTTGACCTGTAAAAGGTTCCCAAGTGCAATAATCTTGAAACTATTGTTCTTCAAACAGCTTGCTTTGATAAAATGCCTAATTATGTGTTTAGTTTGAGGCAATAAAGTTATCCTCCTGGTTTCTGCCACATGGATAGCGCGCTTGTGTCTCTCAGTACAACTAGCACGTGATTGATTAAAAGGATATACAAGAACTCCAATAATTGGATGTTGAATTTCCATGGATTTCCCCACAGATATATCATATAACAATCTCAAATAATCCCGATTCACAGATCAGGGCCCCAAAATGAGGTCATAAACAGGAAACAAGTTCTTCCAAAGTCACCTTAGGAAAAATGAGATTGAGGCCAAATGAGATAAGGTCCTCTTTGTAAGTACCATCTGACAAGTATGCCACAAAGAGTGTATAGGCAGGGCAAAGAAGTTTATTTTACCTGTGGGAGTGGAAGAACTGCAAGAATGTCAATTAAGAAATATGATGACAGATATCTCTTAGCTATTGCCCAAGTATCCTCGACCAAAACACCTCTTCCAAATACCCGAGATGAGGGAGCAATGAATCCAGTGCGAAATTGAAAGATAATATGTAGTATATAAAAGATATCCGTGAAAGAACGCAAAACACTTGCTGTAATCTCCATCGTGCTGTCCAAAGAAAGACACTTCTTACCATCATCAATCACAGGGACATAGAAAAACAAAGGATCCAGTGAGACAGCAATCAAGCATGACAATACGAATATCTTGTTCCACTTTTGAAGGAAATGCCCTTGCGGGTCAAGAATTTTCTTTCTCGAAGCAACCTCACTGTTGAATGAATATGACTTTAATGATTTTCTAATCTTGTTAAAGCTTGAAGAGCCAGATTCCAATCCTCTTTGAAACTTCTCAGAAACTGAGCTTATTGTGGTTCTAATTTTTCCTGGATACATAACATTACTTGCAGAATAATTCCCTTCATCACTTTTCTCTGATTTCCAATCTTGAAACCTGAACAACACACCACCAACATAATGGGTTACCCTCACTCTAAACCATCTACCTAAATTGGTACATCCTATATGCAATCAGCAACCACAAGAAGCATAAATTGTGTCAATGAAATCATATAACATTTAAAGAACACACCTGGATGCAAACTATTAGATGTGAAATAACAGTAACGATGAAAGATGGTTGGGTGGAAAGGAAACAGGTAGTGAAATGGACAGTTAAAAGTTGCTAAGAACAAATTACAGAACAGTCCATTCTTATTATAAGATCTATGATAAGTGGCGATTTCAATGTTGGTGCCAATATAACAACACAACTCAGTAAGCTAATATGAGGCCATAATCTCTACGAAGACATGTATGATGGAACAGTGATACAGAACTTCACTCTTAAAAGCAAGGAATCAGTACTCTTTCCAAGTAAACAAAATATTTCTCTTTTGCTTGCATATGTAAGAAATGTACTTATGAAATATTGCAATTGTTCCTTCAACTCCAGCATAACAATGCCATAATACACTAAAGTTAACAAACATCTGTAGTGTAGAAAAGAACCAACCTCACAAACTTCTCTTGTGGATTATTCATGACTGTGACTAATTTAAGTCGCACTCCACAATAAAAAATTCAACCTTTGATCAGTAAATTAAATCCAAGAAGCTTCTTCACACACTGCACACTACAGTACTCAAATGCCAACCTCTGCAAGAAAGAACAACAGAGTAATACAAAATTAAAAGAACTCATATTAATACAGTCCTGTTTCAACCCTGCTCCAGCAAATGCAACCCGACCCAGGTCATGAATATATTAACTCATAAATGATAGAAACAATAACTCTAATGCCTAAACGAGTGTTAAGACACAAAATGGGTTGTGTAACACTGGATAAAACAAATTCAGAAACATTATCCTCACAGATTTGCTGAATTTTTATAGACTCAAGGAAATGGTATAGTTAATCAAAGACTTGAAAATTTAGAATTACATAAGGGTTACACCTTTAGAGATATTCCAAAAGACATGCAAATGCAGATGTGACACTAGCATCCCTCCAATAATAATATCTTGACAAGCAATAGACAGTTGCATACAATGAAGTTTTTTTTTTTTTTCTTTTGAGAAAGTTACGTTTCGGGAAAAGAGATTTTTCAGTATCAAACAGATACCTCACAGTGATCAGAATTTGTAGCGAAAGGAAAACATCAGCAGAAGGGCGGGGGGGTGAAACTAAGATAAGCAGAACTAAAACACCCCAGAGGAAAATAAACTGAAACTCAACAAACAGAAGCAAATATATAGTACTTGTAAGAGAAAGACAGGATTTGTAAAGAATAAAGGAAGGGGTTTTAAGAGAGAAAGGAAGAGACATACCTGTGAAGAGCATGAAATCAAAGTGATCGATGAAAAACAAAAACTGGGTTTTGTCTGCTAGTATCAAGGGACGATAAAAAAGACTCGCTTTTTCTGAAATCATTCATGTGATTGAGGGAAGGAGGAAGTTTCCTGGAAAATGTGTATTGGTCCCATCTTTGAAGCGTTTACCCTCTCTCTTATTGGTTTGGCTTATACTTTATATACAGAAAAAAACAGAAGAGAGTCCAAAGGGAGATGCTGTCAAGTTGTCTACTTGAGAGCTTTGAAGCAGTGCTTATAGTTGTTTTATAAAATATTTTTATATATCAGAAAATATATAATTTTTTTATTTTAAAAAATTATTTTTTATATTAGTATATTAATATATATAAAATATATTAAAAATTATTTTTTAATAAAAAATTTAAAAATTTTAAAAATATAATTTGCATCGTATTTATTTTTAAAAGAATGGATATTTAAGACAAGAGTTTAAGATAAGTGTATTTGATATTATAATAGAGGTTGGTTTTTTTATATTTTTTATTTAAATTTTTTTTTT
Source organism: Populus euphratica (assembly GCF_000495115.2). Lineage (NCBI taxonomy): Eukaryota > Viridiplantae > Streptophyta > Magnoliopsida > Malpighiales > Salicaceae > Populus > Populus euphratica. Next base: position 236,686 of record NW_011500087.1, on the reverse strand, counting down.
ATTTTCAGTATCAACATAATAAATATTTTTAAAACTAATAAAAAATATTAATGTAATATTTAATACATTAAATATATTTTTAAAACATATCTAATTACAAACGTAATTTCAAGGAGCTCTAAAGTCTATTAAGGCATTTGTCCAATCAATTCTAATGATAACATAATTATATGTAAAAGTGATTTTATTTAAAAATGTATGGAAATAATTTTTTTTAGTGTTAATATATTAAAATTATTGTAGAACATCTAATAATATTTAAAATATATAAATTTTTTATGGTTTTGATATGCTGTTTTTTAAATGTTTTTTTATTGTCTTGATATGTTAATATAAAAGAATTATTTTAAAGCATTATAAAGTAAAAAGGTATTTTTGCAAAAGCAGCATACATTCCATTATTATATACACGTTAAAGGCATCACCAAGAGATATAGTTTTGTTTTAATGTGTATTCCAATAAAAGATATTATTTTAATAATTTATTTTTATTTTAATATATTTGATATTAATATAGCTTTTAATTTTAATATAATTATTTAATTGATTTACCAACAATGTAGATAACAGTTGTATAGTTTTCTTTTCCTTTTCTATACACACGTGAATGACTTTTAAAAATGACGAAAGGGGTTTTCACTTTCTATATTCCCATCCTATTGGAGACAAAAACTTCATTGGTGAAAAGCCAATTTAGCAGCTCAAGTTTTTTTTTGGCTTTTCATGTCTCTGTGCCATTGGGTATGCTCTAACAAACAGTCCATTTTCAAATATTTTTTATTTAACAATATATTAAAACTGTAATTTTTTAAAAAATATTTTTGATATCATCTTATCAAAATAATCTGGAAATATAAAAAAAATAATTTAAATTAAAAAAATTAAAAATTATTTTTAAAAATGTTTTTAAAATAAAAAACAAACATACTTTGAATTAGATTATTTTTTAAGAGCCTCCAGTATATTTTTCCTTTTTTATCACTAGAAATATTTTATTAGATGGTTTTTACTAATACTAATATAATATTGTAGTGTTTAAGAATATATTAGAATAATATTTTAAAAAAATATTTTTAACATGAGTAATATAATATTGTATTATTAAAGAATGTATTGAAATAATATTTTCAAAAATTATTTTTAACATAGGTACATTAAAATAATTTAAAAATA
>NW_011500087.1:230645-233908 GCF_000495115.2 Populus euphratica | reverse complement strand
TTTTCCTGGAAACCACTTTTTGGAAAATAAACACAGCTAAAAAGAAAAATATTTTCTTGAAAACCAAGCCAAATTTTTTTTGACCGAAAAATATTTTTCGTTGACCAGAAAGTGTTTTTCGTTGACTAGAAAGTGTTTTTCATTGACCGGGAAGTGTTTTTCGTTGACTAAAGAGTATTTTTTGTTAATAAAAAAATATTTTTTGTTAACCAACTTTTTTAATAATAAATAAATATAAAAAAATTAAAAAATTATTTTTTAAAAATTATTTTTCAAGAAACAAACATGACTTAAATCTAAAAAATCTAACCCAGTGAGTCATCGGAGATGGTCAACTCAGGATCTAATGTAGCGTCTGGAAAATGCAAGAGTATGGAATGGTCAAAGAAGAGGAACCGGAGGGATTTTGAATTCACGTGACCAGACCGCAGCTGAGCTGGCACCATATTTGCTAGGAAAGAGCGCCCAATTGTACAGCGTACATTGTTCTGTACGGTTTTGTTTTTTATCACAAGTCAAAGCTAAAGGCAGAGATTCGATTGCTAACAACCATAGGATAACCTAATGCCTGAATGTCTGCCCCTCTGAAGGGCTGTTTGTTTTTTATTTGGGTTTGCCTTTTTTTTTTTTAAGGAATTTGAATTTCTTTATTTTAAATTAATTATTTTTATATTTTATTTTTCTAATAATCTGATTTTAAAAATAATTTTTTAAATATAAATAATTTTAAAAATTATTAGAAAAAAAATATAATTTAAAAGATACAAAAAATAACACATAAAAAAATAACTTTTAAGTTTCTTGTTATTTAAAATCATAATATCTTATAAAAATTATTAGAAAAATACTCATGAGTTGCGCTGGAGTTTTGATTATGATATTATTGATGACATAAAAAGTTTTTAATGAGACCTAGATATAGCAGGAGGCCCCGTGTCACTTATTAATATCTTTATTATTGAATATGTTTTTGAATTTATTTTGTCAATATTTTTTTATTATATTTATGGTATTAAAATTTTTCAGTGTACTTTTAGATTTTTTATTTTTCTTTCTCTGTCTTTGTTATTTTTATTTACAAATTATAATAAAGAGAAATCAAATAAAAAAACGCATCAAAGCTACGATTAAAAAATACCAATATCAAGGATGTCATTATTCATAAATGATATTTTATTTGCTGGGTTTTATGTGAATAATTTAATTATTCAATTAGTATCTCGATAAAATAACTTTTTGTCCTTGATGATGTAAATCCTTACTAAATAATTGTCCGGGTACTATTAATCATGTTAAAAGATATATATTTCATTAATCTATGCTGTGATCATATGCATTCGTATATTTAATTATTTATATATTCTAGTGCAATGACAGGCGTCGCCTGTTATGCAAATTTACCGAGAAAAGGGCAAATTTTAAAGAAAGAAAGTCAGAGTGGAAAAAAAAAGAAGAAGAAAATGGTATTTTGGTTATTTAGTATTTTGAACATTTAATTATGATACAAAACTTTATATTATGTTATTTAGTTCCTGCTAAGAAAGTTGACGGATTCTAACAAATAAAAAAAATGATTTAATATTAATTTTAGTTATAGAAAATATTGTGAGGTGTGCAAGAGCTAGCACGATATTATCTGGCAATGATAAAAACTCATTATTGTATCTTTTGAATGAGATATTGTGTGTTAAAAAGAATTTTAAATTTAATTATAAAATTATTATTAATGTTTAGGAGTTGTTATCTAGTATCATCATTATTATGAATCTATGGTCTGCAAGAATCTGAATAAAAGATTGATTATGTAAAAATGGTATAATATTATATTGTGTCCTTGTATAATTTTCTTAAATAATAATTCTTAATTTATTAATGCAACTATGACTTAACAGTTGATGAAAAATGTAAAAAAATACATATAGTTCATGTGTCAAAATTTCATTAGTTAATTATTGATTACAATATCAACTGTGAGGTACTGACAACGTCAGCAAATAAAGGTTTTTATTAAATAAAAATTTACTGTACATGGTAAAAATAAAATTTTAGGAAAGTTTAAAAGCATGGCACCTTCTATTTTTTATGATTTTAAAAAATATCTTCATTTTAAAAAACAATTAAGTTAATATTTTTTAATATTTTCTTAATTTAATATGAGTGTATTATATTCCTTCAGGCCATCAACTTTTCACTGGTCAACTCACTTGCCACTTTACCAGAAAATCCACGCCATGATACTGGCAGGCTACTTGCAATGTAGAGGTCGAAAAATAAAAATAAAATAGAAATTTAAAAATATCTCTTCACAGTAAAAAGTCAAAATAATCTCAATTTAATTTATATTATAATACTAATATGACATTTTTTCAATCGCGCCAGCTATTAGTTTTAGGGTGTATTTAATAATGTAATTATGATTATTTTTAAAAAAAATTATATTAAAAATTATATTAATAATTTTTTTTATTTTTTAAAAAAAATTTATATTAAAATTTATATTAATACTTTTTTTATTTTTTTAAAATTATTTTTTATATCAGCATATAAAAATAATCCAAAATATATAAAATATATTAAATTTTAATAAAAAATTAATTTTTTTAATAACACAACTTACACTCCATTTTAAATGGACTATACACATGTCAAAATCACAAAAAAAATTGAAATTAAACTCAAATTTTAATATATCAAGATATGAGATTTTCAAGATGCTCAAATTCTAATTCATCCTTATTGGCTAAATAATTTAAATTTTTTATATATTTTATCAAAAAATATCTTTTATAATTTTTCATATTAAACATAATTTACAGGGAGCATCATATAGTTAAGATATTGTTTGTTTTTATAATATAAAAATGTTTTGTTAAATAATTTTTTTTATTTTTTAATATACTAATATTAAAAATAATTTTTAAAAAAAATTATTTTAATATTTTTTTAAATAAAAATACTTTAAAAAATCAATATTACAGGATTTTTGGGACAGAGTTGTCATCATCAACCCAGTATAGTGTTGAGTAGAGTAAAAATCGATTTTCCACGATAAAAAGTAAGGCCCCATTTATTTGCAGAAAAGTTGTTTTTTTTTTAAAGTAAATTCCGGGAAAAGTGAATTCCAGGAAAGTGAATTCCGGATAAAATAAATTCCTGAAAAGTAAAGTATTTTTCGATGTTTGGTAGTGTTATGGAAAATGAATTGGAAAATACTTTCCAGTATTTGATTATGTTATGGAAAATGAACTGAAAAATAATTTATT
>NW_011500087.1:230247-230331 GCF_000495115.2 Populus euphratica | reverse complement strand
CCCATCATCAAAATTATGAAGCGAGGACCAAAATTAATATAAAAATTAAATTTTAAGAAATGAAATTGAAAAATAAATATTCAA
>NW_011500087.1:215249-230002 GCF_000495115.2 Populus euphratica | reverse complement strand
TAACCACTTTTCGAAAAACAAACACAAGAAAGTTTAGAAGGTGTTTTCCTGGAAACCACTTTTTGGAAAACAAACACAGATAAACACAGCTAAAAAGAAAAATATTTTCTTGAAAACCAAGCCAAATTTTTTTTGACCGAAAAATATTTTTCGTTGACCAGAAAGTGTTTTTCGTTGACTAGAAAGTGTTTTTCATTGACCGGGAAGTGTTTTTCGTTGACTAAAAAGTATTTTTTGTTAACCAGAAAATATTTTTTGTTAACTAATTTTTTTAATAATAAATAAATATAAAAAAATTTTAAAAAATTTTTTTTAAAAATTATTTTTTAAAAAACAAACATGACTTAAATCTAAAAAATCTAACCCAGTGAGTCATCGGAGATGGTCAACTCAGGATCTAATGTAGCGTCTGGAAAATGCAAGAGCATGGAATGGTCAAAGAAGAGGAACCGGAGGGATTTTGAATTCACGTGACCAGACCGCAGCTGAGCTGGCACCATATTTGCTAGGAAAGAGCGCCCAATTGTACAGCGTACATTGTTCTGTACGGTTTTGTTTTTTAAACACAAGTCAAAGCTAAAGGCAGAGATTCGATTGCTAACAACCATAGGATAACCTAATGCCTGAATGTCTGCCCCTCTGAAGGGCTGTTTGTTTTTTATTTGGGTTTGCCTTTTTTTTTAAGGAATTTGAATTTCTTTATTTTAAATTAATTATTTTTATATTTTATTTTTCTAATAATCTGATTTTAAAAATAATTTTTTAAATATAAATTATTTTAAAAATTATTAGCAAAAAAATATAATTTAAAAGATACAAAAAATAACACATAAAAAAATAACTTTTAAGTTTCTTGTTATTTAAAATCATAATATCTTATAAAAATTATTAGAAAAATACTCATGAGTTGCGCTGGAGTTTTGATTATGATATTATTGATGACATAAAAAGTTTTTAATGAGACCTAGATATAGCAGGAGGCCCCGTGTCACTTATTAATATCTTTATTATTGAATATGTTTTTGAATTTATTTTGTCAATATTTTTTTATTATATTTATGGTATTAAAATTTTTCAGTGTACTTTTAGATTTTTTATTTTTCTTTCTCTGTCTTTGTTATTTTTATTTACAAATTATAATAAAGAGAAATCAAATAAAAAAACGCATCAAAGCTACGATTAAAAAATACCAATATCAAGGATGTCATTATTCATAAATGATATTTTATTTGCTGGGTTTTATGTGAATAATTTAATTATTCAATTAGTATCTCGATAAAATAACTTTTTGTCCTTGATGATGTAAATCCTTACTAAATAATTGTCCGGGTACTATTAATCATGTTAAAAGATATATATTTCATTAATCTATGCTGTGATCATATGCATTCGTATATTTAATTATTTATATATTCTAGCGCAATGACAGGCGTCGCATGTTTTGCAAATTTACCGAGAAAAGGGCAAATTTTAAAGAAAGAAAGTCAGAGTGGAAAAAAAAAGAAGAAGAAAATGGTATTTTGGTTATTTAGTATTTTGAACATTTAATTATGGTACAAAATTTTATATTATGTTATTTAGTTCCTATAAAGAAAGTTGATGGATTCTAACAATAAAAAAAAAAAGAAATTAGTTTAATATTAATTTTAGTTGTAAAAAATGTCATGAGGTGTGCAAGAGCTAGCATGATATTGTCTGGCAATGATCATCATGTCTTCTATGTGAGATATTATGTATTAAAAAATTTTTAAATTTAATTATAAAATTATTATAAATGTCTATAAGTTACTATCCAGATCATTGTTATTAGAAATCTATGATCTACAAAAGTCTAAGTAAGGAATTGATTGTACAAGAGGAAGATACATCATCTTCAGTGTATCCTATATAAGATAAGCTGCATTGTTATTTAATTATTTTTTTTTAAATCGGGTTTTTATTTGTTGGTTTTTTTTAAGGTTTAAGACAAAAAAAATTTTTAATATTTATCTCACTAAGTGAGTTAATTATAATATAAAACTATATATTACTTATTATTTAGTTCCTGCGAAGAGAGTTGATGAATTTTAACCATAAAGAAAGAAAGATTGGGTTAATATTAATTTCAGCTATGAAAAAAAAATATTGATTTTAATGTTCATAAAGAAAGAAAGACTTGCCCTGGCTTTCTGGCGTCTCTTCAATTACTTGGAACTTGGCCAGTTGCAACTTACCACCTTCTAGACTGTAGGCAAGCGCCCGTGCTTTTTTAAAGTTTAGGTACGGTGGACCATTCAGGTCAAGTCCGTGTTCTTCAGCTTTTATTTTTATTTTTATTTTTCTTTTTTTAGTTTCATTTTTTAATATTATTTTTTTATTAAAAACTTTTATTTTCTATTTTTTCTCCTTCAGTTTGTAACTATTTTTATGAAGTTTTCCAATGTAATATGATTTTGTTCTTGCTTAGTTTACACGTAAGATGTCAACATTTTCCTGCTTCTCTGTGGTCTTACTTGAGAAAAATTATTTGTCCGAGCTTTCTTTAAGTCTCGGCCCGTTCGACCATCCAGGTCAAGGCTGCGTCCTGTAGGGTTTTTTTTTTTAGTCTCATTTTTTAATATTATTTTTTTTATTAAAAACTTTTATCGCTATTTTTATTGATTTAAACTATTTTATGAATTTTTTTAAATGTAATAAGATTTGGTTCTTGCTTAGTTTGCAGGTAAGATTTCACCATTTTCCTTTTGAAAACGAGGAGGCATTCTTCTTCTAAAAAACAATCATTTAATTTTCTCTAATTATTTTAATATACAGTTTTTTTTAATTATCATTTTATTAAATAAAACATTAATTTTAATTAACAAATCATCGAAAAAAATCAAGTACATAAATTCATGTTGTTGTGAGATAAGATATCATGATTTGAATATATCTTTTAATTTTTTTGGTTTAATTTTTAATTATTGTTAAAAAATTTATTTATTTATTTACTTACTTACTAGTACAAATAGTTTTTAATTTTAATTAAATGGATGTATGAGTTTTTTATTTACTATTAATTTTTTATATAAAAATCCGTGTCGAAAAAAAAATCGCGACTACACATGCATCAGATTGCTAGTTGTATATATTGCATGTGATAGAGATCTTGCAAATTGGATTAAAAGTCACGGAATTTTGCAAGATTTAGGGGCATAATTAGAAAACTTTTTGAGTAGGCAATTGAAGTGTTCACATCCTTCTTAAAAAGACAATACAGTGCCTACAACAAAAATATAGTTAAAATAAAATTAAAATGGTAGTGCTTTACCTTACAGGAAACCATGGCATGGGAATTTGTACGAGAGCACCAAGCGTTGACCATGGCGGACGCATCAGACAAGGAATAGCAAGATGGAAGAGAAGGCTGCAGGAAAAATCATACACTAAATTCGAAGACCAAATTTGTATTTTAAGACACCAGCTAGGTGGTAATGATGGATGCGGCTTGACTTTTTAATTTTTTTTATTTATTAATATTTCACTTGAAAATAAAAGAGTTTTTTTAGTTTTTTTTATAATTTTGGTGTGTTGATATTAAAAATAAAATATTTTAAAAATTATTTAATTTAATATATTTTAATAAAAAATACTTTAAAAAATACAGTGTAATACATCACTAAACAACTATAAAATTTATCAATCTAGAACAGCATAAATCTAATGCAATCCACCCATTACATTAATTCTTAATGCTTAGCTTGATTATAATATTGTTTTTTATGAATATTTTAATTTAATTATTTGGTTGGTAGAGTCAAGTCTTCAATTTGATGAGTAAACTTTTAAATACGAGGTCAAATATATTTATATTTATTTTACATTAATGGTGTTATCAACACTTTAAAATCTTAAAATCCCACACGATTTTTTTTTCTCTTTTTTCTTTTCTACAAGGCAGCATATACCAGTGGTGATGCAATATACCATGTTAGTGTTTTAGGTTTTTAGATTATAAATTTTTTTTATTAAAGTTTCATGAATTTAATAGGTTGATATATATAGAGTGCATCTCTTACGATCATTTAAAAAAATATATCAATTAATGTGCATAAATTAATTAAAAAATACCTCTTAGAATTGAATAAAAAAAAAGATTCTGACTCGTTACTACAATGAATAATTTCGTTCTTTTTTTTTTTTTTTTTGAGATGGGCCATTTGTAACAAGTTACGTGGCAAGTAGAAGATTCATAAGAGCTTAGTTAAAACTAAGCCCAGCAGATGAAATTAAATAGAAAAGGACCTGAATATTAGAATGAGCCCAATACATGAAAACCATACCAAAGCCCAATTTTTAAATAATTTCATTTACTGGGTGGGTGATAGAGTCACTGTTTGCTGATGTAATCCATGTCTGGCCTAGTCTTAACCAAAGTAGGGATATAATTGGCCCATTAAAAACCGGTAAAAATCTAAGGCCGGCCCGTAATTTGCTAGGAAAAAATTTAGTAAAAAACACACAGATTTCTTTTTTAATTAAGTTATTTTTATTTTTTTATAAAATAAAATAAAAATACGTTTACACGAGGTTCATGATTTTAGAAGAATTGTCTAAGTTTACACTAGTTAATCGAGGTTCATGATTTTAGAAGAATTGTCTCATATAAATACAAGAGTTAGATTTTAAAACGAATGATGTTAGAAAGTGTCTGGAAACTGGGGTAAAAATAATTTTTTAAAGTATTTTTTGTTTAAAAATATAATAAAATAATAATATTTTTAAAAAAATATTTTTGAAATAAGCATATTAAAATACCCTATATATACTAAAAAATTTAATTTTTTTAAATACTTCAAAAATGTTAAAATAAACAGGTCTGAATCATTTCCAATACAAAAATAAACTAATCACAAGTCTAGATTGCAATAGACAGTAGAACAGGGATCTACACTATTTTATGATGGATTGCATTGAGTTGGTTTTGTATCGAGAAAACAAAATGAAATTCATCCATCACTCTTTTGAAGTCGAATTAAATAAAATTAAAAAGAAAAAGAAAATAAGAGTGCATGAGTCACCTCCATTATCATGGATTTTACCTGTGCTGAGATTTATTTTCTTTGTGGTTTTGTTTGTTTGTTTGTTATTTTCTTTTAATCTTTTTAATTGACGATATAATTTCTGTGTGTTATAATCGATAGTTAGACAATTAAAAGGTTAATATTAGAAGAATAAGAGAGTCACATTTTCGTAAATTATTATTAAAAAAAAAACGAGAGACACACTCTAATATTAATATCTTCTTGTCATGACATATTTTTCAAAATTCAAATATTATATCTGGGTTATATTAGATAATTATTGGCTCCTTGACTGAAATTCTAGTGAAGAGACTATTATATATATATATATAGAATTTAAAAACTTGGAGTGTAAACAGGGCTCCTATAAACAGTCCACCACCTCAATTTTTATTTTTATTTCTGTTATTTAATTTTTTTATCACTTATTTTTTTCCAATACAATCCTTTTATATTATATTAATCTATAGTTAAACTTGGTGATTTATTTCACTTGGCTTGATGTAGGGGTTTTCATGATACCGTAAAACAAATTATATGCCTAGTTGATGCTTGATTTAACAAAAATTAAATATAGTTTTGTTAGTTTTTTTTTAGATTTAATGAGTTATTTGTGAAATTTATGAGGAAAAAAAATCAAAGAAAAAGGACAAAAAAAAAAAGAGCAAGAAAACCACATAGGAGGACAAAAAAAAAAAAAAAGAGCAAGAAAACCACATAGCTAATCTAAAATTGATGCAAAAAGTCATTTTAGTTAAAACAATTATTAGTCCCTCGGCTGAGAAAGAAGGAGAAATCTCACTAAAAAAATACTGAAGGAAAGATAAAGTTATCAACTATTTATATTTATTCTAATTTTGTTTTATCAAATTAAGAGCCACCACCAAAAAGAATGTTTTTTTTTCAACTGAGTTTAAATTATTTATTTTCTAACTAAAATACAAGCTTATTGTTATATAATTAAATAATTTGTTTTTGAATAATTCCCCATAAAAAGATCAAATAGTTTATTATGAATTTTTATCTTTGCTTCTTACTTAATTTTTGGTTGAAATCAATCAATTTATTATTATTTATTGATATATATAACTCTTGATTTATTTTATTAAATGAATTTATAAACCTTTTAGTTTACAGTTAAAATTTCTCTTAATAGTAAAAAATAACATTAATAATGCCTGAATTTTTTTTTGTTGAGAAATTTGTTTTTCTTCACCCCCACGAGAAATCAAATTGATGTTTGTGAGTATAAGCACATGGAGTTGCGAGATGGGAGGCTAAGAAGATGACAGCTACAACCAGGCAAACTTGACTGGCGCTTGGTTTTTGCTACTTTATTTTGCAATAGTATCTCCCTTTCTCTTTGTGTGTGCCCTGTATTTATATTGCCAAGGATCCTATGAAAAATAATAATAATAATAATAATAAACTCGAGAAATAATATATATTGTTTTCTTGTTTTACTGTAGATTCTTAATTAATTAAATTTCCTCTTGTTAATGTGTATGATTTTTTTTTCAATAAGTTTTCAATTTTGCTTCTTTTTTCTATTTTTTCTTCTTCTTTTCCTCTTTTGTATATTCTTTGCCTATCATTTTTAGTCCCTAATAATCTTTGTTTGATGTTCTTTTTTTTTTTTACTCCTTAAAAATTTTTTTATTCTTTTTTATTATACATATTAAAACTAAAACTAAATACCGAAAACTAAACTATATATAGAATATTCAAGTAAAAAATTGGGTTATAACATCAATTTTATATATTAAAAAGGGTTGAATTTGAATATTATTAATATTTTTTTATTTGATAGTAAAAAATATTCTCAAACGAACATTTTATGTTAAAAAACTAGTTAAGTGACGCCGGCTCCGTTATGGGTCAATTATTTTTATTTCTTATAAAAAATTTGTATATGCCAGTTTTTTCAACAAGTTTTGTAGTTTAAAATATTTGAGTTCAAATCATTTTTTTTATGAATACATGAAATTAAATAAATTAAGAACCATCTTTGCTAATAAATAAATAAATAATCATTAATAATACTTAAAAATAAAATTTAAAATATTAAGAGATATGTATAAATTAAAATATTTAATCTTGAAAAATAAGACATTTACCAAGTTATACTTGCTATTTTTTATTAAAATAATTTTTTATTCAATAAAAAAATAATAAAAATGAAAGCACAAATTAAATTAATTGAATAAAATAAAAGAGAAAAACCATAAAAAATTATTAATTTAATAAAAGAATTATAAAAAAACAATTAAGGAAAAAAACAAAGGCTAGGCCAGCCCATCCGAACCTCTATTTTTTTTTTGTTGTCATTCACCCTAAATTTTCTTTTGAAAAATTAGACAACTTGTTATTTGATGTGCCTAGACAATGACTGAAAAATTAAAGCTTTAGTTTTCTATTAAAAAATTTGTTTTCAACCTATTTTTAATTAAAAACACCTTATGAACAGTAACAAATCCATTCATGACTTTAAAAAACCAAAAAATTGTTTCAAAAACCAAAATCAACCAAATATAAAACATCAATCTAAGTTCATATATGTTGTTTTTTATAAACCTTAAATATAAAAAAAACCCACTTAATATAAACTTCCCAATAAAATGAAACCATTTGACACAAATATCGTATATTTTGATGTCAATGATATGTTTTTCTTTACCACTGGAATTTGGCTACTTCTCTCTCTATTTTATCTCTTAATCAGAGACTAAAATATAGTAAATATGAACTTTCATACCAAAATTAAATTTTAAAAATATTAAGATATCAATATTGTATAATTTGTATTGTTTTTAAAGTTTGAGGACTAAAATATATTTTTTAAAAATTTATGACACACCACTCATGTTTGATCTTTTTTTTATCTTGATCATTCTTTTTTAATTTCATCCTTTTATAAAAAATTAAAATTAATTAGTCTTTAATTAGGACTAAATTGTTGAAAAAAAGTTTAAAAACCAAATAAAAAAAATAAAAAAAATTTACACAGTCATCGACAATAACATGTGAGGATAAACAATACTCATCTACACAGTGAAAAATCCATATCTTATAGATTTATAGTTAGTAATTAATATTCCCGTATTCAAGGACATTGTGGAAAAAACTCATAAAAATCCTACAAATTCCTCTCCTTTTCTCCAACAGCTTGAGAAATATATGTTTACGATTAGAGAATAAAGAGGAATTAACATGATTTTATGTGTTTTGTTCTTCAATTTCTCGTTAGAATCCTTATAAAATCCTGATGTTTAGGGTAGAAAATCGAAGATATTTTAGTTTAGAGAGGTATTTGTTTTTTAGCTTTAAGTTCGAGGTTCTTCCAATATGGCCGAAAAAGAAAGTTCGATGTGTTGTATGATTGGTGTCCAACTGTGATTGGCACCGTTAGATACCAAGGTAGATCTGTACACCCCGAAAAAACATCTAAATGAGTGGATGCATGAAGTGTGCCACGTTTCCTCTTCTCTTCGGTGCTAGACTCAAAACCAAACATCACCTCTGTCTCTGTCTCTGTTCCTATCTGTATCTCTCCTGAATCTGTCTATATCCCTATAGAGTTGCTGTTTCTAGAGAGAGAAACAACATGATTCAGCTTTCATCATTCAGACAGTTGATTCTGAAAGGCTATTCCTTTTTGCATCTCGGATTCGGATCCTCCATTTTTTGAACTACCCCTATCATTCCGTGAATCCTTTCCATTTATAAATTAAAACTAACTTGATTTTCTATCAAAGATTGATACTTTCTTGACTGGTTTCCTTTTTTCCTATTTTAAAGCTCTTTTATTGTTCTTATTTGATTTCCCAGCTCAATGAGTAATTGAGTATAGTAATTTAAAGGTATGCTTTCTTTTTGTTGGGGCGAGGTGGTTGGTTTATGATTATTTTGGCTTAAAATGAATGGAAAGAGTCAGAATTCTGAAGAATTTTCATATGAGGTGTTTTAATTCTATGTGATAATCCTGTATCTCAAAGGGCCATACTAAAATTATTGAATTAGTGTTAATTGGATTTTAATTTTAAGTTTTGAGGGTGTTTTTCGATAGTTTTGATATTGTTATTGGACTTGTGCAGGTGCTTTGTTGATCAGGTAGAGATCTGGCATTGAAGGTCATAGTTAGGTGTATTTAGATGTTATACAGCAGCTGCATAAGGGGAGTGATTGTACAAGCCGGAATATTTTGCAAAACGAGGTTGCAGTTAGGCAACATTGGAAGGAGTTTGAATGCAAGCCGTGTTGTAAATTGTAAGTGGAATAGGCAGATTTTTACAATGAGTAATGTAAGTATGATGGTTGATTCTGTTTCCACGGCGAAAAGGGGACCTTCTGCTGATCTTTTGACGGGGGAAGATGATGATGGTGGATTTGTTTGTAGAGGGTGGAAAAGGTTGGTTCTTGTTTCTCTATATTTGCTGTTGTATCTATATATGGTGAGAGTTCTAGGGACATAGGCCTGTATACACTCGCTACTGCAATTATAAATAGGATTGATTGGCCAGCTGTTAACCTTTGGGTGGCTGAAGAAATGATATGCAATTGCTATAGTATTATGATACTTTGAGTTTCTTGTATGTGCTTATGCATTTCAATCTCTCTATTGCAGGACTTGTGTTCTTTTTCTTCCCATTAAAGTTTGAATTTTCACTGTATTTATTAGCTCCAATTTCTTATTATTGGTGGTCGCCTAGAGTAATCAGTTTCTCGCTTGCAAGGTTGAAATTGTCGTTGTGGTATAAGCTGTCTAATGTAATTCTACCCAGCCGTGTTTAATTTGGGTTTTGTTTTTTGCAGTGAAGACGGGGAATTGAGCTGTGGGTATTCAAGTTTTAGGGGAAAGAGGGTTACCATGGAGGATTTCTTTGATGTCAAAAACACCACTATTGATGGGCAAAGAGTCTGCATGTTTGGAATCTTTGATGGTTAGATCCTCTCATTATTCTTCCTTTTACTGAAGTTGTCAATTTTTATTTTTTTGCTTGAATGGCTATTTTTGACCCAGTAAGAAGGTGCCAATACCAAGTGAATGGAAGAGTACGCATGTTGCATTATAGTTTGGTTATCAACTATTGATGTACCTCCAGGTGTCCGACCATTATTTTCATGGAAACTATGATCTGTTCAAGGGATGTTTAAACACCTGGTGTCTATGTACATGACTGTTGCCTTTAGCAGCTTGCACCTAGGAAATTGCATAATCAGACAATTGGTCAAATTTTTGTAACCTAAGCTGCTGCCTGGTTTCAGCTATGGTAGGATCATTCAAGAGAAGAAATCTGTAGGCTACAACCCATGACTCTCTTTATCACGACCTTCAGTCAGGTCCCTGCTGGTCATGCATCTCACATGTTTATCAACAAACAGTTCTTCTGTTTTTAGGGGAGGGGTGTCTTTGCAATTTTAACAGTTATATGATGTACTGTAACAGGTCATGGTGGTTCTCGTGCTGCTGAGTATTTGAAGGAGCATCTGTTTGAGAATCTATTGAAGCATCCACAATTTATCATGGACACCAAATTAGCTCTCAGTACATCCAAGTTCTCTTTGGCTCATTACTATGAATTGCATAATATCAGCTAGATTATAGTACTATCAAGTATTTTTTGTTTTGTTGGTGCCTAGTAGCTTCTTCAAGCAGGGTCCCATGTTGTTGTCAGTTTCTTTTAAATGTCTGTATAGGACAAAGCTGAGACCATTATAATGGTTCCGAGTCTGTCATTTGCTTTTTATGCAATATGCTTTAGATGGTGTGAAATAGGCTTGATATGGTTCTGTAAAATAACCATGCAGGTGAATCATATCAACAGACTGATGTAGACTTTTTGGACTCTGAAAAGGATACCTACCGTGATGATGGTTCTACTGCTTCAACAGCAGTGCTAGTTGGTGATCATCTTTATGTTGCCAATGTTGGAGACTCACGGACTGTGATTTCAAAGGGTGGAAAAGGTATTAGTCATGCTATGGATTGCATTTTTCATTCAGTTGTTGGCAAATATTTTCTAGACAAGAATTTTCATGAATTTCCTTATTTTTTTCGCTCTTATCATGTTACTTCAATGTTTTTTCTTATGCTCTCGTTTTCCATTGGACAGCAATCCCTCTATCTGAGGATCATAAGCCTAACAGAAGCGATGAGCGGAAGAGAATTGAAAGTGCTGGAGGTGTTGTAATGTGGGCGGGTAGATCTGTTTACTGGTTGTGATACATGTTTTCAAGCATTTTCACTTCGTTTGATCTGCATGTGGCAGTAATTGATCCAGTGGGTTCTCCATTCTGTGTAGACATTTTTGGAATAGTCCTCCCTTTTGGATGGTGAAGGAAAAGCTTTTGACATTTGAAAGGATGAAAGCTTTTGCAGTTGGGACATCGGGGATCATCTAATTTGTTTAAATTTTGGCATGAATTGTGATTTATGAGGGATGAGTCCAAATAATAGGTGCTCGTATTCTATATGCAAACCTTTCTCTATGGTGCAACACTATGCCCCATCCCTAGCTTTGAGCCTAGTAACTGAAACGGTATCTGAGATGAAGATCCCTACCCAGACCCTGGTTTCCTGGTTGGCTGCTTGACTTCTTGCTACACATTCCGGTTGACTTTAAATGCTGATTGTCTATGGTTGGTGGAACCCACTGTTACTTAAAATGCCCCATCTATTGATCAATGCTCACCTTTATGATCCTTGGTCGGGAACTTTGCAGCCATTCCATTTGGGGGATAGGAGACTTCATTTATTTTCTTCTACAACTTGTGCGTTAAATTTTGATGAGTTCCAGACAATTCCTGAAAACTGAAATCATACTGCTTTGACTGTCTTGTCAGGCACTTGGAGAGTAGGTGGTGTATTGGCCATGTCCCGTGCTTTTGGTAACCGCATGTTGAAGCAATTTGTTGTAGCAGAACCTGAGATCCAGGTATTCCACAAAACATCCTCCCCTTTCCAGAATGTCGATCTTATATTGTTTTGATTTCCATTAAAGGATTTTGATCATGTGATCAATTTTCTTTCTTTTGGTTTCATGCGTTTAATACAAGCCAGGAATAATTCAGGAAATCTTCATTTTGAGCAAGAGTATCAAGATAATTGAAAATTTTGTTGATTTGTTACTTTCACCATAAGAATAATCCAGGAGAGGAAATTACCTTCCTTAGTTGACTATATACATTTATAAAGTGTCTTAATGTAGGATACTATATCATAATGCTGCGGTGTTTACAGCAGGAGAAAAGTAGGGCTTTCATTGTTTCGACCTTTGATCTTGGTGGTTTTTCTCAATTGCCTGAATTGAACTGTAATATCAACAAGAGGTGCTGGCTAATTAAGATTGTAGTTCCTCATTGTCATGTCAAAGATGCGGGATTTGAATTGTTAATCTTGATTAAAATATGGAGGTTCAAGGATTAGGGAAAGCTTTTAATGTTGTATAATAGACCTAAAAATTAATTAGGTATTCTCAAGGCCTCTTTCCCTTCAGTGCTGCTCTGTGTAATGTTTCTAACTGGTTGTTAATGGACTTCTGCTTATCTTTGTGTCTATAGGTATAGCATTCAGTCTATGATTTCTTCCACTTGCCTGGATCAAGCTGTATCTAATTTTTCCAATCGATGCAAAAATTATTTAGCAACTTGTTTGTATTTTTTTCCTCTTTCAGGAGCAGAAAATAGATGAGGAATTCGAATTGCTTGTGCTTGCAAGTGATGGACTATGGGATGTGGTACCCAATGAGGTAAATATGCTAATCCTCGCTCTCTCTGTCTGATACGTGGAAGTGCATTTGCATGAATACATGTCTTTTCTCACTTTTGCTGAGAGATTCCACTGGATTATGTGAGTGGACCGCTCAAATTTTTGCCCACTGCTTAGAATACGAGGTAAATTGGATATCATAGAGATAATTGGTTACTATATACAATGCGTTGAATTAGCATCTGATTGGTGAGAGGGAATGCTGGCCTGAGGTTTCTTTCCTTGTGCATAACCTCTAGACATTGAGCTGTTTTTGCTTACCTCCGCATGCATCATGTGTAGGATGCTGTTTCCATTGCCAGAACAGAAGAAGAACCCGAGGCAGCTGCTAGAAAATTAACAGAGGCTGCGTTTACACGGGGCAGTGCGGATAACATAACATGCATTGTAGTGCGGTTCCACCACGACAAGACTGATCCATCAAAGACTGATCCATCCAATTTCCAGGAGGATTAGGCATTGCCACTTATTTTGCATATATAGATTTGTTGATACTCTTGCTAATCTATTACTGATATCTATGCATGCATAGCTGAATGTGCATGTGAAGGATCCGATCTGTTTATTTAATTGTCTTTTAATTTCTCAATTTACCCACGTTGAGAACATGGACTTGTGTCCTGTTGTATTTCAAAAGTAATTCAAATTTGACCGAGCCGTTTTCATCTTCCAATAAAAAAAATTACCATAAACAAAAGTTGGTCTCATCAGTTTTAAACTAAAGCTGATTTAGCATCTTATTTGTGCGCGTTGGTAACCAATTGAAGCCTCGAATAGGAATAGAACTCAATCTAAGTATTGATTTGTCTGCTTTAAGAGACATGAACTACTACATGCAGCTGTGAGAGAGAGCAGGGGAAACATAATTGAGCTAAGTGCTCTGGCCTTGATCAAATTCAGGCTTCAAAACCTAACATAGATTTTATCTTCAGAGAGAAACATGAATAGCTTCAGAATGTAGCGAGCCGAACTTTGTGCCTGCCCACTTACTGGAGCCTGGCCCCTTGTTGCTCCATGAAATTTGGCCATTGTTGCTGTGTCCCTCATTGCTCGGTTGGAGGGGGCTGACAAATGAGAAAGTATGACTGTTCTGTGAACCAAAATGTGACTTCTGTGTTCCATCTTTGTATGCGACTGATGCATGATTTGGAATCATCGGCTTTCATAAATGCTTGAAGAGGTAGTGTATTAGTTGCATGAATCGGCATCCTTCAACAAACAGAACAACAGTAAGCACACTAACAGTGTAAATTTTCTAATTCCTGTTGTACGAATTCATAATTTGCATGATCTTTAAGCTCCAGTTCAATGAAATATCCGAGAACATTGGTATCTTAAATGAGCAATTCTTGCTGCAAATTTGTAAAGTCATGCGCAGCACAGATCACTAACCTAACCATATGACCAAGAAAAAATAGAGGAGAAAGTTAATGTGATAAGGAAGACTCACTCTCTCTCACAATTGATCATCTGTGCTGAGCAGAAACTGCTTGATGCAGGGTTTGCTTTGAGAGAGCTGGAAATAGAGCTTGTGGAATCAATCTGGAGATGACCAGTAGATGGATGTGGAAGCCGTGGTGGATTGTTACATCCTGATGTAGGTTGTGAACTATGGTACCAAAACGAAACCAGTACTAATTCAAAATGTATTCATAACAAGATTAGAATGAAGTAAATATGCCATGGATTTTGGCCTCTCAGATTTTCAGAATATAAAGTTCATGTCACTTTTTACGTCAATCAACTTACCGAAACCAGGTCCATGTTGCTCTGTGGAAGGTTCGGGAAAAAAAGAGTTTGGAATGTCTCCTACACGAAAAGCTGATACATTTTGATTGTCATATGTAACTGATACAGGATTCAGAATCTCTGACCGTGTTAAGGAAGGTACTCTGTCAGGTGCATTGCCTTCCACCACCATCCTTCAACAAACAGAAGAGCGG
>NW_011500087.1:204817-215234 GCF_000495115.2 Populus euphratica | reverse complement strand
AAAAGAGCGGTAAGTATATGGGAGGTTAAACCCAAGTATTCTCAATCATTCCCACCAAACCATCTGATAATTTGCATGATTTTTTATCAGTGCATTTGTCGATATTCATCCTAGTAAATACAGACTTGCGCTCACATAAACGTACACTAGACCAGCCCTCTGAACCTACTCAATTGCTTGCCCCTACTCAGGAACAGCACATCCCTGAACTCCTTCATTTCAAATAGATTCAGTGCATGGAGCACACTGATTACTCACATGTATTCCATATCCCGAAGCGTTACACCTAGATTCATCAAGTTCCAGCCGGATATATGCTTTCCAAATTGATCTAACTCTATAATGTTACGCATACGTTGGTATAGTTTATATAGTAGCATTTAGAATACACTCAATGAGATATAGAAACCACTGGCGGGATATCAGCACTTCGCCACCGATTGCTGCAAGCATATGAAGCATCCCGAAGCTGTTACACCTAGATTCATCAAGTTCCAGTTGGATAGCTGCCAGAAGGAATTTTGACCCTCTCCCATAATTCATCTGTGCCGGGCATAAACTGCCAGATGCAGGGTTTTCATTGTGATCTCTGGAAATAAGGCTCCTGGAATCAGTCTAGAAGCGAGCAGTTGATGTATTTGGAAGCTGTGGGGGCAGACTATCGACTGTGGTACAGAAAAAGAAACCATCACTAACACAAATTTTATAATGACAGAATTAGACTAAGCACTTCTACTTCAGCGGCACGACTGAGAATTTAAGGCTTGCATAACGAAAACAAGGAGGAGATCCTGCATAATGAATAACGACTTAAAAACAGTTAAGTGAAAATTAAGGAAATTGCTTATGTTGTTGTGCTTGGATAGGCTTATTTGTTCTCAGAATGTCTCGAGTACTAGTTGAATGCATTCGAATATTTCCAGATACCGAACTTTGTCTAATAGTCTTTAAACAGTTCTGGTTTCTCTTTCTCCAATTGATTCACGAAAAGAAAAATGTCAGAGCTCTTGGAAAAGGAACATGATTTGATATGTCAAGAAGTTGAAACCTAGCAGATAAAGGCAAGCAGCGGATAAACACAGCACAGAGCAGAAGAGGAGGCAAAAAGGAAAGGTTATCCTTGGCAGCATTTAATCTTCAATGATATTTTTTGAGGTCTAAAACATCTCCCTTGAATCCAAAACTCCCATAAGATTGTCGAAGGTCACAGCATTTTTGTGTCATGATCCGGCAAGAACTTTAAAGGGAAGGTAGCCATAAGAGGAGATGCTCCATCAATTGTATACAACATACTTGCAGGGAGCACCAGTTGTAGTTTTTTTAATAGGAAGATGAGGAGTCATAAATGAGCCTTAGTAGCAGCGTAGTTTGGGTTTAAACCCCACAGGCATGGGCATGGGCACATCATGGTAGAATGTTGTGGAAAGGAACCTGGTATGGGCTGATTGTCTTCTTGAATGGGAGCCAATGAAGCATTATGAGATGCAATAGAATCCTGCAGAACACGCTGTGGATGCACTGAACTAGAGCCCGCCATAAGAGCACCTTCTTTTGTTAGATCTTGTTGGTTTCTTGGTATCACTGAACTAGAGCCTGCCACAATAGCACCTCCATGCGTAAGATTTTGTTGGTTTCTCAGTGGCACAGAACTAGAGCCCACCTGTAGGATTTTGATGGTTTCTTGGTGGCGCTGAACTAGAGCCCGCCATAGGAGCATCTCCATTCTAGAGATTTTGGTGGTTTCTTGGGGGCTCACGAGATATCCTTGCTGGGAATCTTTCTTCTCTTGCTTCCTGTGGAAGTTCATTTTAATTGACAAGTGATTAACGAAGATAATTAGCAATGTTTTGGGCTACTGGCAATTAGTCTTTTATAGCTTCTGTCCACGCATCATAGTTTTCTAATGAAATGTGGCTCAGTTATAGAAAAGGAGAAGCTAGGAGTTGGGGACACGTGGCAGATGGTGATGATTCAGGCTGTTAATACAGATGTTAGTTAAGAAGAGTCAGTTAGACAGTTATTTTGGAGGGACAGCTGCTAGCCCATTTACAGGTTTTATTTCACAGTGAAATGCCTATTCCAACAGGATCTTTCCAATTAATTTCACTATCTGTTTGAAAACCATTTAGAAATTTTGCAGATTTTATTTAAGTTAGTCAAAGCACATTTAATCAAGTTGATTTCTGTGTCTCATGTGTACCTGCACTTAATAAATTTTGTTAACAAGTAAATTATATTTGTGATTTGGAATGAAGAGCAACCTAACTCAATCTACATAGATTTTCCTGCTTCGGTATACAAAAACATACACAAAACATCTGTTCTGCTACAAGAAATAAAATGGGAAAAAAATACAATGGCGGGCTGATATTTGACGCCAGCCTTAATCAACTTCAGGTTTCAAATTCACCTTGACGCACTAGACATACAGGCAAGATAATCAGTGGTTTTTTCCAGTCTGAGCTACATCTAGGCGATCCAATTCCCGACATGATTAATACTGTAAGGCCTTGCCTTAAGATTCTTCTTCTGATTGAGAGTCCCAGGAAGAAACGTTGAAGTAATCATCAACTGAAACAATAATGGAACACGCATAAAAAACTGGAGGCTGAAGAAAGTCTAAGCACATGAAGGAAAAAAAATTAAGATTTACCATCGATTTTTGGCTTTGGAGGATCAAGTAAAGTACCGAAATCTGGATGGAAATTTGTCTCTGGAGTGTCAGGAAATGTGCTATTACCAGGATTGAAATTTGAGTCGGGAAGATCAGGCAATATAGCAGAGCCTGGATTGAAATTTGGCTCTGGAGGATCAAGAAATATACTAGAAGCTGGATTAAAATTTGGCCAAGGAAGGTAAGGAGATACACCAGAAACCAGATATTCTATTCAAATTATGGAAGAACATGGATTGTGAACCTCAAAACAAAGAAAAAGGACATCTCAATGAGGTTATGTAGTGCAGGTTAATTCAGCTGTGAAGTTAATGTCTCTTCTTGAGTCATGTAAAGATAAATGGATGAAAACAATGAATTACTTGAAACTAGTTTAGGATCAAATGACTATGCCATGGATTTTAACCTAGGAGAGTAAGAACCTCGAACAACTTCAGAATATAACGGGTTCAAACTTACCACTTGTATCTGTCAAGTAACCGAAGACAGGCCCAGGTTGCTCTGGAGAGTTCAGACAAGATAAGATCGGATCATGTTCTGCCTCTGTCTGATCATTGTCTGCAACTGATGCAGGATTCAGAATCTCCAAATTTATAAAGAATGGGACACGTTCTATATCAGCTGCATTTCTGTCCAATGCCATCCTTCAACAAACAGACGAGCAGTCAGCATGCGACAACGTAAACCCTAGCATTTCCTATTATTCCTGATGTACTTTTTGATCATTTGCTTTTTTTTTTTATCTCTGTGGATGTCAAGATTCGATCCCTTTATTTGAATAAAAGTTTATCATGATTTTATATATCTACATGTAGATTTATGCTAACATAAATATAATCACCAGTTCAGTAAATTTGCAAGATCATCTCCATTATAAATTACTTAGCATATGACCAAGAAAAATTAATTGAAAAGGAGAAAGAAGAAAAATCTAATACGAGGGGGAAGACTTACAATCTCTCAAAATTCTTTTGTGCTGGATGGAAACTGTCAGATGCAGGGTTTTCATCATTTACAAGTTGTCTGCAGGAAACAGTGCTCAGGGAATCAATATAGGGATCACCAGATGGAATTGGAACCTCTAGCGGAATGGTGTCTCCCCAGGGTAGAATGTCAACTGCAGGAAGAAACTAAGCACTCTTACTTCTGGGTCATGACTGAGAAATTGAAAATTACAAGGAAATTGCATATGTTTTCTGATTGTACGGAGTTTCATCTGTCCAACACTTGTACTCCATCTTGTGCCTACAGAAATGACATTAGTAAGCCTAGCTCCAATTTTCCTTTCATAAGCTAAAAATATAAGAAATTACCAATACTAAATGGAGTATTTCAAATACGCTACGAATCATTACCATACTTGTTTCATTTGTATATGCGTTCATAAATTAGACATCTACAATCTTTATGATCATGTAAACAATCAAAAGCTGAAACCTTTGAGATTTATCCAGAGGCCAGCTTTATGTTGTTAAATCTATTATATTTGGGACACAGTAGAATGTTTATGGCAAGAAACTTACCTGGAATGTGTTGAAAGTCTTCCTCAATAAAAGCCAAGGGATCATCTAGACATGCAAGGAAATTCTCAAGATCCTTTTGCTGCTCAAGTAATTGATTGGATGTAGAGCTTGGCTCTTCCAGAATCAACTTTGCGTAAAAATCCTTGAAAATTTCTGGTTTCTCTTCCTCCAATTGATTCCATGCTATATCATGAAAAAAAAATAAAAATTGTCAGAGTCATTAAATAAGGAACATTCAACAATTTGTGGATTCATATTGAACCTTGCTTCCACATGTAAGCAGTAGATAAAGATACCATATAACAACAGAACAGGGGAAAAGGGGAAGGATTATCCTTAAGCAACATTTGATCTCGATGACATTGTATGAGGTCTAAAGTACCAAGAAGAGGAGAAGCTCCAAAAATTGTTTACAATATTACATACTAGGAAATTTCGATTGGCTCGTAGGAGGGAATGAGTGGTTTACCACTTTACCTAAGCTTGTAACACCAGGGTCAATTCCATCTAGTTCGAACAGTGTCTTAACCATATCTTCTTTATTCATAAACAGGTACAGGCAGCTTTCAATTTTATCTTGGACCTACGCAGCCAATTGTCACAAATAAAATGAAAAACTCAGTACAAAATAGGTCAATTTCACTGGATAAATCAACAACATTTGTACTGACGCAGATGAAAATTACATGAAATGTCTTGCCTCTTTTATGCTGCTGTTTCTTTCATTGGACACCGAACTAGAGCCCGCCACTGAAGCCCCGGGTGTGATATTTTGGTCATTTCTTGGTGGCTCCTGAGATTTCGTTGCTTCTGCTGAATCTTGCTTCTCCTGTGAAAGTTCATTTCATCTAGTAACCAAACTAAAAGGAAAAGGAACTAAGTGCATCAGAAGCAAAATATTTATACCATGACCAATACTCTACATTATCTTCAGATGACCAGCTCAGATTCTGACAAGGAAATCAGTACCTCCCCCATGCTCATCTCAATTCAATGCAAGCAATCACTTATCCTATCTGGGCGTGAGATCTCTCTTGATGCTGCATGGTAAACGCATCATTATCTGAATGATTTCTGTACTATTATGTGTTAATGCTTGTTTGTTTCTTACTGCAGAAGTAACCGAAATTAAACAAAAAAACATGAAATTCACTTGGCCGGAAAAAATTAATGGGATTTCGTTCTTGCATTTTCTTAGCAACCAAACAGAGACACTTTGACAAGAGGGCAAGAGAATGCTATGAATCAAAAAAACAAAGAAGATTATCAGGAAAGAAGAGTAGCCATCCTCAAGGAGAAAACGGAAAGGACTAAACGTACAAAAAAAGGACAGATCAAAAACAAATTAAAAAAAAACCACGGAAAAGAAACATTACGGAATTCAAGTTTCTCTTTCTTCTTTCTTGCATTTTCTTGGCAACCAAACATCCCAATGCCCATTAAATGACAAAAACACCCAGAAGTTAAATGGTTGTGAGAATTCCTTGTGACACAAAAAGACAAGAAAATTCCTGAAACTGTACTCATTAGAATGTTCTATTTTACTTTTTACTTCATAAAGAACCCAAGAGCCAAACAAAACACTGAAAGTTGACAATTCAACATTCAAATTCCAAATTTTCTTTCTTGCATTTTCCAAGGAACCAAACACAGCCACTATCCCACAGATGATAAAAAGAATCAAAGTGACGTCAACAGTCAAAGAAACTTGAGAACTCGCATCTTAATTTGAACTGCTCATGACGACTCACCTTCACCACTACTTGCTTTCTTGCCACTCTTGTTTCTTGCTAACCAAGAAGACACAGAAAAGGGGTTTTATTAGCTAGTTTTCTACCCTTCCTTCCAACTGCAGAAATTTTGGTCTTTATAGGCAACCAGTCCTTTTATAGGATCCAAATAGCTTGTTTACTGTAGCACCTGCATGCAAACCTCTACTTACGTTGGGTTTGAGGATGATAACTCTGTTAGGGGTCGTCTTAAAGGTGCTGAAAACGTAATGAACTGGCAGTCTTAAGAGGTTGAGAAGAGAAGGTCCTATTGCAATTCATAATCTAAAACAAACAGTACGTGATCCTAAGCGTTTATAGACATTTTGTTTCTTATCAGCAATAGCTAATCCTGAACTCTCTTTTTGGATGCCAGTTTTCTTTTTTGGCAACCCTTTAATGTCCATCAACCTCTTTGTATTTTTGGTTCTGGTGGTTTAGGTATTTTCTGATCAGCTTCAGATTACCAAGACCTTTTATAGACATCTTGGGTCCTGTCATTTATTCATCTGTTTCCGTTTTTCTTTTAAATTATCTTGCTAGTTTAGGACACCACTTCTAACTCTCTGGGAGGATCGACCTCCTTTCGAATGGGATACGGTACAGTTCAACATAAATTTCCTTGTATTTTTGTGTGTGTATATAACAAGGGTTTGCCTAAGAGATTTATATATATCAAACGGAAAACGGTCTTCTTTAATGCAAATTAGTACAATTTTCTTAAGTTATTCCCATGTTTAGTAACAAAACACCATTTCCAATTTTTTCCATCTTGACAAACTTCTCAGGCTTATCTTTCAGCACAATCGTCATCAATAATAAGGGAAAAACACCAGCTAACTACAATCATGGTAGGTTCTGCATGCCAAATCAAAGTGAGCAGCCACAGTTTCAGTGCTTTATCATCAATGACCAAAATATTGAATTCCATCCAAGAGTGGGAGGTTTTAAGCTACGAATTACACGAGTAACTGAATGAAAATTATACAAGACACATTGTGCACAGCAGGCCTTTTGATCATTGGACTGACCAATAGCAAATGAAGCGCATCAGAAAATGATGAGAAAAATATCCTACATGACAACTCAAATATCTGTATTTCCACTTATGGATGAGTTCCATGTTGTATACATTCTTCTTTTTTATATATATTTATTTATTTATTAATATGAATATTCAAGTCAACTTATACATTTGACTAATTGGTGAGTTCCACATTGTATATATATATATATATTTTTTTTAGATTAACGCGGGTATCCAGGCCAGCTTGCATGCACCACGACTAATTCCACGGGCTCTGAAGTTAACGACTATGTAAGCCTTCAATGACCATCATATGAGCAACCAAAGACTCGAATCTGAAACCACAGAGGGAGTAAACCCCTTGATCCCAAGTTCTTACTACTTGGCCACCATCTAGATGGTTACATTGTATACATTCTTTTTTAGATTAACGCGGGGTGTCCGGGCCAGCTTGCGTGCACCACGACTAATCCCACGGGCCCTGAAATTAACGACCATGTAAGTCTCTAGTGGCCATCATATGAGCAACCAAGAACTCGAACCTGAGACCACAGAGACATTCTTTTTTTTTTTTTAGATTAACGTGGGTGTTCGGGCCAGCTTGCGCGCACCACGACTAATCCCACGGGCCCTGAAGTTAATGACCATGTAAGCCTCCAGTGGCCATCATATGAGCAACCAAGGACTCGAACCTGAGACCACAGATGGAGCAAACTCCTTAGTCCCAAGTCTTTACCACTTGGCCACCACCTAGATGGTTATCATAAGTGGTGAGGTTGTTTCGCAGAACAAGAACATTTTCACACATAAAACTAATGAAGCATCATGGCTACAGCTTTATTGACGTTAGCAAGATTACAGACCGACCTTGATCTAAACAATCGAGACGGCAAGTAAATGGGAAGAAAGTATATAAAAAAAAACTCTTTTTCTGCTGTGTATTCACTAAGTGGGTACTTCTCCTCTTAGAATCTTCCAAGGACCAGAATAGAACTTTGGCTTCATCAGAGGCACTGCTTCACCAGGGTGATCCTCCCAGTATTTCTCCTGTTTGATAGATGAAAACACAATTCTTCAATTACAACCCAACCTGGAAGCTTGAATACCCAAATGGTTCAAAGGAAAAAAAATTGTTCAATGAATTTCAAAAGACCACAATTTCAATTGTTTGACCGTGGATAGTTGAAACAGTAAATATAAACATTTATTGGTTGCCTTCTCCTGTATTTATTAAAAAACTCTGTTTTTATCCGATATGTAGAGAGACACGGACAATAAAACCATATCAAAATCTAAGAGCCGAGCTTGAAGATACAACTAAAGTGTGGTTGGACAAGTTTCATTCTCTACTAGAGTCTACATCAATAAAAAGGCTTTGAAATCTGCAAATAAGAGGCCTGCGGCTACCTTGTCAGTTGGGGTTCTAAATTACAAAATGACCAGAGGCACCATTACTAAATTCTTCAATTTACTGCAACAAACAGTTTCCTTAAGACATTATTTTCCTACTCCAAAGGCACCAGTCTATCTTAGTGCAATTAGAAGCCACAAAACCATTAGAAACCCGTTTCTTTTGTGGAATTAAGGTCTAGGGTTTTCCCTATATACAACCCATTTTGCCATTCCATTTACGAGATTAGATGTATCATGGACAAAAATATGAGTTTTAAAGTTATTGTTCAGAATCTAAACAAGAAAATTAAGCTCTTAATTCTCTACTTAATTTCCAAAACAAGTCCCAACCACACACATAAATCCCTAACCCTAGCCCTAGTTTCAAGAAGAGGGAAAGTGGGAGAGTTGAGTTACCTTGTATAGTTGCTCAGTGAGGGCAGAGCCTATGACACCAGTGTAAAAGGCAGCAACATAAATGGTAACAAGAGGAGTGAATGATTTTGGTCTCCTGTAGGGCTCTATCATATCCCAAAGAATTGTTCTTTCCCACTTTGTATACAAGTAATCTGCGTATTTCCTCCACAGATAGCTCGCCGCCATTCTCAATCTCCTTCTCTTCTTGCTCGCTGGCTCACTCCTCTGCAAAACACAGGGTAGGCTGCTACTGCTGCTCCCAAGTTTGATGACTACAAGAGTAATGGGCCAGGCCTTTGCTTGTCACACTGTTTAGGCCCATATAGTGCTTCCCCAATGCGTGCAATCAAGAAGAGGAGGTACATTAAGGTTTTGACTGTTTATTTCTAACATTTACTTTTTAAAAAATTATTTTTTAAATTTTTTTGTTTTTTTTATTATTAAGTTTAGTCTTCAAATTTTTGATTGCTATATATATTTTATTTTAAATATTTATTATTCAATTTTATCTCTTAAAATTTAATTTTTATATTAATTTTGATCATCTTTTTTTATAATTGTTATTTTTTTTTATTATTTTTTTATTAAAATTTTTTTATCTATCAAATTTAATCCTCATTGTTTTGATTGTTATTTATTTTATTTGAAATAATTTATGAAATGTTAATATTATTATTTTAATTTCTTCATCTTTTATGTTTTTTATATTTTAGAGTTAATCTCTATCATTTTGATTATTATTTATTTTATTTAAGATAATTTATGAAATTATATTTTTTTTAATTTCATTCTCATTCAACTTTTTAATTTGTAAGATTTATTTCTTATTATTTTAATAAACTTGAAAAAAATAAAATATTAATGAGCTATTTTCTATCTCATTTTCCATAACATAATTAAACACTAAAAAATATTTTCCAACTTATTTTTCATTACACTACAAATATCAAAAAATAATTCACTTTTCTAGAATTTATTTTTTTAGAATTTACTATTAAAAAAAAACTTTTCTACAGCAAACAAACAGACCATATATTTATTTTTAAAATAAATTTACTTTTGAGTAGTTTATTTGTTTAAGCTAAAACTCCAAATCAAAAATCATTTCAAACAAGAAAGTTTGGTCCAACTCAAACGAAAAATGAACTGACTGAGACATTCTTTATTTTTTTCTATATGTAAAAAAAACTTGTAACACTGAAATGCCTATTTAGAGTTTCTGCAATTTCTTATTTTCCAGTAGGATTTTTATTTGCATGCTGAACAACCAAATCTGATTGAAAATACTGTAATAAGAAAGATAATTGAATCACACTGAATGGAATTCAAAATAAGGAAGTCTAGATCCTGAACAAAGATTTGTGCCATGCTAAAATAAAATAAAAGGGATATAATACATAGCAGGACGCCTGTTGATGCCTGCCTTGATCAACTTGAGGTTTCAAATTCACCCTGGTGCACTTGCTCTCTCCAGAAAGCTAAGACAACTTGTGAAGTTTCTCTGGTTCGAACTACATCTAACTGGTCTGGCTAGGGTTAATATTGCAAGGCATTTGCCTTAAGATTCTTCTTATGATTAAGAGTGTGTAGCAGGAATTGTATCGGCAAAGAACTT
>NW_011500087.1:169059-204803 GCF_000495115.2 Populus euphratica | reverse complement strand
ATTGTGTAGCAGGAATGGTATCGGCAAAGAACTTGTCAACTGATGCAATGAAAAAAGAAATTCCATAAAAAAATGGAGGCAGACTGAAAGTCTGAAAACACCAAGGAAAGAACTGGCAATTACCATTGTCATTTTGCTCTGAAGGATCACGCAATCCAGTAGAAAACGAATATTCTGTTCAAATTATGAAAGAATAGCATGAATTATGCAAGCTTAAAGCAGATAAAAAGAGACATTTTTATGAGATTATATAATGAAGGTTCATGCAGTTTTTGCTTAAACTGCTGGCATTGAGTTTCCTAGAGTCTTGCAGTGATTAGATGGATGACACAGTGAATTTCTGGAAACTAATTTAGAATGACATATATGCCACAGATTATAACCTAGCAGACAAGCATCGCAAGGAGTTTCAGAAGATAAATAATTTCATCTCACCTCCTATATCTGCCAAGTTATTGAAGCCAGCATTAGCAGGTTGAAGCAGAACCTGCCCCGGACTTCGCACACGAGATAACTCTGCAAAGGCAAAAGATGAAGGGTCCATGCTCTCTGGCATCTCTCTTGGAACGAAAGGATATTGATCAAGGGATGCAACTGATACAGGACTTGGACTCTCTGATTTAATAAAAGGTTGGGTAGGTGCTATATGGGCTGTTGTATTGTCAATTGGCATCCTTCAACAAACAGCAGAGTAGAACGATCACAGCAGCATAAACCAAGTGTTTCTATTATTCCTAATATATCGTTTGATAATTTGCATGATCTTTAAATCCTTCAATTAAATAAAAAATTTAACAAGACTTGTACATATCTATGCACACATTTATGTATGTCAACTTGGAAGATGCACCGGGCTCCAGTTGAATCAACAGTCGCAACATAATGCATTAATGATGATGCAAATTTGTGTGCAAGAAGCATATTACAAATCAACGCAGATTTATAATTTCGAGACTATATAGCTATAATGATAGCATTTAGAGTGCAATGAATGAAAGATATAAGCAGAACGCAAATATATCACTCATGAGGCATCCACATAGTAATTTCCTAATATTATCTCCAGTATAATTGTATAAATTACTAGCCACTTGAACAATAAACGCTAAGAAAAGAAAAGTCAAGAAAACTGGACCAGGGAAGTCTCACCATCCCCCATAATTCATATGAGCTGAGCAGAAATTCCCACTTTCAGGGTTTTCATAAACCAAATCATAGTTGAAAAAGGTTCCCATGGAATCAATATGGGAATGAACAGTTGATGGAATTGGATGCTGCTGCAGAAGGGTATATCCATTATGTAGATTGTCAACTGTGCTACAGAAAAGGGATAAAAAGCTCTGATTCAAAAGAACAATCATGATAAGACTAATAATGCTTTACTTGCTGGAAATAAGAGGCATAATAAATAACAACTTCAGAACAATTCAAAAAACTTCGTGAAATTGTCTATTTTTGTACTTGGATTTTTGGTTTTTATTTTGAAGAAAGTTTTGGATTGAGTTTTACATGCCTGATAAGTGATTCAAAGTTTCTTAAAACTCTTAAGCACTCCTCTAGTCACCTCTTTGTAATGTACATGACAAAAGAAATATCATAATTTCACTACCATGAGAACATTTCTTTCACTCAAAAGATGTCTGCAAAACTTTCCATGACAATCGACAACAATCCCCTTGCATACCATTGAAGAAAAGGCAATGAACAGAGATGCTACCTAGCTGGGGGTAAAGGCTAATTTCAGGGCATCAGAGGCCCATCTCCAATCTTCCTTTCAAGCTAATAAAATTATCTCTTACAAACACTGATTGCAGTAGGGAGAAATGTTGAGAGCACATTTATTCTATTGATATATTTGTTCAAATTCATTCAGAAGCCAATTGTCTTTTAACTTTATTATGCTCTCAACACAATACAATATCTATGGCAAGAGCTCACCTGGCATGTGCTGAATGCCTTCCTGCATGGGAGCCAATGGATACTCTAGAGGTGCAGCGTAATTCAGCAGATGGTGGTGCTTCTCAAGTAATTCATTGAACATAGAAATTTGTTTCTTCAGAATTAACTTTGTGCAATAGGCCTTAAAAAATTCTGCATTTTCTTGCTCCAATATATTCCATACTAGAAAAAGAAAAGGAAGTTCAAGCAATTTGATAGTTACTTAACTTAATATGAAAGCAATAATTTATTGTTCATTTTAAAACCTTGATTCTAAACATATGAAGCGGATGAAGATAGCATGGAACAGAAGAACAGGGGAAAAGGGAAAGATTATCATTAGCAACAATTGATCACAATGATATAATATCAGCCAGGCACATCAAATGATAGAAGAACCATTGTTCTGACATCTCATTCTTTTTGTCTGTTATCAGGTTATGAACTTGCAAGGTTGCAGGAGGCAATGCATTTCTGCATGTAGAGGAGAAAATAAGAAGACTTGTAGGAGGAATGAGTGATTTACCTATTCTTGTAAAGTCAGGCTGAATTCTTGCTTGTTCAAAGAGTGTCTTAACCACTTCATCTTTATCCAAAAATAGCTGCAGACACCTTTCAATCAAATCTTGGACCTACACAGCCAATTATATTAAACAAAGTGAAAACATCTGATGCAGATGAACATTAAATGAAACCTCTTACAATTCTAATTTCTCTACAGAGAGCAGCTGTGTTGTTGTTGCGAGCAATAGGCACCGAACCAGTACCCGCCCCAGATGTGATATTTTGTTGGTTTCTTGGTGGCTCACGAGATTTGAGTGTTGAGAAACTTGCTTCTTCCGAATCCTGTGAAAGTTCATTTCAATTAGTTATCCAAACCAATAGAAAACAATAGGTTCAACAGCATTCAATCAGCTTGAGGTGGCAAAGCATTGCAAACAATTTGGGAGGTTTTCCGATAATTGAGAATTCCTGTTGCTTATTTAACATTAACTGTAGTTTGATTAGAACAACAATTTCGACAAAAGTTACAAATATTCACCATGACCAATAACTGCATGCTGTAATTGCATAAACAACCCAGATTCTTACTGGTAATTAACTAACAGTGTTCCACAACTGGGATGATACTGTGGTAGCACTCCAGGCTGGTTTGCTACTAACTACAGCATTAATATCATATGGCATAAGACTTCAACTATTTGACCGATTCCTTTAAGAAAACAGACAAATAAATCATGAGGTGAGGAAGTCAATACCTCTTTCACCTTCATTTCAATTCAATAGCAGCAATCAACTTTTCCTTGTTTGAGGTTGGGATCTCCCTTGATGCTTTACATGAAATGGTCACCTGAATTTGATAATAAAAAATAGAAATAACATACTATAAGGAAAAAATGATTCTTCTAATCCTGTACAGTTTTATGTTTTACACCCTTTTTGTCAACTAGGTAAATAAAAGAATTTTAAAAACAAGAAAAACATCGCCTGAAAATAGAACAGATTCAGTATTTTTTCTTTTTTGCATTTTCTTAGTAACCAAACAAAAAAAATCAGTAATTTACACCACAATCACATTTAGTTGCTATTCTCGAACATAACTCTAACTGAAGTAGATGATAAACCAAAAAAATAATAATATTTCTTTAACTTCTACAGAGTTTCACTTTTCCTGCCCTCTTATAGACCTCATAAGAAATAAATAAAAACATCAAATCACAGAAAATAAACAATTCAATCAAATTGAGGATTCAAATTTTCGTACTTCCATTTTCTAAGCAAGCAAACAAATCCAATCCAACAAAAACAGCAAAAAGATTCAAACTTTAAGTAACAAAAACTTAAATTCTACACAGCCATATTTTTCATTTCCTTTTGTTACTCACTTCATAAACAACCAAATGAAGAGATCAATCAAAATAAAAAATTCAATGAAGTTTAAGATTCCAAATTTCTAAGCAACCAAACACACCGACCTCCCTAAAAACACCAAAAACAACTAAAAGCTTCAAACTTTAAAGCACCCCGGATTACAGAAACTTGAGAACTGCCAAGAAAATCAAAGATGAGATCTTTGATCACAAATAACTTACTGGAAGGGGGTTGGCGCGGAGTGTTGGCCACTGTATAAAGGAGGAGCGAGAGCGTTTCAGTTCAAGCCATCTACGTCACTCTACAGTGCGCAACTGAAAGTTGGTAACATAAATAACGAAACTTTTACGGGCTCGTTTCAGAAATGTCTGGGCTTTGTCAGCCCAAAACGCCCAAAACATTATCAGCCCTTCTTCATTTTAGATGGCATTTGTTTTTCAAAAATTGATTTTTGAAAATTGATTTTTTAAATTTTTTTAAATTTATTTATTATTAAAAAAATTGGTTAATAAAAAATATTTTTCAGTAAAAAAATTTAGCTTAGTTTTCAGAAAGTATTTTCCTAAAAAATTTAGGCGAAAAATACTTCTGAAAGTTGTGAGAAATTTAAAAATATTATATTATTTGTTGATTATATAAAATTTGATCTTTAAAATTTTGATTGCTATATATATTTTATTTTAAATATTTATTTTTTAATTTTATCTTGTAAAATTCAATTTTTATATTAACTTTGGTTCTCATTTTTATAATTGTTATTTATTTTTTCTTATCATTTTTTTATTGAAATTTTTTATCTATCAGATTTAGTCCTTATTCTTTTGATTGTTATTTATTTTATTTAAAATAATTTATGAAACGTTAACTATTATCATTTTAATTTCTTCACCTTTTAATTTTTAGATTTGATTTTTATTATTTTTATTTTTATTTATTTTATTTGAGATAATTTATTAATTATATATTTTTTTTAATTTTATTTTCATTCAACATTTTAATTTTTAAGATTTGACCCTTATTATTTTAATAAACCTGAAAAAAATAAAATATTAATAAGTTATTTTCTTGCTTATTTTTCATAATATAACCAAATATTAAAAAGTGTTTTTCAACTTATTTTCTAGTACACTATTAAATATCAGAAAATAATTTATTTTTATGGAATTCATTTTAAAAAAAACACTACTTTCCTATAAACAAATGAGAACTTAGTGTTTATACTTTGAAAGCAATATTTAAGATACAACATGTGATAAAACAATAATTATATATATATATATATATATACTGAAAGTAGAAATAGAGTAAATAAATAATAAATAAAGATATAAAAAAATAAAATAAACATATGAAAATAAATTGCATGAAAGATTAGAGTTGGGGAAAAAATTTTGAATATTGAAATTCATGTCACATGGCGGGACAAAAAAATTACAATGAAATATTTTTCTATTCATAAAAAAAAACTTAATTTGTAAGTAAATTAAAAAAATGAGGTGAGAATAAGAATAAAAATAAAAATATATATATATAAAAAAAGAAGAAATTACACTTTTTATATTAAAATATTAAACTTAATCACACCGTATCATGATTTTTTCTGCTGATATGTTTTTTAAAATTTATTTTTATAGTTTAATTAATTTTTTAAAGTGTTTTTTAAATTATTTTTATCTAAAAAATATTTAATTAATATTTTTTATATGCTTTTCAATTTTTTAATATAATAATGTTAAAAATAAAAAATATAATTTGAATTAATTTTCAATTAAAAATCACTCGTATATCCAATTTACCCACCCCGCGCTTCCTAGTTAATTGTCACTGTTACCATTGGCTGATTCTTCTGCAAATAAATCAAATTTGATATTTCTTTATATGGTTTGATCCATGTTGTTTCTTGAAGCATTGAATTTGGTCCCTAACAACAAAAGTTTTGCAATTTAGCCATATGTACTCAAGTTCGATCCTGCCACATCATTGAAGGCCGACAAATTGGGACAGACTTGAACGAGTGGATGCATATTGTCTAAAAAGTTAAATTAATCAAGTTCAAGAGTTGTATTTCGCATTTCATGGTTTTGTTTCGCAGTCTGATGAGTCCTTGAAACATTTTGGGGTTGTTACCGGCAAATCTCTTCCCACGGCTTCAGCTCTTGGCAATGTTAACAATGCTCCACCTGTTCATATATATGTTAGCATTAGTTGCCATCAAGAGTTGAGCATATAGCAGTCACCGGCAGCAAAAAGAAAAGGAAGAAGATAATAGCAGTTTATTTTCAGGTTTAAGGGAGAGATAGAGACTAACAAAATGAGCTGATCAAGACAATGGCCAAGAAAGCCAGCTTGAACATGTCATCATTTCAGGAGTTGATGTTTGCATCCTTCAGCATCAATGGCCATTCTCAGGAGTTGAGACCGCATTTGCAGCTGAGATCATGGATTGATATCATTTCACCTTCCTGTCAGAGGCAGAGGGAGAGCTTTAAACTCGAAAGATGTGGTTTGATAAGCCTTGTAATCATAAATTAAGTGGTTCCATGACAGATCCAGGCTTGATTCACAGTACAGAGTTGTTGCTGCTGGCGGATTCTGAGTTTCTTGGGGGGTGACTGGATATAATATACACTTAAATTGGATTTTCCTATGAAAAATACTTGTCAATAATCGTCCAGCTGAGAGATCACACTCCCCAATTCCAGTCCCCTTCATGACAGATTCTCTTGCGACTGTGTATATTTTTTGCTATTGCTGATCGCAATTTGCCCATATCAGGGACGACTTCTATGAGAAACACAAGTCGGTGAATAACTACAGTACACAAGTCTGTGCTATCGCTGCCATGGCTTGGACTCAAATTTTTCGAAATGTAAAAAATATTTAGATCATCAAAAATATTTTGGTATTGTTATTAAGCACCGTATAATAGTTTAGATTTAAATATTTCAATCCAATTCTTTGCTTAATATAATTTTAAATTAAATTGTATAAGAATTATTTTGATGTGATTTTATTAATTGACTATATTCATCTTATTTGATTCATCAAACTCACAATTTAATTTATATATTTCACTAGGTCAAATGAATTTTTTTATTTTGTTACATGAAAAAATTGATTTATCATCAATTCAGTATTAAAAAATAAAACTAAATAAAACAATCTTACATTAAAGGATAGAATTAAAGCTAGGTTGGTATTTATTATTTTTTTCTTTACATATGTATTTTATTGCTCTTGGCCAGAATCAAACCCACAACATTACCCTCCTTCATGCTTAATTCAATCAACTATGCTATGACATAAAGTTGTTATAAAATAATTAAAATATAAAATAATTTTATTTATTATTCATATAAACGGTTAAACTAACCCTTAGTTTTTTTTTCCTTAAAACTAAATTTATCACTAAAATAATTTTAGTTTAAGCAAATAAAGAGAAGATGTTTATGAAGATAATGTTTTTTTATTTCTAAAATATTTATAAAAAAAACTCTTAATCTCATAATTGTTAAATTAACACAAGAATAAAAAGGAAGCATGCTTACATTAAATTCAAGCAGTCAACAAAGTTACTTGCAACATAAATTTCACAGCAGAATAGAACAGGACAGCAATAGTCCGTAACCATACCCACTCTCAACGTTTATTAAATCACTCAGAGAACTTCACTTTTCTGAACACAGTTTTATAGTTAAAAGTTTCAGACTGTCTCCTGGTAGCGGCAACAAGCAAGCATTTTAGTGATAACCGAGAGGAGCAGGAGCTTCCTTCAGTTCGTGTCCTTGATAGTGTATGTCCTGCGAGTGATTCAAGAACAATAAATTAGAATATGAAAAAGAAAAAAGAGCGGTGTTAGAAGCAGAAAATGAATGATTAATTGAGTCCATGCAGAGACGGAAAGGCCTCAGAGTTGAAAAATCATGACGAAGTCGAACAATTTCAATCGGATTCTCACCGATGCGAAGTGATTCACATCACGGTGATGTGCTTCATCAGCTCTAACAACAACAACAACATCGCGGAGGGTGGAGTTAGGAGGCAAGCGCCAGTAATCAATAGCAATGGCAGGAGCAGGAACATTCTTAATGTTGCCTCTGTCCACCTCCTCCAGGAACTCCGTGTAAGAGTGAATAGCTTCCTCCTCGAGATACCCCACCATGCGATGAGCGAATTTGGGGGAGATGAGGTAGCCAAGGAAGTAAGCATTGAAGAAAACACCTTGGACGGTAAACACTAGAGCACGTTCATACCACCTGGGATTTGACACCTCCATGAATGTCATGAGATGCATTCGCTCGTTTTCAGCCTCTTCAAGTAATGCTTTGATCCATCCTCCACTGTGCTCAAATCGCCTCAAGGACCTGCAGTGCAGCAGCATGCCTGCTACCATTCCTGGCACTGCTGCCACAGTCTCCAACATCATTGCGCGGCAGCCGTACCTTCTCTGTTACATACAGAGATAAGACAAGTTTTTTCTTAATGCATCAATTTGTGTTCAAAATTTGCCTTGCACGTCTAACAATCTATTTTTTAATTATAGTCAATGTAATCCATTGATGCTCATTCAAGATCAGTAACACATGCACAGAATCCCTTCATCTTTCCCTTTGAGAAAGGCAAGACATCAATAGAAACGTCTTTCCTAAACTAAGTTTTTGGTAAGTATTCATGAAAGAACATTTACCTTGATAATTTTTCCCCTACCAATTTCATTTCATGGATACATACCAATCAATTGACAGGATATTCCTCTGTCAATTTGTAGCTGTCCTCTGTTACTGCAGTTCTGACAACAACAGAGGGGATAACCCTAGCATCCTGTATTGCCTCAAAAAACAACACAGAAATCAAAATTTAGGGTCCAACAGCAACATTTTAATGGATAATCAGTCAATTTTTGTTCACCAAAAACAAAATCTTGCATAATCTGTCAATCCAAAGAAATATGAGCAGAAGCTCTTTATGAAATCTAAAGAGTAAAAAAACCTCAAATGATTTGATCAAAATAACAAAAGAAAAGAAGGGTGAAATGAATCAACCATACCTGAAAGAACAAATCAGTGGGCCATCTGAGAGTCTTGACAGTCCAATAAGCCATTTTATCCAAAGAGGTGACTGGGGCATGATGCTTCGTCAGATCAATTGACAAATCAGCAGAATATGTCTCCCATGGCTTCAATTTCATAAAAAAAAACCATAAGCACAAGATCAATCTTCAAATCCCAACAAGAAAAAGAAAAACACACATATTTCCACAAGATTTTTTATTCTATATATCTATTAAAAAAATCCCAACGAAACAAAAAAAGAAAGAAAGAAAGAAAACTTTTTTTATCACGAAAGCATGAAACTTTGATTCAAGAAACCAAAACCATATATGAAAAAGAATTACCCATGAGCATTTATCAATGAAAAGCAAAACAAAAGACAAAAAAGTTGAAAGCTTTAAAGAAAGTAGCAATCTTACTCTAAAACAATTCCACTTCCACTCAGTTCCATCTTCTTTAGAAACCCTACTAGGAGGAACACCCCAGTAACTAACAGTCTCCTCCTTCTCCTCTTTATCAACACCACCACCCTCCGCAACCGGCCGAACATTCTGTTGTTGATCCTTCTCACTAAAACTCGCAGTACTCCCATGCCTCAAACCAAACACCGAACCCCGAACCACAAATTCACCAACATTCCCACGCACAACATCTCCTTGACACCCCATCGCTTTAGCATGGACAGCCTCTTTGACTAACATCCCACGGGCGGTGGCTGTTGAGAAACAACGTGCAACCAACATCATGGAACTCGCCAACTTGGTGGCTCCTCCGCGACCTGCCATCATCAACATCTTGAAGATCAAGAATGGTAACAAGAAGGGAAGTATTCTTTTCTCGCAGTAATTCTTTTGTTAGAAAGTTTGGAGAGGGAGGAAGAAAGAGGGAGGCTTTTGGTCGTTTTATTTCGTTGGGGTTTAAGAGCTGTTTTCCCTCTCTATTTATATGTTGGGTTTAAGAGATGTTTTCCCTCTATATTATTCATGCCTCTGCCACGAAGCTTCTAACAATGTACAATATATATATATATATAGTTCATGCTTATCTTTTGAGCTTCTAACAGAGTATATATTCCTAATTTTAATTAATTTTAGGGTTATGTTTAGGTTCTTAATTTAAAATTAATTAAGAAGATATATATTAATTATTCATGCCTGCATGTCTCATGAAGCTTCATGTTTTTGGTACCATCTAGCAAGTGTGTCAATATAAAAATATATATAAACAAAGTACAAGTTTTATTTTTTAATACCATCTAGCAAGTACAAGTGTGGCCAATTTAGGTTTTGCAGCTTGCCCTGAATTATCTGAACTGGCAAAATCAGAGCCAAACACTTCTTCTAGTTTTATATTACAAACCCCCCTTTCAATCCCCCACCTGGACCGCTAACCAATTGATTACTAATTAACAATATGTATTCCGTTATGGGTTGTAATTTTAAAAAATTGGGTATGAAGATTAATTTAGTATATTTTTATATAAAAAAAATAAATATAAACAAAATGAAAAAAAAAAAGATTTAGCTACTCAACATGCTGTATATACCATCCAAAATTACAGACACCACTTACCAATAATTATTTTAAATAAAAATTTATTTTTCCAACTTAAAATACCAATACCTTTTACGAGCTTAAAATTAAAAAAAAATATGTGAAATGATAAAAATACAGCTATATATATATATATATATATCTTAGTTTTTGTCTTTCTAGAAGTAAAAATGTATTTTGAATTAATTTATTTATATGAAGAAAATGAACCTCAATAATTCTACCGAAAAGGACAATTCAAATAATAACCGAAGATTGCAATATGGAGTACGAGTTAATTAAATAGAAATGCATAGTGATAAAGACATTTAAGTGATAATTAAACTTTCAAACTCGTTTCAAGAAAATTATTAAACCCTTCAAATACATGGTAATTCAAATTCAAGTGCAGGGGGGTTACTTTAGCTTCGCTGTACGGCGTCGTCTAGAGAGAAAGGCATCCGATGGCCATGAAGTTTTCAGGCACGAAGGATTTTATTTTATTTTTTTAATGCAAATCGTGGCGCCAGAACGCCCTAGTATTTTTTTATTTTTTCTTCGAGAACAAGTTTCGGAGACTGCCTAAGACATTGCCATGCTGGAATATTCCTTTCCCAGGAGAACGGGTCCGAGTTTTTCTCCCACTCCATAAATTTATTGATTTTTTATTTAGGATTAACACAATAAATTTAAGATGTTGATGGAATAAGATAATTTATAAAATAGTGTATTTTATTCGTATCACAATTTTTAAACCGTGACATTTAAAATAATATTATTCAGAAACGTAACGAACATGAAATTTAACTAGATTGGCAAGAAAGTTCCACATTTAGATTATTGAGATAAGAAAGAATATAATAAAATAATAAAATTGCCTCAAAAAATAACTTCTAAATATAATCTCAAAAAATCCAATAATAACCTGATAAACAATGTGGTGGCTTCCTAAAAAAAATTATTTGTAAAATCTTCTAAAACAAATTGAGTTTAGTCTTTTAATTAGATCTCCTGTTATTTCTATTTTAAAATATTAATATAGTTTGGTGTGATCATATCTTTTTAAAAAACTAAATTTATTATACTGTTTTATAAAAGTATTTATTAAATTATTTATATAATTTGTTTAGATAAAATACCTTTTTAGATTTTATTTATTCGCTGAAAAGTAGTTTTTTTTAAGTAAATTATGAAAAAAATATATTAAAAAACGTAACAAACATGAAATTTAACAAGATTGGCAAGAAAGTGGATAAGAAAGACATAATAAAATAATAAAATTTCCTTAAACAATGTGGTGGCTTCCTAAAAAAAGTTATTTGTAAAATCTCCTAAAAAGATTTGAGTTTAGTCTTTTAATTACATTTCCTGTTATCTCTGTTTTAAAATACTAATATAGTTTGACATAACCATATCTCTTCTAAAAACTAAATTTATTACAATGTTTTATAAAAATATATATTAAATTATTCATATAATCTATCTAGATGAAACACCCTTATAGTACCTTTAGTTTTTACAAGCTTATCTAATCAGTTGTTGGGAAAAGAGGTTATGTTTTGTAAATACAATATTTACTTGATGTCTGTATTTCTCAATCGCCAGTTCTTGTCTGTCAGCAAAAATTTTTATTTTTTTTTAAATATATATATAAATTGTTGTGTTCGACAGTATTTTAAGACACAATGTACGTACATTGAGAATGTCACGGGCATTGTTTTTTTTTAATATTTAATAATTTTATGCCTACAACGGTATGAAGTATGAAAGTACAACTGAGTTGACGTTCATGAAGTACAACTGAGTTGAGGTCCTGTTTTTTTTCCTGGTGAGAATCGTGAGGACTTGTTAGCTTGACAATTTTGAAGCCTCTTTTGGTCCTAAGTGTACTATTTATTCTCTATGTCAAAATATCTATGCTGTCGTAAGTCTTTGATTTTATTTTGTGAATTTAATAATTGGGTATTTTAATTGTTATGTATAAAAAAGTTCATAGTCAAATGCTTCTAGATGTTCATTGAATATAGATGAGGTATTTATTTAAGTATATCATCTCATTAATAATTAAATGTGGTATTTATGCTTACAATATGTCTAGGAGGAAACCTTTTAAAATTAAGTAAGATAGAATCTATATATTTTTTTTACTTGTGTTCATAGTATTCGTCATAACCTATTTTTGGACTCTTGCATGAAAAAAATATAAAAAAAATATTATAAAAAGAAAAACAATAAAAAAATACCAAATTACCTTAAAAATGATTAAAAATTGATTGAG
The DNA here is from genome assembly GCF_000495115.2 of Populus euphratica. Taxonomy (NCBI): domain Eukaryota; kingdom Viridiplantae; phylum Streptophyta; class Magnoliopsida; order Malpighiales; family Salicaceae; genus Populus; species Populus euphratica. The sequence continues at coordinate 192,131 of NW_011500087.1, read as the reverse complement.
GAGGTTCAAAATTATAAAGATTTAAATTTGACAGTATTTTATTGACTAATGACAACCCTGTTGACAAAGAAAATTTAATTTAATGAAGAAAAGTCTAAAATCAGATGTTTATGAACTTTATTTAAATTTCATTAAAGGTTTAATTGAATTTATGGAGAGTTTAATTGCAAGAAAAATTGATTTTGAAGTCAATTTAGGCCTTAATCGGAAGAAATTAAAGTTCTGAGGTCAATTATAATTTTATAGAGTTAATTTAATCAAATCAAGAGCTTAATTGCATCAATATTAAAGTTTGATAGTCAATTAGAGACTTAATTAAAAAAATCTGAAACCAAATACCAAATTAAAAACGACGCGTAAATAGAGGGGCTGTAATTAAAATCAGATCAGGGGCCCAATTGAATAAATTAGAAATTTATTGCTTAATTGATGATCAAATTACATAATTTTAAGACTAAGGACCAAAGTGAAAAAGGCGGTCAACTTCAGGGCTACTATTTGATTCTTGGTAGGGATGCAATTGCATTGATTTTTAAATTAAAATTAAAATTTTGGACTTGATTAAACAAATAACAAATTGAGGACCAATGTGAAATTTAACATATTTTGCCATTTTTTTCTTTTAAATTAAATGACGTGTTTTGTCCAAAATGATATCGTTTCATGCATTGTTCATAAAAAAAAAACCCAAAACGATGTTATTTTGACAGCACTATAGATCTTTTTCTTCCCTTGGACCCGCGAGGAAGGGGAAGAAGAAAATTTTTCTCCCCCTGTTTGCACCGACTTCTCTTTTTCAAAAAGACACCGACTTGCCGACCACTTGCCACATGTTAAAAGGACGGCAGCACAGTGGCTGCCCCATCCATATGTTTTCCCTGTTTTTGCTTATAAAAACAAGGGAGTCTAGATCAAAAAAGAAAAAGAGGGACCGAGAGAGAGACAAAGAATAGAGAAGAGAAGAGAAAAAAGAGAAAAGAGAGGGGGAAGACAGAAAAAACAAAGAAGAGAACAAAAAAATAAAGGAAGAAGGAGGGGAAGTACTGCCGGCCACCAACACCGCCACTGCGACAACAACTCCTCTGCCACCAGCATCACCGCCCTGACGCCACCATAGGCAACCTCCTATTACCCCGTTTTTTTCTCCTTTGTTTGGCTGCTATCTGCACTCGCATGCAGAATGTGAATTAATTTATATTCTGCAGCAAATAGCGAATTGGTTAATGTGCTTAGACACAGTAACCAACCCATTTGGTTATAGGTCGGGTTTGGCCCAGCCCACTGATCTAGGCCAGATCCAGTCCATTTCAAAAATAATTAAAAAATAATTTTTTTAATATTTATAATTTCTCAATTTTTTATTTATACCTTGTTTGCTTAATATCAGTTTGTATTTTATACTGAAAAATACAAATCCGATATTAAAAATACCTGGTTTTCATCAAAACTTCCAAAAATACCAAAAAATTTGAAAAAAAATGTTTTTATACATACAGTCAAGTGTCTCAAAGCTAAAACAATCATATTGTATTTTTTATACACCAAAAAACAATCTTTTTAGCATGCATTATGGCTTTAATAATCAGTTTATTAAACTCAAAAAAACATTGACCAAAATTTTAAAAATAACAAAAAATTTATTTTGTTTGTCTCTTAGTATCGGGGGTACAACATTACACGTAGTATATATTCTAAATATTTAATTTTTTTTTTCAGACAATAGAATGGTTAGATTTTACCACATTTAGACAAAAACCTTCTTATTAAGAAGGGCTTGTCTTGAATCTTAGACAGACCAATAATTAGAAACCACAACACGACTTTAGATTTTACTAGACAAAATAATGCAGCCTACCTTAGAAAGGGTGTATTTGGAGTGTTAATACCTTCTCTTTACGCAACTGGTCTCCGTACTCGATTTCTGAGACCAGTTAAGCTTCCTAATTACCAAAATATTAGGTGATGACTCCTATTCTAATTTTTCACTGATAAAAGACAAGAATTCCTTGTCTCTTTATATTTTTCCAGAAATACACACATACATTTTTCCTGAAAGGTGGATGATCGTCGTGATGCCACATATGTGCGATAGAATGAAGACTTCGTTGGGGACCTTGTAGACTAAGCTTTGTTTTGTTTGTTTATTATGTTTTGTTTGTTTGGTTTGTATTTGTTAATACACCAATTTTTTTAAGCGCTTTTATTTTATACATATTTGTTCATGCATTATATATGTTTAATGCATCATTTGTATTTTTGTACGAGTTACATTGAAAACTCTAAGTTAAGTGAGGAACTAGCAATTTACCTTACGACTTTGAAGTCAAGGTTTAAGTTTGTGTAAACTCCAACTCTTCGCTTATTATTTAAACTAATAATGATTGGTACACATGCCATCCCATTACCTACTAAGCCCTCATATTGCCTTTACGATGGCAATCACTAGGACAGTAAAAGACCTTTTTAGAGATTGAATAGCCAACCTACCCTTGTCATGCATAAAAGACTTTAGAACTTGCTTTTAGGATGTATGCTCCCTACGTTTTGTTTTGTTTTGCATCAAAATGAGCCTTTCCAGAAGCATCTTGAAATCAAGATTTGCGGTTGACACAATGATCACCACGCAGAAAATTTTCATTGTAGAGTTTAGATAAAAAAGCAAGATTCTTGTTTCATTATGCAAGTAATGCAATCATATATTACCCTTTAAAAGGTAAGTTCATCATATAAATTAAAGTGCATAACTTATTTCATTGTAAATAGCATGCATACATAGCAGGTTGAAATATAGGTCCCTAAAAAGTCTACAACACTTGACTTCGAGCAAGAATCATGGAAGATGAAGAGCATGCTCAACGTGATGCCTATTTTTAAGAGGAATTGGAGTCTCCAAAAACAAGTGTGGCTCACCTTACTAGCTTAATTGAGTAATCACTAAGAAATACCTTTCGTGAAGGTCCTTCTACCCGATCGGTCACCTTTAATTAGGTTCCTACTACAGTTCAGTTTGAAAAAAAAATAAGCGGATATGGTCAAGAGTCTCAACAAAATCTAACATTTGTGTATTCAGTGACACCTACACCAACCCCGACAGTTATTGAGGCTAGCGTGAGAACAAATTCACCAATAAAGTCTGCCCTATTATTGCCTTTTATTTCATGCTTTTAAAGAAAACTGTCTATGTCTATGTCTAATGAGCCTTTGTAAAATAAGATCATGTGCTTTCCTGTGTCCATATCACACTTCTTTTTGTTGTGATTACATGTAAACAACATTTTGAGCACAACTTTTGCTCACAAAACTACAACATAAAGAATTCGTCTGTGTTTTCTTTTTCTTTCTTCCAAAAACCATAACTTCATTTGTTTTCAAGGATATTTTTTGGGATCTCTAAAGTGAGTACAAAAAAAAAAATCATGTTGGTATTTTTCCAAAACAAATACATTCTGAAAATTTAAGTGATTCCTTAAACAAAAAAATTAAAATAAAAACAAAAAATAAAGATAAACAATACCGTGAAGTGACTCATAAGCTGAGTTTTATTTGACTGAGTAAATCATTTTGCATACATGTATGAAAGCAAGACCTACCGATCTTCAATGTATTGAGTTTGAGATGAGGAAAGACCATATTTGAAAATCCTTTAATAAGGCTAAAATTTATCCTTTATAGTCTCATTTTAAGCATAGTAATGTTTTTTTAAAATAACCTTGAATAGGATTACACCCCACACTAGGGGGAGAATAAGAGAGGTTTTGAAGACCATTAATAAGAAAAGACTTCATTTAGACAAAACAGTGAAGATAGATGTTGGAATTGATCATGTCATTATCATCCAGAAAAAGCAATAAAGATAGATGTTGAAATTGATCATGTAATTATATTGAAAAACCTAAAGGATTAAAAAGATTTGAGTTTCTCATAAAAACAACTGAGGTGATTATGTTCAACCAAACAAAAATGAAGAAAACAAAGAGAAAGAGCTCAAACCCGACACTTGGGAGCATGAAATCCATTTTGGCAAAAAAGTCATAAGAAAAGGTTAGGGAATAAGCACAAGTGATCCTTAGTTTTGAAATCCCTCAATCATCTTTTTAAGCCTGTAAAATATCATTTTTTTTATAACCAATAGCCCAAGCCTATATTATGTACCTAATCAAGCCTTTTTTGATCAAAGGCAAGCAATTTGGATCAGTAGGTAGTGCTTTCTCATGCGAGTCAAATCATTATTCATGCAAATAAAATAAATGCTTTGAATAGATTCAGTTCTCAATAACCCTCAAATTGAAATTTTAACTTTTTATAACTAACTGGATGTCACTTCATCTTTTACCCGAAAGCTTCAAAACATTTTCATCACTTCAAGAACCTATCAATAGGAATCGTTTAAATTCTTGAGAATAAATTTATTTTGAACCAATATCAAAATGATTTTTGTGGTTGGAATAACTTGGAAGTTCTAAGAATTTACATGGAAACATTTCCCTGTAAATAACCCAAACTTTCTTTCACATAACCTCATCCCTTAAAAAAACCCAATGTGAACACTTAGGGGGTATGATCAAGCTGGGGGCAAACACTTAGTAGGGCTGGCTCTATGATTCCTTTTTAAAAAAATTATCGGGTAAAATTGACCACATTTGAGATAAAGGTTGGAAGACAAAGAAATATAATGGCATCAAACCCTTTTCAGAAGTTAATATCACAATATGTGACTTGAGTAAGCAAGGGTGGAAAAGCCATCGAAATTTACTACTAACACTCTAACTTTTGAGAAAAAGAAAGACACTATGAAGAAATGGGGGTTTATATTTCTTAAGCAAGTATACATGTATCTCAATTATAATGTATTTGCTTCCAACACTGACAGATCAGTGTTTCACCATCAATACTTAGATAGTGTGTTTTTTAACCCTACCTCCTTTTTTGAGTGTGCCTTTAAGCCCTTATCATTTAGGCAGTGCATTTTCTAACCCTATCTCCTTTTTTGAGTACGCCTTTGAGCCCTTATCACTTAGGTAACGCGTTTTTTAACCATACCTCCTTTTCAGTGTGTCTTTGAGCCCTCACCACTTAGGTAATGCATTTTTTAAACCTTGCCTCCTTTCAAGTGTGTCTTTGAGCCCTCACCACTTAGGTAATGCATTTTTTAAATCTTGCCTCCTTTCAAGTGCACCTTTGAGCCCTCACAACTTAGGTATTATAAACCCTGTCTCCTTTCCAGTGTGCCTTTGAGTCCTCACCTTTTGAGTAGTGTGTTTTTTAACCCTAACTCATTTTGAGTGCGTCTTTGAGGCCTCACCATCTTTTCTAGGTAGGTCACCCATTACAATTCAACCACTTCTTCATGTTTTTATTTGGATAGGTCACTCATTATAATAAGATCATTCTTCTATCTGAGTAGGTCACCTATTACAACATGACCACTTTTTTGTTTTTCTCATTTTAGATACGTTACCCATTACAACTCAACCACTTCTCCATGTTTGAATCTAGGTAGGTCACCCATTACAATGAGATCATTCCTCCATTTGGGTAAGTCACCCATTACAACACGACCACTTTTTTTTTTTTTAAGGGGGGTAGGCCACCTATTACAATTCAATTACTTCTTTACGTTTCTTATCTGGGTAGGTCACTCATTACAATGCGACAATTCCTCTACTTGGGTAGGCCACCCATTACAACACAACCACTATTTCTTTTTTTATTTTTGGATAGGTAACCCATTATAACTCGACCATTTCTTCATATTTTTTTATCTGAGTTGGTCACCCATTATAATGAGACAGAATGACAACTCTCATTCCAATTTTTCACTAATAAGAGATAAGAATTCTCTGTCTTTTTATATTTTGTTAAAAATATACACATATTTTTTCAAGTGAGTGGAGGATCGCCACAATGTTGAACACCAGCGACAATAATGACTTATTTTTATTTCTTTAAGATTTTGGCATTTTTGCTATTATTTATAGACATATTAGTAAATTTCTTGTAAATAACATATCTAGTCATTTGACAGTGAAATTATTAAAAATAATCAAGTCAATTGATAAAAATAAAAATAAAAATAAAATTTAAATATTTAATTATGAAATATACCCCTGTTTATGGATTTAAATATATATTAAAAAAAAAGGTTCTTGGTGAAAGTTTAATCTTTGTTTATGAGATTCTCACTTGCATGGGATTTCATAAAATTCTAGATGAACGCAATGCTTTTTTGTAAATTATAAATCTAGGATTGTATAGTTTTATACTTTAGAAAAACAGATTTTGGATCCAAATCATTAGAAAATATTAAAATCAAACCCCATGACTACGAGATTTTGGATTTATATATATCATTGAGTCATTGTCATTGAAACAGTAATTTTTTCAAAATTCTTAAACTAACAAGAAATTAAACCCCGTAAGAAAAATACTGTAAAAATACTTGATTTACTATATATTGGAACAATAAATTTATCTAAATTTTTAAACTAAATTCTTATTTCCTTTCTCCTCCTTTATTTTCATATTTAACCTTTCAAAATTGATTTCAAATTGTTTTTCATAAAAAAATTTAAATTTATATTTTTTATATTATTCAATAATTCTAATGTGTTGATATAATTAAAAAAAATCTAAAAATATATATTTTTAATTAAAAATTATTTAAAAAACAAAATTTTTTAAAAATATTTCGAGAAACAAAAAAAAAAAATACACCATCTTTTCCTTAACCACCGCTCGTCATTTATTCCAAAGGCAACCATGTTTATAAATAAGGAATTAAACTTTTATTTCAGCTTCCATTGAATAAAGGTTGTGTGTGTGTATATTTATTTATGAAAAAATATATTTTTAATTAAAATATACTATTAAAAGATATTACATATCACATTACCAAACACATGTTGAAGTAAAAACAAGAAACTCAAATAATATATTTTTAATTTTTTAAAAATTTATTTTTAATATTAGTACAATATCAAAACAATACAAAATCATGAAAAAATAATTAAAAATTTTAAATTTTAAAAAAACTTTCTTAAACACAAAAAAAAATCAGTCTAATACTCGGCATTTATTCCAAAACCAACCATGTTTATAAATAATTAATTAAACTCTTATTTAAGCTTACATTGCAAATTAGCAGCAAGGGTTGTATATTTTCGCTTTCATGCTTTAGCACAAGCACAAGCATGCTTGTTAATCACAACTTCTTTTATTAAATAAAACTTGTTAATACTAAAATGATTATTTTAATGGTTGTAATTAATATCACTATTGATTTTCTCTTTCTAATATCATTTTTCAAATTAGAAATCAGAAAATAATAAAAATAATTTTTTATATCAAAATATAAATTTTTAAAGTTATAGAACTAAATTAAACTTTTTATAATAACTTTGAATTTGCCATCTATTTTTGTCACATTTTCCACTTTGGTTCTTTCTTTTTCAATCTTGTCATCAGGTAATAAATTTGATGGCAATTATTTTTTCACTTGGCCTAAAAAAATATAATTGCGCAAAAAAAATATTTGAGAACTAAAATATGTCACTAAATAATTTTAGCGTGGATTTTTATATTTTTAAAACTTAAGGTGCAAAGAGGACATGTTTACAAAGATAATATTTATTATTGTTTTATTTTTAAAATATTATTATAAAAACTTTTAGTTTTTAAATTGCTTAATTAAATAAGAATAAAATAATTATTATTATAGTCTTATTTAAATAAGTCATGTTATTTTTTATTTTTTTTTAAATCAAAACGATATAATGATATTAAATAAAAAAAATCAATAAATTTTGTACCCTAGTTTTATCTTAAATTGCACTGATGAACCTAGGTTTTTAATTGGGGTTAGGTTGCCTCAATCATCACTCTATTTTTTCTTAATGACAAACCGATTTGAGGCCCCAAGTTGCAGGTAACCAAGGTTTTTTCTTTAATCATATGCCAAAGGCCATGGGAGCCCGTTCCTGGGCATAGATTGAAACCCTGAGAGATTCCTAGGAAATTAGGCTCAAGGGTCAACCAACAAAGATGTGAGGATGACCGATGGCCGTCGCTTGATGGGTGAGGCCCAAGGATTGAAATTCTCTCATGAAGATGTTTCCAGGGATGGTTCAGAAGGAAAAGCATTTTGCATGCTTAAATACAAGCCGCCTATAATCAAGAAGAATGTTTTGGGTGCTTTAGATGATTTCTCATAAGCCAATAATCACCACCAACAACAGGTAATTGGTATCCATAATCATCTGAAGGAATCATATTTATTTGATTTGTCATCATCTGGGGATCACCAGTCCTTTATGACCAGTGCCATCAACAGTTGCTAGCTAACTCTTTGAGCTCCAAAACCAGGCAAACAATGAACAAGCACAACATTGATTTACAAGGAAGTAGGCTTACATTAAATTCAAGTAGTCAACAAAGTTATTTGCAACATAAATTTCACAGCAATAGTCCGTAAAATTTCACAGCAGAATAGAACAGGACAGCAATAGTCCGTAACCATACCACTCTCAACTTTTATTAATTTAATAAAAAAACTTCACTTTTCTGTACACAGTTTTATAGTTAAAAGTTTCCGCCTGTCTCCTGGTAGTGGCAGCAAGCAAGCATTTTAGTGGTAACCGATAGGAGCAGGAGCTTCCTTCAGTTCGCGTCCTTGATAGTGTATGTCCTGCAAGTGATTCAAGAACAATAAATTAGAATTTGAAAAAGAAAAAAGGGCGGTGTTAGAAGCAGAAAATGAATGATTAATTTAATCTATGCAGAGAAGGAAAGGCCTCAGTCGAAAAATCTTGATGAAGTTGGACAATTTCAATCGAATTCTCACCGATGCAAAGTGATTCACATCACGGTGATGAGCTTCATCGGCTCTAACAACCTCAACAACATCGCGGAGGGTGGAGTTAGGAGGCAAGCGCCAATAATCAATAGCGATGGCGGGAGCTGGAACATTCTTAATGTTGCCTTTGTCCAACTCCTTCAGGAACTCGGTGTAAGAATGAATAGCTTCCTCCTCGAGATACCCCACCATGCGATGAGCGAATTTCGGGGAGATGAGGTAGCCAAGGAAGTAGGCATTGAAGAAAACACCTTGGACAGTAATCACCAGAGCACGTTCATACCACTTGGGATTTGCCACCTCCATGAATGTCATGAGATGCATTCGCTCGTTTTCAGCCTCTTCAAGTAACGCTTTGATCCATCCTCCACTGTGCTCAAATCGCCTCAAGGACTTGCAGTGCAGCAGCATGCCTCCTACCATTCCTGGCACTGCTGCCACAGTCTCCAACATCATTGCGCGGCAGCCATACCTTCTCTGTTACATACAGAAAAAAGAATACATCAAAATTTGTTCAAAATTTGCCTTGCACATCCAACAATCTATTTGGTAATTATAGACATTTGATTCCTGGTATTTAAGAACTAATCATCACATTTATGACCCATTTGCGATGCTCATTCATTATCAGTAACAAACAGAATCCCTTTATCTTTCCCTTTGAGAAAGGCAAGAAATCAATAGAGCTACCTTTCTTAAACCCAGTTTTTGGTTTTTCCCTTGACAATTTCATTTCATGGATACATACCAATAGGATATTCCTCTATCAATCTGTAGTTGTCCTCTGTTACTGTAGTTCTGACAACAACAGAGGGTTATCCCTAGCATCCTGTATTGCCTCAAAAACCAACACAGAAATCAAAATTTAGGGTCCAACTGCAATATTTTCACGGATAATCGTAAAATTTTTGTCAACAAAAAAAAGACTTCCATAATTTGTCAATCCAAAGAAATATGCGCAGTCACAGTTTATGAAATCTAAAGATCAGAACATGAAAAAAAACAAACAATTGATTTGATCAAAATAACAGTAGGAAAGAGGGTAAAATGAATCGACCATACCTGAAAGAACAAATCAGTGGGCCATCTGAGAGACTTGACAGTCCAATAAGCCATTTTGTCCAAAAAAGTGACTGGGGCATGATGCTTCGTCAGATTAATCGATAAATCAGCAGAATATGTCTCCCATGGCTTCAATTTCAAATAACAAACCATAAGCACAAGATCAATCTTCAAATACCAACAAGAAAAAGAAACACACACAGATTTGCACAAGACTTTTTATGCATATATATCTTGTCCAGTACAAATCCTTACCGCACAAAACTTAAGAAAGAGAGCATATCTTCAACCTGCTCTCAGACACCACCTTGACAGTAACCAAGAAAGTCCCAGAAAAAAAAAAAACTTTTTTTTTTATCATGAAAGCATGAAACTTGGATTTAAGAAACCAAAACCATACATAAAAAAGAACCCACGAGTCTTTATCAATGTAAAACCAAAACAAAAGACAAAAGAATGAAAGCTTTAGAGAAAGAAACAATCTTACTCTAAAACAATTCCACTTCCACTCAGTTCCGTCTTCTTTAGTTACCCTACTAGGAGGAACACCCCAGTAACTAACAATCGCATTCTTCTCCTCTGCTTTATCACCACCCTCCGCAACCGGCTGGCTATGCTTCACCTCCTCCTGTTGTTGATCTTTCCCGCTATAACTCGCAGTACTCCCATGCCTCAACCCAAAAACCGAACCCCGAACCCAAAACTCACCAATATTCCTACGCACAACATCCCCATTAAACCCCACCGCTTTAGCTGGGACGGCCTCTTTGGCTAGTATCCCACGGGCGGTGGCTGTTGAGAAAGAACGTGAAACCAACATCATGGAACTCACCAACTTGGAGGCTCCCTCGCGACTTGCCATCAACATCTTGATGGTCAAGATCTAGTTCAAAATGAAAGATCAAGAATGTAACAAAAAGGGAAGTTTTGTTTTCTTGGAGGTTTATATTGTTAGAAAGTTTGGAGAGAAAGAAAGAGGAAGGAGTTTTTGGTCTTTTTGTTTGTTGGGGTTTAAGAGATGTTTCTCCTCTATTTATATATATTTAGCGTGTGGGGTTAATTTCCTAATTTTAGTTAATTGTAGGGTTATGTTTATAATAATTAGCTGGCGGTGGCGGTGGAGGTTGAAAGGGAAGGCGTAAAGTGCAAAATTAGGAGAAGTGGGTGGCTCTTATTTTGCCAATTTGAGATATTTTTTGGACCTAAATTTGCTCATGAGATGCGCATGAGTGTCTCCACCAAATTTACTAAAATTACATAATATTCATGTATTTAAGTTCATCTTTAATATTAAGATATTTTTTAAAAATATGTATTATTTAAAAATATATTAAAATAATTCTTTTATATTTTATATTTTAGGACAAGCATCTTTTTAAAAAACATCTGAATACAGAAATTATTATACTCTCTAAATTAAATGGATCAAACTCATTGAATCAATTATAAATTATTCTAAAATTAAAAAAACAAAATTAAAAGTAATAATTCTATAAAAAAAACCAACTCAAATAATTACAGAAGAAATTGCAATATTATTGAGTGAGATTTAATTAATTAATTAAAACATCATCAAAAACATTTAGCAAGAATTATCGATAATTAACCTTCTTTTCAAGGGAATGATTAAGTATGTATTTAGTAATATAATGTAATATGTTTTTTAAAAATACTTTGCAATTAAAGTATTTTTTATCCTTAGTATAAACACATTAAAATTATAAAAAAATCTAAAAAAATAAATTTAGTATTTTTTAATATAAAAAATAATTTTAAAACAGAATAAACAAAAAAAAAACACTCCCTCAACCTTTGAAATTCATTGAACGCAATGAAGTAAGTACAGGGTGGCTAATTTAGAATTTCTATACGGCGTCGTGTGGTGATAAGGGCATAATGATAATCGCAAGGATCATGAAGTTTCCAGATTCAATTTTTTTAAAGGAGAAGTAACAGTGAGGCATTTATTATTATGAGCTGTATAATTTTATATTTTTGATTTGTTTGCTTGGAGACCAAGTTTGCGTGCTGGTCAAGAATCAAGACTTTGACACGCTGGGAGACTCCTCTCCAAGAGAACCGGTCCAGGACCCTGCTATGCTTGGAATATTCCTTTCCGAGAAAACGGGTCCAAGTTTCTTTCCTTGTCCAGAAATTTCTTTACCCGTTTTGCCCTGCCACTTGTTTCCAAACATACGGGGGATCTCATGACACGTAAGAAAGGAATCTATAGTTTTGATGGTCCGATTTCAAACTTCAATAACGTAATTTTAGTTTTTTTATAAAGTAAAATTATATTATTTTTGTTAAAAAAATTAAATAGTCAATAAGTTATAATAAATCTTAACTAAATCACCTGGAATTTTTTTTTTAACCCGATTTTATTTTTATATTATATCTTTAACATTATGTTTCAAAAATACTTTTAAAAAATTTGGAACTTTTTACTTAAAATTAATATATTTTTTATGTTTTCAAATCAATATATTTATTTAAAAAAAAATTAAAAATAAAAAAATATTATTAATATATTTTTTAATAAAAAAATAATCATAACTACTCTTCCATAAAGCCATGCCTAAGGCACCTAACTCTCACTTATTTGCAAATTATTATCCTGTGCACTAAAAAAACGCGGGAAGATGGATTTTAGGCACAACACACTAGAAAATGGATTTGCAATTTTAGAAAATATTAAATCTGATTTAAGAACTAACTTAAAAAAGGATATTGTTATTGAATTATTATGTCAATAAAAAAATAATATTTCATCTTTTTCCGTCAGATCTGAATCAAGTTTGTCTTAATTAACTAAATCATTAAAAATCTAAGAAAGTAAATCGAATTTAAAGATATTAGAAAATGGATTTTAAATTTTAAAAAATATTAAATCAGATTTAAGAATGGAAACAAAGTTTGGCTATGAAATTATCGAGTCAATAAAAATTTAAATCAAGTTTATCTAAATTAAATAAATTATTAAAAAATTAATAAAATTAATCGAATTTAATTGTTCTGTCCTACCGAAATTAAGTTCAATAACCATTAATGCTATGATTAAGTTTACTGGGATTTCAAACCCACAAGCATCCTGCCAAAGAAAACCCATTAAACAAGCTCAAGGAGGCCCAATTAATTCTGTTATTTAAAAAAATAAAAAAGGCTGCAGCCCAAACCAAACTTCACTGCAAGCAACTTGTCTGGGCTCCAACAAACCTTATTATATGGGCAAGAAAAGACATGAGATAAGTGATGCCATCTTAAGCCTTTTTTTACTTCCTCTTGGGCCAACTGGTTTCACAATTAAAAATAATTAAGAGAAACAATTACAATTTATTTTATTTATTTATGTGAATAAACTTAGGCTAGATTTTCATGCTGGAATGGAGGTGCTGGGTTATGTTTGGAGGATCTTGTAATATTAGAATTGGAAGCTATTCTGGAGAATTATACCAAATTTCCAGCAATGTTATGTCTGGTGGAACTCGGTTTAGAACAACGAGAGCCAGGGAGGAAAAAGAAAGTGCGAAATGAATATCCTTATGGACTTGGATTTTTGTGGAAGATGCTGAAAAAGCTTTTCAAGACTAGGATTTTTTTTATATAGTTGGGAGCGTATGACAAGATTTTAGGTGTGGAATGGTTATATGGCTTGAGAGATATAGAATGGAATTGACCAAAAGCTATGGATGAAATTTATGCCGGAAGGGCAAATGCTAGTCATGAAAGGGAAACCTGCAAGGATGACAGGAACTGCAGAGGATAAGATTGCAGAAAAAATGATTTGTGATCAAGGCCAACAAAACTGGTTGCAACTTGGTCAGTTAATGGACTCTGTTGGATGATCAAATAGAGCTTCATGAATTAGAAGTTACTGAAGTGGTACCTGCAGAAGTGCAATCTGTGCTGACAGAATTTGAAGATATATCTGCAGAACCTGAAAGATTACCCCTTCAGAGAACCCATGATCACAAAACTGTGCTTAAAGAAGGGGAAGAGCCAGTTAATATGAAGCAATATAGATATCCTCCAGCCCAAAAGAATATCATTGAACAAGTGGTTCAAGAAATGTTGCGAGCTGGAATTGCACAAATCTGTTAGAGATTATTCTGGCAATTTTTTATCACTTGATGGATAGTGAAATAGGTGCGTAGAATGTTGGTCTCTTCAGCTGTGTTTGATCCCGTCGAAGCCAGTCAAATTCTTCAGCTGCCACTCAGCTTGAGAAAAGCCAAGGTAAGCACCCTGGCATGTGCACAGAAATTGCAACTTTTCGGTTAAAATATCGTCCTGTCACTTATCGAGAAAAATCCATGCAGATCCAGGGCAGCATCCACAGGTTTCACCAAAGTTAAGGAATTGAATCAGGATGGCTCTTTCTATTCTCAAATGAATCTATTTAGTGTTTTCTGATGTGATTATTTGGGTTGAACTGCTGTTTGTTATTGTAAATTCTAGCACATTTCATTAATTGAGTTTGTAATGTTGAAATGAGTTGATGAGGGATCTTGAGAAGGCCGGGATTTCGATTCTGTTGTATCTTGCTATGAAATTTGGATTTTGAACTTAGAGTATACATAAATACATAAATGTATGTTAGGTAATCTATATAATTTATTTAGAGTAGATTTTTATTTATTTATATCATACTTATATATACTTATATATGATTGGTTAAAAAAAAATTTTATTATATAAATAATAATTTTTTAATATTTTAATTAGAATATATTTTTAATCAACAAGTTGGAAAAAAAAATTGACTTATAAAATTTATTTGGATACTTTTTTATAAGATTATATATTTTATGTACAATAGTTAACTAGTTAATATAATCGGATTTAACTAATCAGTCGGTTGAGATAGAAAATTGTGAAATATGATAATCTCTTATTTGAGAAGCACCATATAATTAAAAAAAAATATCACAAAATATTTTTGAACCTAATTGAATTGGTCATTTTTTCATTTACTGTGCTTTTGGTGATTAAAAAAAATCCTAGTGATTTCAGGACTGCCAGACATGAAATTAGCAAAAGTACAAAGTCTTTCTCGCAGAGTTAAATGCACAAAAGGGTTGTCAGTAACCAGACCAGCAGCTATCCCCTTGGAACTTCTCCAGGTGATTGCAGAAGCCAGAGCGGCACAAATGATGGAGACTGGTGGAAAACCCGAGGAACAGTGCAGGATTTTCCGCTAATGAAAGCAGAGCCAAGGTGGATGACCCAGCGGATATCCCATCCGTATTTCCTCGGATGATTACAAAAGCCAGCAAGGCACAGATGGGGGGAGAGGAAGGCCAAGGGAGAAATGGCACAGAATTCTTCACCAATTCAGGTAGACCTCAGGTGGGAAACGCATCAAAAGCTAGGAAAAGTGAAGAAAAGGCCTGAGATTTTATTTTCTTACACATTGGGTGGACATATAAGTAGCCAAGTCAGCTAATGCTGTAGCTGATTATTAAATTTCTAACACCTATGGTAAAAAGATAGATGACTACAACCTACCAAAAAGTGGCTTTACATAGCACGTTTCTTGCTTTCTAATAACAAGTATTTAGGGGCCTCTGTTCCCATCTATAGCCTTTTCTCTTGAGATCTCTCCCTCTTTCAGGTTTCTAACTTTTTAATTCCATGGCTCCTCCCCTTCCCTTTTCTCTATTTATCTCTACCTTTCTTCCTAACTTCCCATAGCTTTATTACGCTTTGCTCTGTCATTTAGCTGTTCACTTTCCATTGAATTCTTTCAGGCCTTGTTTTCTACAAGGTTCCTTGAACCTAGAGAATTAGTCTTGTTTGGTCAGTTCCCATTTGATACAAGAGGTTATATACGAGGGTAGGGGTTGAATTCTCGGAGTTTATTAGCTTCTTAATCAGATAAAGAAAAAATAGTTTTTGAAACAGAGGTCTTCCAGTAGAAAACAAGACGAGGGTTTTAGTGTTTCAAGATATGGAAAACATTTCTGGACTTGGCAAGGAAGATGATGGTAAGATGGATTTGCCTCCTGGATTCCGGTTCCATCCGACTGACGAAGAGCTTATTTCTCACTACTTATGCAAGAAGGTTCTTGACATCAACTTCTCTGCTAGAGCAATCGGAGATGTGGACTTGAACAAGGCTGAACCCTGGGAACTGCCATGTAAGTCTTTAAGCCAACTGATCAATTTCTTTCAATCTTTCTTCATAGAGATTATGGTAAGTTGGGATTTCTTTCTTATGGCCATGGTTTTGTTTGGATGAAGGGAAGGCGAAGATGGGAGAGAAAGAGTGGTACTTTTTCTGTGTTAGGGACAGAAAGTACCCAACAGGTCTCAGAACAAATAGGGCAACTGAAGCTGGTTACTGGAAAGCCACGGGGAAAGATAAGGAGATCTACAGAGGAAAATCACTGGTTGGAATGAAAAAGACCCTTGTTTTCTACAAGGGTAGAGCCCCTAAAGGAGAGAAAACCAACTGGGTCATGCATGAATACAGATTAGAGGGTAAATTCTCTGCCCACAATCTCCCCAAAACTGCCAAGGTACACCCCTCTCCTCTGTTTGTTTCATCTGTTTTTGTTCATCATTCTGACTCTTTTTGTTTTTATTGTTCAGTTATGCTGATGGATTTTTGCTCTTGTATTGTAGAATGAATGCGTGATTTGCAGGGTGTTTCAAAAGAGCTCGGCTGGAAAGAAGACCTATATTTCAGGTCTAGTGAGACTAGGTTCTTTTGGTAATGAATTTAGCCCTTATGGTCTGCCACCATTGACGGAGTCCTCACCCTCAAATGACAAGATTAAGCCCGTGGCCGAATCGGCCTACGTGCCCTGCTTCTCCAATCTCAGTGATGATCAAAGAAGCCAACAAGACACAACCGATGGCTTCAACAATCATCTTTTTGCAGTTTCTTCAAACCCTTCAGAGGTTTTTCCTCGAATCCCACTTCTGAATTCATTCTACTCTCCCCAGGCTGTCGCAGCAACAGGAGATTTACAATATCCAGGTTCTGTTTCTATTCAAGATCACTCAGTTGTAAAAGCCTTGATTGAGAAACAAGGCTCAAACATGAAGCAGCAAAGTTCCAAGTTTGAAAGGGACATGGCCAGTGTCTCACAAGAGAGCGCTGCAGATATGAACACTGAAATCTCTTCTGTCATGTCAAATCTTGAAGTGGGAAAAAGGTCATTTGATGAACAAGAGGCACCACCTTCTACATTAGTCCAATCTATGGACCTTGATTGTTTCTGGAACTATTGAAAAACAGTACTAGAAGGTGAACCTCAAGTTGAAGAAGATCAAGAAAGAGAAGAGCTTCAGTTACTGTTATTACTTATTTTGAAATTAAAATGTGGGCTTGTGCATAGATTTCTTGAATCAAATTGAAAGACAGCGAACAATGTTGTATGTATTGTAAGAAATTATCTTATGAACTATCTCCTCCTCGTCGTCGTTGTTGTCTATATTTGTTTGGTTGGCTGCTATCGTTACTGTCAAGATTGCTTTCGGATGCAGAATCTGTCACATATCATATTTAGTTGGTGGCTAACTGATCATATGTATATACATATATATATGCTATTGGATTAACAAGTGCTTAGTGCTTCCATTATTGAGATTATGCTTACATCATTGAAGATTATAAATCACATTCTCCATAGTTTTATATTGTGTAATTTGGGATTTTAAATGTCAAATTGCGAGGACTCTAACTGCATATGTTATTGCTGTGGGGACTCAATTTTCTGTTCACAAACACAGGTATTTTCATGTCAATTTTTACATATCCAAATCAAACATGTTCTATCGATTCTTAAATATATGGTTTGTAATCGTACAAGTAAGCGTATTTACGATAAATTTTCTTTTCATGGTCTTTCTTTCCTTGAATACAAATCCATTCCACCAGCCTTCAAGAACTCGTCAAGATTAGGTTGAATTTAATGTTGAGAAGAAGCTGTTTGTCTTTGTCGATGAAGATAGCCCACATAATAGCACAAGATAACGCAGCAGAATTTATTTAATAACAATAATTAATAATCAATGTCTACGGTAATAGAATGTTAACCACGATTCAAGGCTTGAATTGCAGCTTAACTCATGTTAATGAAAAAAATTAAAAGATTAAATTAACAGAAACAAATCCTAATCAATCGTTAACAGCTCTCCTCCTCTAATCTTCACAGTTCATGCATTTGATTAATATACAAAATCGAGGGTGAGGACAAGGATTTTAGTTGTGGTTAGACGCAACTGATCTACTAATAAAGAAATTCGATCATGATCTATTCACTCATTTCATGACGGTGCATGCACACACACTCTGTTTTCAAGCTGTAACGCTCTTGAAACATGACGTAAGAATGTGTCATTCATGTCTTTTTTTAAATTTTATTAAATGCTTTGTGCCATGTGGGGTTTTAGGTTTTTGACACATGAACATAAATTTTTGACAACTCTCTTAACTAAGTGGTTGAGTCCAACACGACATGATCCTCGACTAACTATGGAATTCAAGTGCTTCTGTCTTGCACAAGTTTTGTCGTGTCAAAAACAAGATTTTTTTATATATATTCTTCAATTTAGGAAGAATTAACCTAGCATCCAATACGGATATGGGATATGTTTTGTTTTTTATTTTAAGAGTACGTAAATTTAATAGAAAACTCAAACGAGAGATTTATTTTTTTAATTGTATTTATTTTTATTTTTACTATATATTTATTTATTTTTAAGATATTAATAATATAATCGGATTAGTTGTTGTATATATATTTTGTAATAAAATCATTTTTATGTTGCGTATATGTTTTGTAATGAGGATATTGTTAAGAATAAAAGTAGCAATAATATAAAGATAAAAAAAAATATTTTTTTAATTTTAAAAAGTATATATATACTGATTGGATTCTATATTTGCTTTATAAAAATTATCAATTTAAGTTTTATAAATTTAAAATTATTAAAAATTTATATAATTTATAATTTTAAAATATATAAAATTAATCCAGATATATATAAACCAACTCAAACAACCACATTAAAAAAAATAGTTTTAATACAGACGGGGTTTTGTATATTATTTAATAATGGTATCCACAACAACCACAGGGCTTAAAGAATCGTGAGACAAAAGGAAGGAGACATATATTTTTAAAGGCTCTGATAATTATATTTGTCATGTTTACATTATTCAAAGAGAGATATTGTGCTTTGAAGCCGTCTTAAACACTTTCTTATCCTCTTTTTATATTTTAAGAATCAAACTACAACAATACACCATCTTGACATGATAACAAACTCTCAAATATCTCTTTTTTGGAATTTATTTACAAGGAATGAGCAGTACGTACGTAGTTAATGGTATTCGAGAGTGCTGATGATGATGATATGCGAACAAATCTATGAACACTTTCACATAAAAAGTTTTTCGTTCATGGCATGCCACCTTCTTATATGGAAGGGAGTTGTTGATAGATAAGTACAAATATTATTTATATTCTACTCTCATGTTTATATAATTATCTCCTAATTAGTTATGATTTTTATTTCAAAAATCAGTAGACTTTCATTCTAGTTGCGAGAAATTCAGTTTTATTCGTATCAAATGTTAAAATCCAGAGTATAATTACTCTCAAATTATAGGTTTGGTAAGAAAAAATATATTGAAGATTAAATTATAGAATTAAAAATTAAAGAATATTTAGAAAAATATTATCATAGTTTTTTTTATATAATAATAAGTAACTCAAAAGTACCCTGAATTTGAAATTAGTCTCATTAAATTTTATTTTTTTATTTGAGTATTGTGAGTTTTTCTGGATTAAATATAGATCCTTTCATTCAGACTTCTATCTCACTTTTAATTATTTTTTAATTTTTAAATCACATGTTTTCATCACTTAAGTTGTTCTTCTAGATTATCATTTATATCAAGATTAAATAAAATATTTTTTTATCAAAAATAGTTTGTGATATTCAAAATAAAAAATAAAGATACAAAATTTAATTTAATTTGATTCAAAATTCGGAATCAAAATCTCAAAATTCAGAATAATTTTTAGTGATTTAGTTTTTGATTTTCTTGTTTAATTTTCTTGTTTTTGCAAAAATAAAATATGAATCATGTGAGGTGTCGGCCGTCGGTTGCCACAAAATTATGAGGTCAAGTTCAGGGAGAAAGTTAGGCCTTTTTAACGGCCGACACGTAATCATTAGGCCCCCCCTTCGATTCGCGCTGATGAGACACGCGGCTCAGGTTTAGCTACGTCACCATCTCAACTTACATGGCCATGGACCAGTCACAGTGTGCCACATAGGCTGCGATAACGTGCGGAACCACTCCCAGCTGTAACCTTCATTTCAGCTTCAGGCTCGTGATAATATGTATTAAAATAATATTTTTATTCTAAAATAATTATTTTTAATATTAATATATTAAAATAATTTAAAAATATTAAAAATTCTCAAAATACAAGAGCACCGGCTTCCGCACACTCATCTACTTTGAAAAGCACCCTACGCACCTTTCATTCATCATATATAGACTTCTATACGGCTATACCTCTTTCTCATAAAGTCAATGTTAATTTTGTCAAAGAAATATTCATAGATTTCGTCTGAAAAATCATACAATTTCTTCAATCAATTTACAGATAAATTAAAATTAATTTTTTTAATATTTATAGTATATTTAAAAAAAATCTTGTAAAATATTGATTTGAAGTTTTTTAAAAATTTATTTAACTATACTTTTAAAAATATATATTTTTAAAGAATAATAAACTAACTTAAAATTTCTTAACTCAAACTAAAGAAAAGGGTTAGTTGAGTTTTTTTCCCTTAGAAAAGTCTGGAAATCGATTGAAAGAAACCAAAATCTTGAAAAGAAAACAATAATGCATCTCAAGCTAGGACGAGGAAATTGGGAAGAAGAGTGGGAGGGGGGGAGGGAAGAAGAGGTGGGGGGGTTTGCTCATGTCGACCTCCTTGCGTGGTCATCGCTAAGAAACCTGCGCAGGAGCTGGCCTCCCTGTTCATGTCCTTGATCTCCACCTCTTACTGTCTTGGTAACGTATCCTGAATATCCAACGGAAACACTTAGTTGAAATATTTGACTTTAATAAATCAACTTCATCAACCCGCTAGTAAAAAATTGTAGGAGTTGGGTAAAGAAAAAAGCACACGATCAATACTAACCAAGCCCACGCATGATTTTCCACCTTTCTCACAGTTTCTAATGGGTTTTGGAAAAGAAAAATGAAACTATTACGCATGCTGATTGATAGAAATTTTCTTCATTCGAAGAAACTCCTCTCTGTAGGTTACTTCTCATTTTTTACCTTTTGTATTTTTTACAAAGTTTTGATTTTTATTCTGTTTTTTGCAAGATTGGCTATCTGGGCACCGTTTTTTAAGACTTTAGCATACATGGTTTCAGTTTGAAGTCCATTTGATTATCCGAATGAGTGAAATTGACCCTTCGTGTTGCTTTAAAAACCCTATCACTCTACAGTAATGTTTTATTTTTTATTCTAATTTGTCTTGTGCATGTTCAATGTGGGTTGGATGTGATTCATGGATTGTTTAGAATATGAAATGGTGAAGTGAAGATGGGAGCTTTTTTAGGTTACATTATGTGGGCATGTTGCTTTTGGGCTGTTTTTTTTCTCAAATGAATTGATTAGTTGTTTTATGTGACACTTTGAGGTCATCTTTAGTTTGTTATTGTGAATTCTACTGCCTTCTGTTATGCTGGAGTTTGGTCTGTACAAAGGAGTTGATAGGTATCTTAAGAAGGTAGGAATCGTGATTCTGATTGTATCTTGTTATGGATTTGGATCTGCAGGAATTTTGTGGGAATGTGTTTTAGTGATAATCTAGTTGCTTGAAATGTTTAATTCAGCATTACTCTAGAATATTAAAAGGCTGAATCTTTTCAGAATTGATAGCTGAATTGTAGGTTTTTGTCCTGCATCGTTGATCCTTAATGGAACACCATTTTTATATATTATGATCTGAACTTAAAAGAATCTGAAAACAACAGTCATTGAGAATTTTCTAGATATATTGCTTCTCTGAATCTGGAAATCGAGAAGAAGCAAGGTAAAAACTGAATTGGCAAATCTGACTTCCATTTGCAATGCACATTTGTTATTTAGCTGACGAGAAGAAAACTGGTTTTTGTTGAGAAATGGAAAAGGCTATTTTAACAACAAATGTTTCAGGAAACTACCTTTTATTTACATGAAATCTAAATTTATCTTCCCTCGTAAGTGCAGCATTATGTGCTTGGGAATGCATTTTATGGAAAAGGAAGAAAAATAAGAATAAAAAGTGTTGCTTTTACATCTATATGCAAAGACGTATACCTGGATTTCAAAGTTGTAATTTAACATGCATAAGGCGTAGCTCTTGTTTGCGAGACTTGATACAGAAAGCACTCCTGCATTATTAACTGGCTTTTCAATACTCAAGTAAAAATGTGGTCTGCACATTGATTTTGTTGCCTTTCTGTGTTTGCTATGTTTTAGAATTGTGAGGAGGAAATTTGGAAACATGTCATCTTGGATAAATCCACTTGATATAGACATCATGTTGCCTAATGGATCCATGTTTTGGTGACTTTAAGGTGAAAAACTTTGGCTTTGCTATTCCTCTTGGGGGACTCATAAATATTCACCCCGTTTCAGGATATTCCTGGAAAGACACGCTCTGTTATTCATCTGTCTAGAGCTTGGGAAGCTGCTTTATCCAATGTCTTATACGTTATTCTTATTGCAATATCCATTTTTTGGTGTGTTTGTCTTTGTAATCGTATACTTGTCACTCGCTAAAATTCAATTAGCATGATTATATTATGTAAGTTGGTGGAGTTCCTTCCTGCCTTTATTTGGAAGCCTATGATGACTCTTGCTTGCATGCTCGAGTACATGTGCATGTATGATTTCCATTTATAACAGATAGTAGTGCAATGCAGGTAGGTGGCTGACACGACGAAAAGATTGATGTCTTCTCCTAAGTGCAGGAGTGTCGAAGTAATAAATAACCCGGCAAGACCGGGGTCGAACCACAGGGAGGTTATTTGTACAAATTATAAATAACAATAATACAACAACAATAACAATAACAATAACAACAACAACAATAATAATAGTAATAATAATAATAATAATAATAA